>NC_136070.1:502208730-502766230 GCF_964261635.1 Lissotriton helveticus | reverse complement strand
ATACTTGTATTGCTGTGACAATGGATTTAAATATGATACTCTGTATTTTACAAACAGTGATGAAAAATTGTAATAGTGTATGAAAAGGTGTATGTGATTGTCACGTGGATGATGTCATCAGTGATGTCATTTGAGATGTCATCAGTGATGTCACTGACCATGTCATGAATGATCTAATATGTGACATCATCAGCAGTGGATTGCGGGTGCGCGAAATATAGTTAGTACAACTAACTATATAGGAGCAATTTCATTGGTTTTGTATGAGTAAAATGTCCAGCTAACTATAACACCACTAAAACTTATAGTTTTTTGAGTGAATTTCAAAGGTTTTTTAAAAACTAATTCCTAACTATATAACTCCTGAAACCTATGGTTTTTTCAGTGAATTTCAAAGGTTTTTTTAAATGCTAATTCCTAACTATATAAGGCCTGAAACCTATGGTTTTTTCAGTGAATTTCAAAGGTTTTTTAAATGCTGATTCCTAACTATATAAGGCCTGAAACCTATGGTTTTTTCAGTGAATTTCAAAGGTTTTTTAAATGCTAATTCGTAACTATATAAGGCCTGAAACCTATGTTTTTTTCAGTGAATTTCAAAGGTTTTTTAAATGCTAATTCCTAACTATATAAGGCCTGAAACCTATGGTTTTTTCAGTGGTTTTAAAAAAAAAATTGATTGATTAACTGGCTTATTAAGTGTATCTTAGTGAATACATATATTAGCGAGTAATGTTTAAATATTTAAATATATGCATGAGTGATGTAATATGTGACGTCATCAGCAGTGCATTGCAGACGTGCAAGTTAAAGTGAGTCCGACTAACTATAACGTGGGAATTTCAATGGTTTTATGCGAGTAAAATTTCCAGCTAACTATAACTGGTGTGAAACCTATGGTTTTTTCAGTGAATTTCAAAGGTTTTTTAAATGCTAATTCCTAACTATAACTGGTGTGTAACCTATGTTTTTTTCAGTGAATATATATATATATAAAATTTCTATGGCAAAATGAAACCCCTCATTTTGTTCCTTTTCAAATTAAATGTATTAAGTGTTACCACTTTATTCCAATCAAGATGACTTCAGGTGTGCCATACGTTTGTCATAAGTAAGACTGTTAGCGTTCTAGTTGTTCTTTAGAACACTCTGGGACATTCTGTCATTGGGCTATAGTTGGGCTACATCTGGCTGATATTTGGGCTACATTTGGGCTCTTTTGTCTCTGGTGGCCATCTTGGGAGACTGCATATCAGAATTTTTTTAATGAAATATAAGAGGATTTGAGAAGTCACTCAAAATGTGCCCTAATTTTTCTTTCTTCAGCACTAATCATAATTTCTATGGCAAAATGAACCCCCTCATTTTGTTCCTTTGCAAATTAAATGTTTTAAGTGTTAACACTTTATTCCAATCAAGATGACTTCAGGTGTGCCATACTTTTGTCTTAAGTAAGACTGTTAGCGCAATAGTTTTTCTTCAGAACACTCTGGGACATTCTGTCATTGGGCTATAGTTGGGCTACATCTGGCTGATATTTGGGCTACATTTGTTTTTTTTTGTCTCTGGTGGCCATCTTTGGGCTACATTGGGCTACATTGGGCTACATTGGGCTACATTTGGGCTCTAACATATATATAGCCCAATGTAGCCCAATATATATTTTTTCAAAGTTAATTTTCGGAAAAACCACTGGAGCACATATCTTGAAACATAGCAAAGGTACATCGGGCTACCAGTCCCTACAATTTTGCCAAGTTTGGTGGAAAACCATTCAGCCATTCGGGCTAAAAGTGAGTCCAACCGCCCTATGGAAATTAACATGGGGAAAACACGTTTTGGGACCCCCCTTTTATCTCGGCCCCTGCTTGACGAATCCCCCCCAACCTTTCAGGGAAGGAGCGGAGCGCCGCGAGGCAAAGATAAGGAAAATTTCAGGAAGATTCTTCAACCGGCGCCAAAGTTATTCCCAATAGAATGTTGCGATTTCCCTATGAAAAACAATCCTAACTATATATACCTGCTGGCTATCGCCAGTAGGTAATATATATATATATATATATATATATATATATATATATATATATATAATGACAACATATGCTACAGCAGAGTAGACAAGAAATACCTCACAGATCTAAAAAAACAGTATCATGACAAACTTTTAGCATGGCATGAACAAGGTCTCCTTACGTGGTATGAACAGCAATTCCTTTAAAAATGACACCCCCATCACCCCTACGCTATATCTTCTACCGAAGATACATAAGAGTAACAGCAACCCGCCGGGGAGGCCCATAGTGTCCTCTAAAAACAGCTGAATGGAAAACAGTAGCACCTGCACCGCAGCCACCAAGCCGAGCACCAACAACATCCACCTCAAGTGCATCCTGCTCAACACCCGCTCCATCCACAGACACGCCATCGAACTCTGGAACCTGCTCGATACAACCTCACCAGACGTCGCCTTCCTCACGGAAACCTGGATGAACGCCTCCTCAGCGCCTGACATCGCCATCGCCATCCCGGACGGATACAAGATCATCCGGAGAGACCGCGTCAACAAGACTGGAGGAGGCATCGCCATCGTACACAAGAACACCATCCGCATCACGACCGACTCCAACGACACCTTCACCGCCGCCGAGTATCTCCACTTCCAGATACACACCGACCCAAAGACGACCCTCAGAGGCACCCTCATCTACAGGCCCCCTGGACCACGTACACAATTCAGCGACAACATCACGGACTTCGTCAGCCCTCATGCCCTCCGCTCCGCTGACTACATCCTCCTAGGTGACCTCAACTTCCACCTGGAGAACAACAAGGACCGAAACACCGCCGCCCTGCTGGACAACCTCGCCAACCTCGGACTCAAGCAACTGGTGAACACCCCCACCCACTACGCCGGCCACACGCTTGACCCCGTCTTCTCATCCAGCAAGCACATCACCTTCAGCCACTCCACCGGACTTCACTGGACCGACCACAGCTGCGTCCCCTTCAGCTTCAGAAGAACCACGACCCACCGCCACCCGCAACAGGTTCCTCACAGGAGCTGGAGCAAGATCACCGCCGACCAGCTCACCACCTGCCTCAGCCAGAACCCACCCGCCAGCGCAACGGACCCCAACGAAGCAGCCCGCAACTTCACGCAGTGGCTGACCGCCTGCGCCGACGACCTCGCACCACTGAAGAACCCTCCTAGCAGACCCAGAAGCAAGAAGGCCTCCTGGTTCACCGAAGAACTCAAGGACTCCAAGAAGAACTGCCGCACCCTCGAGAAAGCCTGGCTCCTCGACCAGACCACAGACAACATGACCGCCCTCAAAGACGCTACCCGCAAGCACCACCAGCTCATCCGCACCACCAAGAAGAAGTCACTGAAAGAACGACTGGACAACAACGCCCACGACAGCAAGGAGCTCTTCAGCATCGTCAAGGAGTTCTCCAACCCCAGCACCTGCAACAACGACATCACTCCTTCACAAGATCTCTGCGACTCTCTCGCTTCGTTCTTCCACCGCAAGATCGCCGACATCCACAGCAGCTTTGACGCACCACCCACGCACCCAACCACCGAACCAACGCCCCCCACCGCCACCCTCCGCACCTGGACCACGGTGACCACCGAAGACACAGCCCGCACGATGAACACCATCCACTCCGGATCTCCGACCGGCCCCTGCCCCCACCACATCTTCGCCTGGCGACTATTTACACCTTGCCCAAAGTACATAAAGGCTTAGATAATCCTCCCGTACGCCCAATTGTGTCCGGATACGGATCCATGTTGGAACCTCTCTGCCAGTACATTGATTTCTTCTTAAAACCCCTTGCCATCAAAACTGGGGCATACCCCCGTGATACCACCCAAGTTATCAATTTGATTAACCAAAGACCATTCGATTCCAATACTCAATTACTAGTAACCTGTGACATAGTATCACTGTATACTAGTATCCCCCAACTCGACGCCATTGCAGTAATGGCAAAGGCCCTTGATACCCGGACGGCTCCAGTTCCAGTCCCAACTGATTTCATCTTAGAACTTCTGAAAATTGCAATGATGAGCAATTTTTTCATGTTTCAACAAGACTTTTTTCTTCAAACCAAGGGAGTAGCGATGGGGGCCACCTTTGCCCCCAACTTGGCAATATTATATATGGATGACTATGAGAGTAAATTCATCTTCAGTGATACCAACCCATTCGGACACCACATGGCCATGTGGGTCCGTTATATAGATGATGTGCTGTGCATTTGGGACGGCACCAAAGAGGACCTTACATCATTTCATACATGGCTTAATACAAAGAGTACGGACATTCAATTCACTCTGGAAGCTAGTAAAGAGAGGATCCCGTTTTTGGACATCACTATCTATGTCAATTCTGAGACCAACCTGCTAGAGAAAACTCTATTTCGTAAACCATCTGAACGAAATTCATTATTAGAGTACAACAGCCACCACCCCAGGGGGTTGCGTGATAACCTCCCCGTGGGCCAATTCTTCAGAATTCGCCGAAACTGTTCCTGTAAAGAAAATTACATGGTGGAATCGCAGGACCTCACAGAGCGCTTAATAGCACAAGGATATCCGGCACGTTTAGTCAAACGTGCTCGTAAAAGAGCTTGGTATAGCCCTTGAGAAAATCTTCGGAATTACGAGCAAAAAGAGGACTTGGCCGGAGAACGTGTCATATGTGTCACCACATTCTCCACTCGCAGCAATGATATCAAGAAAATCATCAACCACCATTGGAGCTTAGTGGCAGATGATATTGGACAGAAGGCCTTACCATTGCATTCTTTTAAGAGAGCACGCAACATCAGAGACCAAGTGGTACAATCATTCTTACCGATACCTCAGAACCCCACTATTCAATCATTGTGGCATCTCCCACCCATTGTAGGACACACTAGATGTGGATCGTGCGCAGCATGCGATACGACAATTCAGACCAAAGATCTAACCTATAGGGGCAAGACCTACAAACTCAAATCTCACACCAATTGTAATACGTCTAACGTAATTTATTGGATTAAATGCCCATGCGATTTGGCGTATGTAGGCCAAACCCAGCAAAAGGTTAAGGCCCGCATCCTACAACATGGTAGCAGAATTAGATGCGGAGTACAGGGGGCCCCCTTAGTAGATCATTGCACAAGAACAGGCCACACCCCAGACACTTTACAGTGGGTAGTACTAGAGAAAATCAATTTGGGACCCAGAGGTGGTAATATTGCACACATCCTTACCCTGAGGGAATCCAAATGGATGACAACCTTAGATACCATTCGTAATGGGCTGAATGAGGCTGAAAGTAGCCATGCCCAACTGGCTAGGTTTGGCCGTTGAGCTGCTCAATATAAAGATCTTCACCCTCATGTTTGAGAGGTGCATCTGCTTAAACGAATTACTGTATTGTTAGACTAAGTCCTTATTCTGTACCAACAATGCACTATCAAGAGAACTATTCATTTTGACACGATTCGATTGAGCCATCTTCTAACACATGTTAATATGCTTCCTTGTGGATCGAATTATTGATGTATCACCCTTCATGAAATGTTTCTCAGTATATTATGTATCTGGGTTTCTATAATTACTGATTAATTTGCTTAACATAAAAATTTTGCCCTTTCACCCTCCTGTGTGAGAGGTGCTCGGCAAATGATATTCTAATGACCTTACAACATGATACATGATTGATTATTAGTATGCTGTTTGCAAGAATAATTTAATTTGCTTGACCAATGTTGTCCATTTATGAATTTTTGATCACACATCACGCGAATTTTTGATCACACATCACGCGTATGATAGGGCCCTCTCCGAACTAAATGCAATGGATTGCATATTCTTCTGCTAAGATCGCATCTGTTTAATTCCATTAACATGACTCGATGCGTTTGTTTACACTAGCTCATGACCCGGAAATGATCTTGTTGCTATTCCACTGTTGCCTGGAGCAACGACCCGGTTGGGCTCGTAGTCCTCCGTTTATTTTTGGCAACACACCCACTCCCTTAGGGTTGCAGACACAAAGAGGCTGCTCTCTCATTTTGGGAGCACTGACGCCAGTACTAGGTAAGATACGCTCTAGACCTTTGGTCACTCTATGCCTCTCCGCATTTGCCCCACACTATTAAATATCATTATTGCCGCCCACAGACACGGCGTTTGGGTGCGATCATATATGACGCATAGCCCTTGTTTACCTTGACGGGTTAACCACTACCTTGGCGACTGCAGACACCAAGAGGCTGGGTCGCCAATAAGGAGAAATTTACGCCAGTATTAGGTAAGACTGGGCGGATTTAAATCTGCCATCTGATCCTTTATCACGTTTATTCAATATCACTGAGAGTCATAATTACCACCCTACAGATACGGCGTTTGTGAGCGGTCGGCTTTGATGCAAACCGAGTTCCGGCCGCAGGTATGTGGGCACTATGCTCTCTATAATTAATGGCCTGGTGTCACATTGGAGGCCGATTTGAATTACATGGCACCTCGTGTTTACCCTTGCAGGTTGTCCTATATCTTTCTGACCGAAAACGTAAAGAATAGTACACACCTTCGGTGTTCCTTGCTGCAGGTAGGCCAACCCTAATGCTTGTAATATCAGAGCTTTACTTGATCGATACTCTGAAGAATCTCATACGATATGATAACCATACCTTACTAGTGTGAATAGGCTTATGCCTATACTGTCCAAATGTCAACCTTGAACAATTTAGAAGGCTACTTCTTAATATTTATGCAATGATCTTCAACCATATTATGTTCTGGAATATGAATCTTGTTATTGACAGCAATTTGGTTTTTCCTGGTTGAGACAGGATTGCTTGTGTTTTTGTTCATTGTTTTTAACGTGGATAAGTTAGGTATCATTCATTGAGTTATAAAAGTATTTATTCAAGTACCGAACAGTGCAAAATGGATGATTTTTCATCTCTGGTGACCCAAAGACAGTAATTCATTATTTCTATTACCATAAGTAATTTTTCTTTAGAACCATGGTAACATTTGAATTGTTTTGTTTACCGCTCACTACGGTAACCCGATATTCACTGTCGCTTTTCATTATATTCATGTTACACTGTTTACATTTTTACAGAAATTGTAGTGCACACTGTATATACCCTGTCCTGATGAAGACCCCGATGTAAGGCTACAAGTACGCCTACAATTGTAGCGTGGGGTCGAAACGTCGACGGCTACCTTCTACTCTCCTCAGTTGACACCGCCCGCATTAATTTGGATATTTTCATACCAGTGTCAACATAGACAATCTTAAGAAAAATGGGATATGTGATGATCCCTCACTTTGGCTCTGGGATCTGAAGCCGTTGAATAGTGTTTGTATTTCAAATGAAATTGGATAATTTTTATTTGTCAAAACTACTACCCTTTCACCTTTTTCTTCCTTTCACAGCATCACGCTATCTCACTCCCTTTCCTCTGGGGCACTGTCATTTATCAATTGTATTGGTTTAATCATTGTGATTAATTTACAGTGCGTTGATTGTTTTATTACTTTGTCCTTAATAAATTTAAATATTGATACATTAGTTCACTGGGACCCCTCTTTTGTACATCATATAGCACCCAGGTCCCATGTGGAATCCTTTGGGTAAAACCCCCCTCCCTTATACTAACCCACCACATCTTCAACAAGGCCGACTCCATCATCGCACCCCAACTCCGGGACATCATCAACACCTCCTTCAACACCGCCACCTTCCCGGAGAGCTGGAAGCATGCCGAGCTCAACGCCCTACTGAAGAAACCAACAGCGGACCCCACCGACCTCAAGAACTTCCGCCCCATCTCGCTCCTCCCTTTTCCTGCCAAAGTCATCGGGAAGACCGTCAACAGACAACTAGCAGCCTTCCTCGAGACGAACGGATCCCTCGACCCCTCGCAGTCCGGTTTCCGAGCCAACCACAGCACCGAGACCGCCCTCATCGCTGCCACCGACGACATCAGAACCCTGCTCGACAACGGGGAAACAGCGGCTCTCATCCTCCTGGACCTCTCTGCAGCATTCGACACCGTCTGCCACCACACTCTAGTCCAACGCCTCAGCAACATCGGGATCCAAGAGAAGGCTCTGGAGTGGATCAGCTCGTTCCTCGCCGGAAGAACGCAGAGAGTCCGCCTCCCCCCGTTCCGATCCGAGGCCACCGAAGTCATCTGCTGTGTACCACAAGGATCATCACTCAGCCCCACCCTCTTCAATGTCTACATGAGACCTCTTGCAACCATCGCACGCCAGCACAACCTCAACATCATCTCCTACGCCGACGACACCCAACTGATCCTCTCCCTCACCAGAGACCCCACCACCGCCAGAACGAGCCTGCACGAAGGGATGAAAAGCGTCGCCGAATGGATGGAGAACAGCCGCCTGAAACTGAACTCAGACAAGACGGAATTCCTCATCCTGGGACCATCGCCCTCCGCCAGGGACGACTCCTGGTGGCCCCCCGCCCTGAGCACCGCTCCCAAGCCAACCGACCACGCATGCAACCTGGGCTTCATCCTGGACTCTTCCCTCCGATTGACCAGACAAGTCAACGCCATCTCCTCATCGTGCTTCAACACCCTGCGTATGCTCCGGAAGATCTTCCGATGGATCCCGACCGAAACCAGGAAGACGGTCACCCAGGCCCTCGTCACCAGCCGACTGGACTACGGGAACACCCTCTACGCGGGTACCACAGCCAAACTACAGAAAAGACTCCAGCGCATACAGAACGCCTCCGCCCGACTCATCCTGGACATCCCCCGACGCAGCCACATCTCCGGCCACCTGAGGGACCTGCACTGGCTCCCCGTCAGCAAAAGGATCACGTTCAGGCTCCTTACCCACGCACACAAATCTCTCCACGACCTGGGCCCCAAGTACCTCAACGACCGCCTGACCTTCTACACGCCCACCCGTCAGCTACGTTCTACAAGCCTCGCCCTCGCCGCCGTTCCACGCATCCGAAGAGCCACCGCCGGAGGAAGATCCTTCTCCTACCTGGCAGCCAAGACATGGAACTTCCTCCCCATCCACCTCTGGCTGACACAGGACCATCTCGCCTTCAGGAAACAACTCAAGACCTGGCTGTTCGAGCAGTAGTGGACCCCTCCCCTAAGCGCCTTGAGACCCTTCCGGGTGAGTAGCGCGCTATACAAATGGTATGATTGATTGATTGACCTATGTTGACCGTTTTCTATTCCCCTTTGTCAAAGATCTCAGGTCCTATCTACATGATACAACCAACTTTCTTCACAAAATACAAGACATCAGTGTAGGAGACAGAGACTGGTTGGTATGTCTAGACGTGGAGGCTCTCTATACAAGCATACAACACGAAGACGTGCTTAAAGCATGTCAGTTTTTTTCTCAAAAAACATAATGCAGAATTCCTACAACACACAAATATGCTACTTGACATGATCGCAATATGCCTCAAAGAAAATGTATTTAGGTTTGTAAATGCATACTACAAACAATTGCAGGGTACTTCCATGGGCACTTGCTTCACCCCCAGCTATGCCAATCTCATGGTGGGATAGTGGGAGAAGCAGGTGCCCTGGAATGACCAGACGGATCAGTGGATTTACAATGTATCAAAATGGTTGAGATATATTGACGATATTTTCTTTGTGTGGAGGAGAACCGAAAGTTACTTCAATTTATTAATTAATTGTTTGAATATGAATGATGTAAACCTTAGATTTACCAGACACTACAGCCAAGGTTCCATTGAATTTCTTGACCTAAAATTGACTGTGGAAAAGGGAATAGTAAGCACTAATCTGTTTAGAAAGAGCACATCAGGAAATTCCATCTTACACTCCACAAGCTCTCACCCTCCCAGTTTCAGATGGGGAATTCCTTATAGCGAATTCCTAAGGGCTTAGCGCAACTGTAGTACTGAGGAAGCATACCTACTAACCAAGCAGGAAATGAAAGAGAGATTCAAAGACAGAGGGTATTCAAGAAAAGCACTCCACCAAGCCGAGAAACGAGTGGAAACACAGTGTAGAGAAGAAATTCTAGAAAAGAGTAAAACTAAGGGAACACACAAAGACAGGGGTAAGGAGCCTACCAGATTCATCACTAAGTACTGCAGCCAATCAAAACAAATACGTAGAATTCTAAAGAATAGATGGGACTTCCTGAGACAGGACCCTATTCTACGTAATGAAATAAGTACATCCCCTTCCATCACATACAAAAGAAGTGCATCACTGAGGGACATACTTGTGCACACCCACCTCCATCCCAAAGAGAACAATTGGCTCAGACAAAGCAAGGGCTTCAGCAAATGTGGTAAATGTAAAGCCTGCGAACACAGCAACAATATCACTGGAACCATCCTAGAAAGGACCAAAACTAAATGGAACATACCACACTTGATTACCTGCAATACAGAGTATGTAGTGTATGCCATTGTCTGCCAATGTGGCCTCTGGTACATAGGATCCACGACATTTGCAGTGAAGAAGCGAATCCTGGAGCACTGGCACGCGATCCCCAATGGTGATGAAAGCTACAGGATGACCAGGCACTTTGCCAAGGAACATGGGGCTCACTGGACCAAAGCCAGATTCTTTGGACTGGATACAGCCAACCCCAATCCTGGAGGAGGCAACCGAACTGCAGCCCTCCGCAAACGGGAATCACGCTTCATCCTCTTAGCAGGCACCAAATTCCCATATGGTCTCAATCAGGATGAAGAACTGTACAGCCATCTATAACAAAGAAAACACCATTTGTATTGAATTGTAACCTTGCCTTCAAGTAGCACTCACTCCTCTCCCCCTTCCCCTTTACCAATTCACATCCTCGTTTGTTTTTAATCTTACAACTGCTGACTCCAGGATTGTGAAAATTATCACAAAGGTTGTCATTGTTTGTTGAATGCAAAATGTGTTAAACACAGAGCTTGGATGCCCATCTCCATATGTCTAATTCCGTGTGTTTTTTCATAGGAGAGAGATGCTGCCCATCACCGAAAGGTCACGTTAACGCTAACGATTTGAGCACCGGAGTCCTGGGCAGATACCCAATCAACTCCGAGTCACGTATATAGCTGAACACATCACAATAGGGTACTATACCCTCACTGTGCATTTGTGCTGTTTAGATAACACGTCACCTCTCTACATTGAAAAATAGCACACAAAGGGCACTAGATCCTCAAATGCAATTCTCATACTTGAGAGATGGCAAAACAATAGCATGAGTATTCACACAAAGCCGCTTTTAAAAAACAGCCAAAGTTATTTTTTATTCTACATCTAAAACCATATAGAAATACACATGTAATATGCACACAATATTGCTCAGCCTGCAGTCAATTTGTATCCTATTTGGCACTATTTTCATTTGTAATGTGACGTTTCTATATCTATGATTGTACAATTAAGACTACACATTTAAAAGATCTGTAAATGGAGGCGGAGGTCATGTGCGGAAATGTTTGTTCCTTTGTTTGTAATAATATTAAGAACTCTAAAGAGCGTAATTTCTCAGTTCCCGAGATAAAAACTTTCAATAATAATGAAGGTGAGACTAAGGTCTTCGATGTGTTCATACCCAGTCTTTTTTCGAAAAATTAAAACCGGATGAAATATATGTTGGTTAATCGTGGCGTTCTGTCACTGTTATTCACATTAATTGATGTTTACAACCACTGCAGTGAAGATTACATTTTGTAACTGACAGAAGCAGCAGCAACTTTCTATAAAAAAGTATTGATGTTAAATCTGTTTTCACTTTTTATTGTTTGTTGAGTCACGTGGTGATTTAAGGAAATGTGAATACACTGACGGCACTCGTGATCAAGGGACACTGTCCCGAAAATACCCGTTGAGTTGCCAGAATTTTGCTGAATAAATGTACTGCTTAAAGAAGCCAGCTTGAGTCCGTGGTTGCTGTTTTTTTTGGGGGAACTCAACAGCGATTGTTTGCGGTGTTTGGAGGTCCGCCCCCTCACCACAGACTGCCGTCGCGAGAGGCGAGGTCATGGCAATGTCAGAGCAGAGCACTGAGTTCGGATGTCGGATATATATATATATATACAACATATATATATATATATATATATTCACTGAAAAAACCATAGGTTTCAGGAGTTATATAGTTAGGAATTAGTTTTTAAAAAACCTTTGAAATTCACTCAAAAAACTATAAGTTTTAGTGGTGTTATAGTTAGCTGGACATTTTACTCATACAAAACCAATGAAATTGCTCCTATATAGTTAATTGTACTAACTATATTTCGCGCACCCGCAATCCACTGCTGATGATGTCACATATTAGATCATTCATGACATGGTCAGTGACATCACTGATGACATCTCAAATGACATCACTGATGACATCACTGATGACATCATCCAGTGAATGTGGTTTGCTTCGTTATTTAAATATGCATTATATATATATAGCAATTTACATTGAAGAATGAGTGGATATATATAAATAAATATTTGGATGGAGGATTTAGTAGCAGTGTAATTGACTGTTTACTTGACCAATTTATAATGTCTCACTAAATATAGTGGATAGTGACTAAACTGTGTGAATATCTGTATCACTTTGTCAGTTGTTGTGTAAACTGATTCTACAGTTGGTTACTAGCTATGTGAAAGTCTATATTAGTTATTGATCAGTTAACTGAGTATTTGTATGGGAGTGTGAAAGTGTGTGTGGTTCGGTGGGGGGGGGTGTGACTGTCCAAAGATGTGTGAATAGTTGATTCAGTAGATATATGAAGTTAAAACTACATGTTCTAACAGTTTGGGGGAGGGAATCTCTTTATGGGTGTGGTGATGAGCAAATATATTTCTCAAAGGTACAGGTCCAACAAACTGGAAAAATAAAAGGCAGTGTATGTGTCAGTTGTTGTATATAAATAAGTATACATAAGACACAATGATTGTGTGAGTGACTGTATGGATAACTGTATACTTGTAATAATGATTTTATAATTCACTAAGTATGACCTACTATCTAAATGAATAGAAGAAGTGGTGTTTGTATAAGTGTTTTGCTAAGTAAATATGTAAGTATGACCCATTGTTTGCATAAGTGAGTAGGATGACTTCATATGTGAATAGGATGCGTGCTGTTGTTTAATGTCGATATAGATGTATAAGTATTTTTTATAGTGTTCTATTCTTCATTGACAGCATGTATGAGTGAATCCATAGGTAAGGGATTAGATGTGTGCATACATGTATGAATCACTGAGTAGATTTTTAGATACTTGTATTGCTGTGACAATGGATTTAAATATGATACTCTGTATTTTACAAACATTGATGAAAAATTGTAATAGTGTATGAAAAGGTGTATGTGATTGTCACGTGGATGATGTCATCAGTGATGTCATTTGAGATGTCATCAGTGATGTCACTGACCATGTCATGAATGATCTAATATGTGACATCATCAGCAGTGGATTGCGGGTGCGCGATATATACTTAGTACAACTAACTATATAGGAGCAATTTCAATGGTTTTGTATGAGTAAAATGTCCAGCTAACTATAACACCACTTAAACTTATAGTGTTTTGAGTGAATTTCAAAGGTTTTGTAAAAGCTAATTCCTAACTATATAACTCCTGAAACCTATGTTTTTTTCAGTGAATATATATATATATATATATATATATATATATATATATATATATATATATATATATATATATCACTGAAAAAACCATAGGTTATAGACCATATATAGTTAGGAATTAGCATTTAAAAAACCTTATTTTACTCACACAAAACCATTGAAATTCCATATATAGTTAGTTGCACTAACTATATATCGCGCACCCGCAATCCACTGCTGATCATGTCACATATTACATCATTCATGACATGGTCAGTGACATCACTGATGACATCACTGATGACATCTCAAATGACATCACTGATGACATCACTGATAACAACATCCAGTGATTTTTTTGTTTCTATAAAGTCTAAATATGTCTTACATATTGAAGAATGAGTGGATGTGTAAGTGTCTGGACGAAGGATTTAGTAGGTGCATGACTGACTGTATGAGTGAGTGATTAAATGTGTCTCACTGAGTGCATGGGTTAGTGACTAAACTGTCTTAATTTGTGCATCATTATGTCTGTTGTTCTGTAAACTACTGCATGTGTTGATCAGTAGCTATATGATTAACTATTTGGGTTATTGATTGATTGTCCAAGTATTTGTATGGGAGACTGAGTGTGTGTGTGGCTGGCTGGGAGGTGTGTGACTCTGTGCAGATCAATGTGTACTTGTATCAATGATTGTATAAGAAAGTAAGTATGTGTTACTATATGTTTGAAAATGTAAGGTGCTCTATGTTTAACTGTATAGACAAGAAAATGGAAGTGTGATTGATTCTTTACAGGACTGACTAGGTGTGTGAGTAACTCCATGGATGAGTGGCAGAGTGTGAGTGTCTGTATAGGTGTATGAGTGCATATGATAGTGTTGTAAAGATGAGTGATTGTATGTATGAATGATTGTATGGGTGAATGAGTGAATGTGTGTGTAGACGTAGGAATCAGTGAGTACGTATGTAGTAACTAGTATTGGTGTGTCAATGGTTTCAAAAATTATACTCTGTATTTAACACTGGGTGAAACAGAGGTTATATTAAAATGTGAGGAGATGCATTGTATTGTCACATGAATGATATCATCAGTGATGTGGTCATTGATGTCAAATGAGATGTCATCAGTGATGTCATCAGTGATGTCATTTAAGATGTCATCAGTGATGTCATCAGTGATGTCACTGACCATGTCATGAATGATGTAATATGTGACATGATCAGCAGTGGATTGCGGGTGCGCGATATATAGTTAGTGCAACTAACTATATATGGAATTTCAATGGTTTTGTGTGAGTAAAATAAGGTTTTTTAAATGCTAATTCCTAACTATATATGGTCTATAACCTATGGTTTTTTCAGTGAATTTTCAAGGTTTTGTAAATGCTAATTCCTAACTATATATGGTCTATAACCTATGGTTTTTTCAGTGAATTTCAATGGTTTTTTAATAGCAAATATCATAAGCTGTCGAATGTCAAGTACGTGGTAAGTGAAAACATTTTCGTGTTTATGCACACTGATCTGCTTTGAATGGTGCCCCCCCACCCCTCATTTCTATTAGGAGTACTCTCTCTTTGCAGATAGTGAAAGGTAGTTAACGCAGGCCTTTGCCCCCGTTGTAATCCGTCGTGCCTGCTTCTCTCTCCATTTGATTGATTGTTATCCAAGTATTTACTGTTTTAGAATTAGTTCTCTTTGGTTCATTCTCTATTTACAAACAAACACAGAGTCGCAATACTCTGTTTAGTCTTTGCAGATAACGAAAAATCGTGTAAAAAAAAAGAAAAGGAATCGAGCAAAATCAGTAGGCCACTAATGGGATCTCTTTTTGACCTCGCTAAAATAGAAACATTAGGAACAACCCCTCATGACAAATACAAAACTAGTGAGATGAACTGAACTCCACACAATGATGGCTGCAAAACAGCTCGGCTCCGCCACCCACCCCGCCCAAAATAACGATAAAGAGCGGCTGCCATGATTGGTTGCGGAATGGCCACAACGGAGCTACGAAATGGTGCTGCTCTCATGCTAACCCCAGCTTCGGTCTGAAACATCCAGAAACACTGTAGACTACCAATTCGATCAGTTCCGGTAGCGCCCCAATGTAACCCGGTAGAGAAGAACTAGCCCTCCCCTCTTTGACTGATGGTTCTTGTTGCCTGTCCCTTCTGTTGTCATTTAACAGAACTATTTAGCCTGCTGAAAGGGGTTGTGTTTCGACCGCTGGTTGGTGGAGACATTTTGACTATATTCTGGACCTGCGTTGTCGCGTAATGCGTCATATGACGCGCCGCGTTAGCGCATCCGGAAGTCATCCGGGGCGCGCAGCGCGTAACGTAAGCATAACAAGTCATGTGACTTGTTAATAAAACTTTTCATTGGTTCATTTTACTTTTCTTATTCTAATGATGAAAGCCTTGGTCATATCACCTAAAAATTACGCTTTTAATTACTTCCGAACATTATTTTCTCTTAAATATATGTTATAATGTTCCAGGCTAATGTACTTTCCCGGAAATTTTACAACTGTCCTGCAAGTAAAATATATTCTTTTTTCGAGAAAAAGAGCGTTTCTTCGTCCCATGACGGAGCCGTTGAGCAAAAGAGGGTCGACCTGCTGTCTTAGTCGCCGATACGCCTGAATATGAGATTCTTATCGATCACTTTATGTTGCAGGAATAGAAAACACAACAGCCCTTGACCATTTATCTTTACTGCGTTCCTTCGTATTATACCTTTTACCCTTCATGTAATTGGTCTGCTTTATTTCACTTGCCTTTTAATGATTCTAAAACAGTGACTATTATTAAAAACTTTACCAATGTATACACTACTACCATGTTTTCTTTTAAAAACCTTTATTGTGAAAATTTCATTATACAAATACGAGCCTATAACCACGTGGGCCTGCCACGGAGCAAACTGTAATCGTATATGATGAATAGACATTTACACTGTAGAGGAACGTAACGGGCGGGCCATTAGGTTGCAAAAACTAAGGTGTCTAACAGTTACGGAATCGGTGGACGTACATTTTATAATTAAAATACGACAGGGCCAGTTACAATAAAATTATCTAGATATACATTTGCGGGCAAGTACCATGGGTGACGTTAATTCGAATTTTCAACAGTACAGTAATCAATAACACATCAGAACTTAATATCAATAGGGATGTCGAAATATTCAATCAATTCTCGTCCCCGCCCGCCATGTGCTTCAAAACTGCATACGTATCTCGTGATTTCAAGGTTCTGCAACCAGTACACAACAAGGAGTTACGAGTCCCATTTATTCCGGCGCCATTTTGGGCGAGGACGGGCAGGTCCAGGATATAGTCAAAATGTCTCTACCAACCATCGACTATGATGATGTTCATATGCTGTATTTATTAGAGTAACACTCATCTGCCCACATGAAATTAATTTACCACAATCTAAACATGTCATTTTAATCTTTCCAAAGTTCTTCTAAATATTTGGGACCGTTTCCCTTGCCTCTGAAGCTCTCAGTGCCACTTCTTTGATGAATGTACTAGCAGGTCAGGGGTTCTCCTCCAAATCTCTCTTTTATGCAGCACTATAATTAATTGGTGCCACCTCTCCATATGACGATGCATGGTATAGTTACCACAACTATATTTTTTTTCGGTTCCTCTGGAGAGTTCATCGTGGCAGATGAAGCGTGTAACATACCGGGCATTTACCTTTTTTTGCATGTACAGGAAAGGAAAAAAAAATCGAGCGTCCGAGTTCTAAGGTGTCCCAGGGCCATTTTAGTGGACCAGGCCCAAATCCAAAGAACAGCCATCTCACAGGCTAATGGGGCGACCCACGCCGAGTTTCAGCATTCTAGGATGACCACACAAGTACAGCAACTTGCTAGACATCACCTCGGTGCCATCCGGATCTCGGCGCCCCACTGCAGATGAAGTGCCTCTCAACTATGAAACCACCACGGTGACATCCGGATCTTGGCACGTTGTGCTGCCTTCGGCCTATTCGCACATCGGTCCGCTACTGACGCCATCTCACAGGCTAATGGGGTGACCCACGCCGAGTTTCAGCATTGTAGGATGACCACACCAACTTGCTAGACATCACCTCGGTGCCATCCGAATCTTGGCATCTCAACGCCTAGTGGTATCTTCCATACAGAAAATATTGTTACGCTGCCTTTGGCCCCATTCGCACATCAGTCCGCAACTTAGACATCACCTCGATGCCATCCGGATCTTGGCATCTCAGCGCCTTGTGGTGTCAGTCAGAAAATATTGTTGCGCTGCCTTTGGCCCCATTCGCACATCAGTCCGCTACTGACACCATCTCACAGGCCAATAGGGCGCCCCACGCCGACTTTTACCATTGTACGATGGCCACACCAGTGGCACAACTTGCTAGACATCACCTCGGTGCCATCCGAATCTTGGCATCTCAACGCCTAGTGGTATCTTCCATACAGAAAATCTTGTTACGCTACCTTTGGCCCCATTCGCACATCGGTCCGCAACTTAGACATCACCTCAGTGCCATCCGGATCTTGGCATCTCAGCGCCTTGTGGTGTATTCTCTTCAGAAAATATTGTTGAGCTGCCTTTGGCCCCATTCGCACATCGGTCCGCAACTTACACATCACCTCGGTGCCATCCGGATCTTGGCATCTCAGCGCCTTGTGGTGTCTTCTACTCCGAAAATATAGTAGAAAATATTGTTGCGCTGCCTTTGGCCCCCTTCACACATCAGTCCGCTACTGACACCATCTCACAGGCCAACAGGGCGCCCCACGCTGACTTTTACCATTGTACGATGGCCACACCAGTGCCACAACTTGCTAGACACCACCTCGGTGCCATCCGGATCTTGGCATCTCAGCGCCTTGTGGTGTCTTCAAATCAGAAAATATTGTTGCGCTGCCTTTGGCCCCATTCGCACATCGGTCCGCTACTGACGCCATCTCACAGGCCAACGGGGCGCCCCACGCCGACTTTCAGCATTGTAGGATGGCCACACCAGTGCGGCAACTTACTAGACACCACCTCGGTGCCATCCGGATCTTGGCGCGTTGTGCTGCCTTCGGCCTATTCGCACATCGGTCCGCTACTGACGCAAACTCACAGGCCAACGGGGCGCCCCACGCCGACTTTCAGCATTGTAGGATGGCCACACCAGTGCGGCAACTTACTAGACACCACCTCGGTGCCATCCGGATCTTGGCGCGTTGTGCTGCCTTCGGCCTATTCGCACATCGGTCCGCTACTGACGCAAACTCACAGGCCAACGGGGCGCCCCACGCCGACTTTCAGCATTGTTGGATGGCCACACCAGTGCGGCAACTTACTAGACACCACCTCGGTGCCATCCGGATCTTGGCGCGTTGTGCTGCCTTCGGCCTATTCGCACATCGGTCCGCTACTGATGCAAACTCACAGGCCAACGGGGCGCCCCACGCCGACTTTCAGCATTGTTGGATAGCCACACCAGTGCGGCAACTTACTAGACACCACCTCGGTGCCATCCGGATCTTGGCGCGTTGTGCTGCCTTCGGCCTATTCGCACATCGGTCCGCTACTGACGCAAACTCACAGGCCAACGGGGCGCCCCACGCCGACTTTCAGCATTGTAGGATGGCCACACCAGTGCTGCAACTTGCTGGACACCACCTCGGTGCCATCCGGATCTTGGCGCGTTGTGTTGCCTTCGGCCTATTCGCACATCGGTCCGCTACTGACGCCGCCTCACGTGCCAACGTATTTTCTCCGCATTTTACACCCTATGCCGCATAACAGGTCATGTGACTTGTTTATAAAACTTTTCATTGGTTCATTTTACTTTTGGTTTCCTAATGATGGAAGGCATGATCATGTGACCTAAAAACAACACTTTTCATAGGATGAAAACTTTTTTTTTTCCCCAAACGATGAAAGCCCCACCTTGTTTCTGGATGTTTCAGACTGAAGCTGGCGTCAGCATGAAAGCACCACCATCTCGTAGCTCAGTCGTGGTCATTCCGCGAGCAATCATGGCAGCCGCTCCCCACCAGAAGCCTGCAGGAGTCGGAGCCCCCAAAACTTTTGATGAATTCTCAAGGCGGAGGGGACGCTTTCGAGAATGGGGTCCAAGACCTAGCAGACAAGCGTCCGATTTCCAAGGTGTCCCAGGGCCATTTCAGTGGACCAGGCCCAAAAAGGAAACAGCCTGCCGCCATTTTGAGAGTCCTGTGACAGCCGCCTATCGCTGCACCGCAAGAGTGGGCGCAACTCAGCTGAATTGCGGCTTTTGACACAGTGGACCAAAAACGGACGGAATGGCAACTGAAACGGTAAAGGGGCGCCCCACTACAACAGATGACACTCCACCTGGAGAGGCCCGTTCACGCCGCCTCCCCCGGGGCGCTCCACGCCGTTATTCGGAGCAGCATTGTAGGATACCAAAACCAGTGCGGCAACTTACTGGACATCACCTTGGTGCCATCGTTCTGCTGCCTTGGAACTATTCGCGCAACAGTTTGCTACTGATGACCCACCCCCCGCGACGCCCCATGCCGTTATTTGCTGGGTGGCAACTTACTAGACATCACTTTCGTGTCATCTAGATTTCGGCGCGTTCTGCTGCCTTGGAACTATTCGCACAACAGTTTGCTACTGATGACCCACCCCCCGCGACGCCCCACGCCGGAAATCTGGACGTTGTGCTGCGTTGGGACTATTCTCACAGCCGACCGCTACTTCGTTGTTTTTCCCTAAAAATGTTTATATGTTATTACTATTTTTGTTTTCTTGTATATATTTATAAATTATTAAAGTTTTATAATCTTACTACTTTGTCGGAGTGCTATATATTTTTAATGTGACACATAATTGTAAAAACTTTGATGTACAAACAGTCATCCCTGGAATCTTCCGCTTCAGGCTCGGTCCCCTCCCCAATCACAATACAGGATGGTTTTCAGATAATAGCAACGCTTCTGCTGTGACGGATCTCATCGAGTGTGGGCCTTGATCTACTATAACTCCTTTGAAGGGGGTGATTCTTTACAGCTGTGGCCATAAACTACATCTGCAGGGCTAGCTGATACCCTAGGACCAGCCTGGACAATCGGACACAGAGGAAAAGGAGTGTCAGAGGGTGCGGTAGTGAATAGGGCGAAAGGGAGGTGTCGGGCGGGCACAGGGTGTGATTCTCAGGGAACAGCAGCGCAGATGGGGGAGGTTTATTACCCATGCATAAGACAGAGAGCGGGGGTGACCACTGCCTGGGGGAGATGCTTGCGAGGGTGGGGAGCCATGCTAAGGATCGACAGCGTGCACAGAGTGGGTCTGGTCAAGGCATCTAAAATGGCTGCCGTGCACGACAAAAGTGTGGCATTTGAAAAAAGACAAGATGGCGCAGACAATGTTTTTCAACACTTCCTGATTTCCTTCGAATCGAACGTTAACAGACGTTGGGGCATATTACCAAAGTTAAGCGATATTTATCCCTAACGATGCTTAGCAACGATTTTTTTACCGTCAGAAATTATCGCAGATAAACCTTGCTATTATCAAGGTTTATCGGAAATACGATAAAAAACGACCGCAATGCATTAATATCGCTGAAAACTCAGCGATATTCATGCATTACCGAGCTAATGCTCTTAGCCATGTTATCCACCTCCCATTGGATAACATGGCTAAGAACTGCTCAGGGCAGGTGGTAGCTTTTGGAGATATTCGCCCTTATCTCGAATATTTCCAAAAGTTGATAATAGGAGATAGCGATGTTAGCGACTGTTTCCAGTCGCTAACATCTTGGCATGCCCACTTTGCATGTCATTAGTGATAAATATCACTCACATGCAAAGTGGGGCCCAAGATGGTCGCTATCTTCTACTAGCCGTCGCTAACTGGTGTTAGCAACAGCTAGGTAATACACATATAATTTTATCTCCGCGAAGCGGAGCGCTGTTACAGATATATATCTTGTTTCTGAACGTTAATTTCTCAAAATGCACTGAAGCACATATATTGAGACCTAGCAAAGGCACATCGGGCTACCAGTCCCTACAATTTTGCCAAGTTTCGTGCAAATCCATTCAGCTGTTCGATCCTACCGAGAGACAAGATGGCGGCCGCTACGGACTGTTTGGAATGTTTACAGACACCGGAGAGCCAATCAGCTTCGCTTCGCAAAGCTCCGTAACGCGAAAAGTACGCGAAGCGGTGCGCTGTTACAGATATATACCTTTCTTTGAACGTTAATTTCTCAAAATCCACTGGAGCACATATATTGAGATCTAGCAAAGGCACATCGGGCTACCAGTCCCTACAATTTTGCCAAAATTCGTGCAAATCCATTCAGCTGTTCGATTATTATTATTTTTATTTTTTTTTGCCCCGCGGGGCCCTTTTAAAACCTCCACATCAAACCTAGGGGGTGAGCGACAATGTACTATGCCCCCTTATGGTCATTTGCCCCTTCGCTTTGGCCTCCTCTTGTCTCTCGATCCTACCGAGAGACAAGATGGCGGCCGCTACGGACTGTTTGGAATGTTGACAGACGCCGGAGAACCAATCAGCTTCGCTTCACAAAGCTCCGTTGCGCGAAAAGTACGCGTAGCGGAGCGCTGCCCAGTCCGCTGTTACAGATATATATCTTTTTTTGAACATTAATTTCTCAAAATCCACTGAAGCACATATATTGAGACCTACAAAAGGCACATCGGGCTACCAGTCCCTACAATTTTGCCAAGTTTCGTGCAAATCCATTCAGCCGTTCGGGCTAAAAGTGAGGCCAACCGCCCTATGGAAATTAACATGGGAAAAACGCGTTTTGGGACCCCCCTTTTTTCTCGGCCCCCCCTTGACGAACCCCCCCAAAATTTTCAGGGGCTGCTCAGAAACAAAATGTGCCATTTTCCTGAAAATTTCAGCCAATTACGTCCACAAACGCCAAAGTTATTAGACATAGAATTTTCAACAAAAACCCATAGAGAAAAAATCCTAACTATATATACCTACTGGCGACCGCCAGTAGGTAATATATATATATATTACCTACTGGCGGTTGCGGATTTCCTATGGAAAACGATCCTAACTATAACTACCTACTGGCGACCGCCAGTAGGTAATATATATATATATTACCTACTGGCGGTCGCCAGTAGGTAGTTATAGTTAGGATCGTTTTCCATAGGAAATCCGCAACATTCTTTTGGGAATAACTTTGGCGCCGGTGGACGAATCTTCTCAAAGAAGGTGGCCCGCTCCGCTCTGCTACTTCCCTGAAAGTTTGTGGGGGATTCGTCAAGCGGGGGCCGAGATAAAAGGGGGGTCCCAAAACGTGTTTTCCCAATGTTAATTTCCATAGGGCGGTTGGACTCACTTTTAGCCCGAACGGCTGAATGGATTCCCACCAAACTTGGCAAAATTGTAGGGACTGGTAGCCCGATGTGCCTTTGCTATGTCTCAAGATATGTGCTCCAGAGGATATTGAGTAATTTAGGTTAAAAAAAATATATATCTATATGCGCGCCCCGGTACGCTCACCCGGCGCACTACGCGAGTACGCGAGCAGAAAGCTGATTGGCTCTCGGGTGTCTGTCAACATTCCAAACAGTCCGGAGCGGCCGCCATCTTGTGTCTCGGTAGGATTGAGACACAAGAGGTGGCAAAAACAAAGGGGGAAATGACCATAAGGGGGCAGGGTAGACCCCCCTGACCCCCTAGGTTTGATGTGGGGGCTATAAAAGGGCGGGGGGAGCGCCTGGTACGCGCACCGGGGAGCCTACCGGGGAGCGTACCATGGGTCTGCATGATTAAATAAATATATTTTTTAAGAACACAGCTCTTTGATGAGAATTGGAGGTAGTTCTGAAAAGATCTTTTTTTGTTCTTCTTTTTTTTACAACAAAAACAAAAACAGGGAATGGGAAACTGCTCAACAGGAGCAAAAAAACAAAAAAAAAATTAGGGCTGGAAATGGCAGCGATGGTTATCCAATGCTCGAACCATGAGCAGAACACTTTGTTCCCCATAGCAAAGTAACTTATCGCAATATCTGCATTTAATAACGCCTTTATTAAAAGCAGGCTGGATGTTGGGAATCTGCTCTTGTGATTGCTCCCTCCCTGATGCAGTTTGTCCTCCGGTTGAAGTAGAGGCCCCATCACTGGGAGCCTCTCGTGCCAGAGCCCTGACACTTTCCTGGGCATAATTCTGGGGGTGCCTCCTCTCCACATGGCGAATCATTGTGGAGTTACTAAATGAATATTTCTTAGTGGGGTCACCCCGTGACAGGACAGTGTGACAAATCCTGCACTCCACTTTTGGAGCATGTACTTTCTTCTTGTCATCAGGAATAGAAAAAAACTTCCAAATAAAGTGTTCTTTTACTTTCGGCTGAGGAGCCTCTTCATCAAGAAATTCATTGGAGTCATCTTCGCTGCTGGATGGTCTGGCAGCAATGATAATCCAAGATTTTATTCCCACAAAGATCCGACAGCAAAAAGTCAGGTCTTGCAGTCACAAAAGTGAAAGAAGAAGTGTAGGAAATGGGTGGGGATTTCATTCTTTGTAAAAAAAAAATGTTAGCAACCAATGAAAAGTGTTATGTTCAGGTCACATGACCCGACGCGCTTAAGCTGCGCGCCCCGGTGCGCGCCCGCGTGTGTGCCCGGCAGCGCTTACGTTGCGCGCTCGGGCGCTCGGGCGCTTCCGGGTGCCTCACAGCATTTTGAATTATCACTGACGAAGGATTGATTCCGAAACGCGTTTGTTGCTTGTCGTGCATTTTGCCAAATAAACGGCTTCAACGGTAACTTTCTGAGTGCCCGATCTCTGTTTGAAAAGGCAGAACTGGGAGCGTGGATATTTTCGCGGCCACACCGTCACGATCGGGCACCCGCCCAAGAGTGCCTCAGCTTGAATGGTGTACTCAGGAGCGGGATATATATATATATGTATATATCAGCAGAAAATCTCCTCCTGAAGGTAAGGAAGTGAGCCGCACATGCAACACTTTGCTTGAAGCAATTTTATTCGACCAGTTTGGGCAGTTCTTGACACCCTGACGCGTTTCGTTCACCTCACTGTGAACTTTTTCAAGGGTTGGCCCAGGCACACACAAACATGTTTGCGGGATGCATCATGATGTTTTATATCATTGCCGGCCCTCTAGTGGACACCCATAATGATGATCGCCTGGCATGATGGATGTTGTAGTCCCGCAGCTTCTGTCCGTGATTATTTTCTCGCCGTGCCTCTGTTTAAACTGTGACGGAGGGAGACTCTGAATATCCCTGGTGTTGCTCCAGTAGCAGTCCGTAGTTTAGGGCTATATATATATATATATATATCACCTACTGGCGGTCGCCAGTAGGTAGATATAGTTAGGACCTACTTTCCATAGGAAATCCGCAACATTCTATTTGGAATAACTTTGGCGCTGGTAGACACATCTTTGTGAAATTCTCCAAGAAAATGGCCTGCTCTGCTCCGCTCCTTCCCTGAAAGTTTGGGGGTGATTCGTCAAGTAGGGGCCAAGAAATAAGGGGGGTCCCAAAACATGTTTTCCCCATGCAATTTTCCCTAGGGTCCTTTAGCCAGGGCTACAGCCCGAACGGCAAAACGGAATTACACCAAATTTGGCAAAAAGGTAGAGTTCAGTTCGCAGATTGTGCTTTTTGTTAAATGGTGTAAATCCGTTCAGTAGTTCCTGAGAAAATCAAAAGTAAAATCATAGTGATATCTAGAGACGAAGTACTGTACACGTACAATTACGAGCACGACCTGCATGCTGATTGGCTGTCAACTGTCTGTCAACACTCAAAACCAGGAAGTGTTGGCAGCCATCTTGTGCCTCAGTAGAACCGAGTCACAAGAAAACAGGGAAACAAAGGTGAAAATGAAGAAAAGGGGGCAGGGTAGAAACACCCTGACCCCCTAGGCCTGCTCAGGGGGTCCCACAAGGACCCTCAAGGCCTCCCCCAATTGTGTTTTAGAAAAAACGCTGGATACGCGTATGGTACACGTACACTGCTGATCCCCAAAAAATAATTCAGGCACCACTATGCAAACGCGCCCCCTGGCACGTTTGCAGAGGGGGAACTAATTCTCCTTGAATACCGGGGGTCCCTGGAGGCCAAGTAGCCAACCAACAACCTCCAGTATGCACCAGGGGGCTGCCTTGCAGAGACATGCAAAGAGGCCACGCCCCTTTTTACACCTCTCTGCCACGCAGTCCCCTGGCGCATACTGGAGGTTCCTGGTGGGCTTTTTGGCATCCAGGGACCCCCAGTATTCAAGGGGAATTAGTTCCCCCTCTGCAAACGCGCCAGGGGGCTGCCTTGCAGAGACGTGTAAAGAGGCCACACCCCCTTTTACACCTCTCTGCAAGGCAGCCCCCTGGCGCATACTGGAGGTTCCTGACCCACTAGCCCTGCTCAGGGGGTCCCACAAGGACCCCTAAGGCCCCCCAATTGTTGCTTTGTTTTTTTAAATCCAGGGATACGCGTAGGGTACGCGTACCCTGCCGATCCCCAAAAATACATTAAGGCACCACCGTGCAAACGTGCCCCCTGGCGCGTTTGCAGATGGGGAAATAATAATTCCCCTTGAATACTGGGGGTCCCTGGGGGCCAAGTAGCCCACCAGGGACCCCCAGGCGCCCTCCAGTATGCGCCAGGGGACTGCCTTGCAGAGATGTGTAAAGAGGCCACGCCCCTTTTTAAACCTCTCTGCAACGCAGCCCCCTGGTATATACTGGAGATTCCTGGTGGGCTAGTTGGTCTCCATGGACCCCCAGTATTCAAGGGGAATTAGTACCCCCTCTGCAAATGCGCCATTGAGCGCGTTTGCAGAGTGGTGCAATCCGCACCTCAAGCCCTGCCCCCTCCTCGCACCACTCTGCAAATGCACCCCCTGGCGCGTTTGCAGAGGGGGAAGTAATTTCCCTTGAGTACTGGGGGTCCCTGGGTGCCAACTGGCTCACCAGGTACCTCCAGTAGGCGTGGCCTCATTACAGCACTCTGCAATGCAGCTCCCTGGCGCATACTGGAGGTTCCTGGTGGGCTAGTTGGCCCCCGGGGACCCCCAATATGCTAGGGGAATTAGTTCCCCCTCTGTAAACACGCCAGGGGGGTGCTTTGCAGAGAGGTGTACAAAGGGGCATGGCCTTAGAACACCTCTCTGCAAAGCAGCCCCCTGGCGCATACTGGAGGTTCCTGCTGGGCTAGTTAGCCCCCAGGGACCACCAGTATGCAAGGGGAATTAGTTTCCCCTCTGCAAACGTGCCAGGGGCCTGCCTTGCAGAGAGGTGTAAAAAGGGGCGGGCCTTAGTACACCTCTCTGCAAGACTGCGAGCAGCTCTGTTGGCGCCGCAATTCTTAAGTGCTTGGAATTTTAAAGTTTGTGTATATTTTAACTTGCAGCTTTTAATCTGTGTGAGCCTGGGGGTAATTTAATTGTGCACTGTGTATAGGTTCAGGACCGGCTCTACTGGGAGTATTATTACTCACTGCTTTGTTAGTTGCTTTCACTGGTGCCGACCCCGTTCCGCCGCGGCTGCTGTGCCGTTTGATGAGGAGGGCGGTAACCATTACTCTACACAGAATCCCTACTTCTGGCAGGACGCGGGCTAGTCGTCCACCGGAAGGAAGGGTATTTAGACAAGGGTGGACCGGCCGTGCGACGGACTGTGAGCAGCTCTGTTGGCGCCGCAATTCTTAAGTGCTTGGAATTTTAAAGTTTGTGTATATTTAACTTGCAGCTTTTAATCTGTGTGAGCCTGGGGGTAATTTAATTGTGCACTGTGTATAGGTTCAGGACCGGCTCTACGGGGGTATTATCACTCACTGCTTTGTTAGTTGCTTTCACTGGTGCCGACCCCGTTCCGCCGTGGCTGCTGTGCCGTTTGATGCGGAGGGCGGTAACCATTACTCTACACAGATTCCCTACTTCCGGCAGGACGCGGGCTAGTCGTCCACCGGAAGGAAGGGTATTTAGGCAAGGGTGGACTGGCCGTGCGACGGACTGCGAGCAGCTCTGTTGGTGCCGCAATTCTTAAGTGCTTGGAATTTTAAAGTTTGTGTATATTTTAACTTGCAGCTTTTAATCTGTGTGAGCCTGGGGGTAATTTAATTGTGCACTGTGTATAGGTTCAGGACCGGCTCCACTGGGGGTATTATCACTCACTGCTTAGTTAGTTGCTTTCACTGGTGCCGACCCCGTTCCGCCGCGGCTGCTGTGCCGTTTGATGCGGAGGGCGGTAACCATTACTCTACAGAGAATCCCTACTTCCGGCAGGACGCTGGCTAGTCGTCCACTGGAAGGAAGGGTATTTAGCCACATATGCATCGGACGCGCAGCGGGCGCGCCTAAGGCAAGCCCGTCTGCGCCCGTCCGCGGCCGACCGGGGCCCAGGGCCAGAACCCCTTGTGGAGCGGGGATAGCCACTAGCTATACGTGGCAAGAACTGATCGATTTATGTATTGAGGTCAGGCCTGAATGCAGTCATGGACTGGATCCTATTAAGAGGGATTCAGTAAAGGACTGCAAATATTGTGCATTCACGTTTGACAGCCGCACCCATCTGGAAGGTACCAGTAGGGAACTTAGGTGTGCCCTGTTAAACTGCAGGTCAATCAAAAGCATAATATGGATGTACATGACCTTCTGTTAGATAAAAACTTGGACATTCTCTTTGCGACAGAGACTTGGTTAGATGAGGAATTGGATCCTGAATTACTGGGCGCCCTCCCACAGGGATTTGGTATATGCAGACAGGATAGAGTCTGCGGCAGGGGGGGAGGGATTGCAGTGATTTTTAGGGAGACTGTTAAATGCACCATGGTGCCTGCGAATATAGCGGACAGTGAGACTGGTGCATTCTCTATAACGGTGTCTAGCAACACCATTATTAAAGGCCTGCTGGTGCGCAGACCCCCGGGAGGGAGCTGCAAATTTGTGGATAGTCTGATACACAACTTGCTATCCCCGGTTATGCGCTATGATAAATTTCTCTTATTAGGCGATTTTAACCTGCATTTTGATGATGTCTCTAACGCTGCGGCCCAAGAAACTAGTCAGGAGTTACCAACCATGCAACTGGTATTACAGTCGGTGTTACCTACACACCGTTTAGGCCATCATCTAGATCCGATCTTTTGTAATTGGGATGGCATTAAGGCTGATCCCCCTGTTCCGATGGTTTGGACTGACCACTTTTTAGTACCTTTCCGTGTTAAATATACTGTGGGAAGTAATCCAGGGAAAGGAATCATTACTAAAAAAGAAACAGCGAAAATGGGCTAAATTTTCCCCAGACAATTTTGGCGCTAGCCTGTTACAGGGGGGTCCCCCTGATGGGCTGGGCACTACTATTGATGGAGCTTGTGCGGCTCTGGATAAACGCATTCAGATGGCTCTAAATCAGACTGCCCCCTGGTCTAGTAATGGCCCAGCGCGTCGTACTAAATCGGCGCCCTGGTTTAATGCTGAATTAAAAGAAGCCAAGACAGCTTGTAAACGAATGGAAAGAGCCTGGAGAGGGGCCTATCTACCAGCTGCTCGGAAAGTGTACAAGGACAGCCTCAGGGGCTATCATGCCTTGATTAGGAAAACCCGATCGGCCTATTACACCGACCGCATTGATAAAGCTGAGTGTTCAGCTAAGGAACTCTTTGTGGTTTACAAAGAGATATCCTCGATGGCCTCAGTAGGCGAACAGGCTGATTCCTCAGTACAATCCTGTAATCAGATTGCCGAATTTTTCTATAAGAAAGTGCAGGATATTTACACCACCTTTCCTAGCGAGGCCAGGACGGGCCTAAGTGGCACTGTTCCACTGAAAGGGGGTTTCTCGGAGAAGGACAGCATTAGGGTATTTTCAGTTCCGGACCAGGAGACGCTAATTGCGGTAGCTAGGGGAGTAAAATTAGGATCTCCTGTAGATCCAGCCCCTGCTAAGATCTTGAGTGGCAGCATGGAGCTGTTGGCCCCCTATGTTAAGTTCCTGTTAGCTCTGTCGTTTGAGTCTGGCAGGGTGCCGGGCATGTGGAAGCAGGCTGTTGTGCTTCCACTCAAGAAAAAGCCACAAATTAGCATAACACAACTTAGCAACTTACGGCCTATTTCTCTTCTCCCCTACTTCTGCAAGATAGCCGAAAAACTGGTTAATCAACAACTGACGGCACATATTGAAGCGCATGGGCTTCTCCATCCCTCCCAGTCCGGCTTTCGTGACTGTCACTCCACTGAGTCTGCCCTCCTCTTTTCCACAAAGGCTCTGAGGAGACATGTAGATGAGGGTCAAACAGCGGCACTGATTCTTCTCGATCTCAGTGCCGCAGTCGACACTGTGGCACATCATACCTTGCTGCAGTGTCTGAGGAAAGGCGGAGTGATTGGGAGGGCTTGGTCCTGGTTGGAATCTTTCCTTCACGACCGCAGCTTCTATGTTGAACAGGGTGTTTATAGGTCAGAGGCTTTTGGCCTAAAGCAGGGAGTCCCCCTGGGCTCCAGTCTTAGCCCCACCCTGTTCAATCTCTACGTAGCGCCGGTGGCTTCGATCACTGAGCAATATGGGGTAGAGGAGGTAACTTACGTCGACGATACCCAGCTGGTTGTGGCCCTGACACAACAAGTTGAGCACGCAGCCAGCAACTTTACATCATGCCTACAAGATCTGGCAGGTTGGATGGCCAACAACTGTCTCAGATTGAACGGGGACAAAACGGAGGTGCTTATCGTTGGTAAATCCCCCTCGGTCTGGACTACTGCTTGGTGGCCTCAGGCACTGGGCCCGTTACCCGCTCCGAAGGACCATGTGAAGAATCTAGGCATTTGGATTGATTCCAAAATGTCTTTTGACTATCACACTCGCCGCGTTGCAGGTACATGCTTTGGTATTCTTCGCAGTCTGAGAAAGACACTCGACCTGCTCCCTGTGTCAGCTAGGAGGGCCCTGGTCCATGCTTTGGTTACGTCCAGGCTGGACTATGGAAATGCCCTATACCTGGGAGCAAATGCGAGCTGCCGCCAAAGACTACAGCATATCCAGAATGCAGCCGCGCGCCTTGTGTTGCTGTTGCCCACGAGAGCCTCCTCTAAAAAAGCCTTGGAGACATTGCATTGGCTTCCCATCAAGGAACGCATCGAGTTCAAAGCTCTCTGTGTTAGTCACAAGATCGTTCATGGGAAGGGCCCTGGCTTCCTGCGCAACTTGCTTCTCCCGTACAAACCTACCCGGCTCCTGCGCTCATTGGGCGCAGGTTTGCTCTCGATCCCTAGGATCAACAGGGCGAGAATGAGTGGGAGATCTTTCTGCTCCTTAGCTGCACGCAGATGGAATACCCTCCCACTCAGGCTACGTGTGGAGTCTTCGGAGGCGGTGTTCCGGAGGGAGCTAAAACATTTCTGTTTCCCAAGCCTTAAGTTGTCGACGTAGGGCTTTCTTTTCTGCCCAGGTGCTGTTTAGTCCACTGATAGCGCGGGGACACACTGGTAAGTGTAACCAGGCGCTTTAGAAACTCAGAAATAATAATAATAATAATAACGCAGCCCCCTGGCGCATACTGGAGGTTCCTGGTGGGCTAGTTGGCCCCCAGGGACCACCAGTATGCAAGGGGAATTAGTTTCCCCTCTGCAAACACACCAGGGGGCTGCCTTGCAGAGCGGTGTAAAAAGGGGCAGGGCCTCATTACACCTCTCTGCAACGCAGCCCCCTGGTGCATACTGGGGGTTGCTGGTGGACTAGTTGGCCCCCAGGAACCCTCAGTATGCAAGGGGAATTAGTTTCCCCTCTGCAAACGCACCAGGAGGCTGCGTTGCAGAGAGGTGTAATGAGGCCACGCCCCTTTTTACACTTCTCTGCAACGCAGCCCCCTGGTGCATATGGGAGGTTCCTGGTGGGCTAGTTGGCCTCCAGGGACCCCCAGGATGCAAGGGGACTTAATCCCCCAACTTAGAACGCACTACGGGGCACGTTTGCACAGTGGCGAAGGTAGGGGGTGGGGCTTGAGGTGATATGTGTGCAAACATGCCCTGTGGCGCATTGTAAATTTGGGAATTAATTCCTCTTCAATCCAGAGGTCCCCTAGGTGCCAACGAGTCCAACAGGTACCTCCATTAAGCGCCACGGAGCTGCGTTGCAGAGTGTTGTAAAAAGGGGGCGTGCCCTCTGAACATCTCTCTGCAACACAGCTCCCTGGCACATACTGGAGGTACCTGGTGGGCTAGTTGGCTCACAGGGGACCTCAGGATTGAAGAGGAATTAATTCCCCAATCAAAACGCGCCACAGGGCATGTTTGCACACATGTCACCTAATGCCCCGCGCCCTTCCTTCCCTATTGAGCACAATATTCCTCTAAAATCAGCGGAACTACGAATTCCGATTTACTCACCTGTTATCACGAGAGCCGTCAGTGTTGCATCTTTGTGCCCAGTACGGACCCTGAAAAGTAAATCTAAGCGTACTTACCAGTAACTTGTATTTCCTTCCATAGGAATCTATTGTGTGGTTTTCACCATAAAAGTTTCTAAGTGTCTATTTTTGAAACGTACAAATATTCCTCTAAAATCAGCCAAACTACGAATTCCGATATACTCACCTGTTATCAGGAGAGACCTCAGTGCTGCATCTTTCAACTCTCTACTGATCCTGAAAAGTAATTCTAATCGTAGTTACAGTAACTTGAATTTCCTTCCATAGGCTAACATTGACTGGTTTCACTTGGAAATTTTTCTACGTGTGGAGTTTTGGAACTTAAAAAAAAATCCTCTAAAGTCAGCCGAACTACGAATTCCGGTTTACTCACCTGTTATCAGGAGAGACCTCAGTGCTGCATCTTTCAGCCCAGTACTGATCCTGTAAAACTAATTTTAACCGTACTTACCAGTAACTTCCATAGGCTTGCATTGACTGGTTTTATTTGGAAATTCTTCGAAGTGTGGAGTTTTGGAACTTTAAAAAATTCCTCTAAAATCAGCCCAACTACGAATTCTGATTCACTCACCTGTTATCAGGAGAGGCTTCAGTGCTGCATCTTTGAGCCCAGTACTGATCCTGAAAAGTAATTCTAACCATACTTACCAGTAACTTGAATTTCCTTCCATAGGAATCCATTGTCTGGTTTTCACCAGAAAAGTTTCTGTGTCTATTTTCACAAACTAAAAATATTCCTAAAAAATCGCCTGTATGACTTAAACACATTCTTTCAACTGTTTACAGGAGATGGACCAGTGCTGGAACCAGGATCCACCACTGAGTAAGAAAAAGTAATGATAACACTACTTACCTGCTAAGTGAATTTCCTCCCATAGGATAACATGTCAACTTTTAAAATTCAATAATATTCCTTAAAAATCACTACTGTAACTAAAACACTTTTGCTCAGCCGTTTACAGGAGATGTCCAAGGACTGAATCTAGGATCCAGTCCTGTGGTTAGAAAAGTAATCCATAAAGTAACTAATTGCATTTAACTAGAAAAACACATTGAGTCCAATGTTGCTTTGTGTTCAAAATTGTGTTGCCCATTGCAACAACTGTAACTACTGTACTTAAAAGTCTATTGCCTATTTGCAAAGTATTTCAACTAAAGTAATTCATTCTGAGAAAGTATATTTTGTAATGTAATGTATAATGTAATTACAATGTAATTTAAAAATTTAAATTTCTAAAAATAAATAGTTTAACAAATGTAGTAAATCAGTATAAAAAAATAACAATTTTCTTTTACAAAACCTTCGAAATTCACTGAAAAAACCAAAGGTTTCAGGCCTGATATAGTTAGGAATTAGCATTTAAAAAACCTTTGAAATTCACTGAAAAAACCATAGGTTTCAGGCCTGATATAGTTAGGAATTAGCATTTAAAAAACCTTAGAAATTCACTGAAAAAACTGTAGGTTTTAGGGGTGTTATAGTTAGCTGGACATTTCACTCATACAAAAACATTGAAATTCCTCCGATATAGTTAGTTGTACTTGGTTTGTGAATAGCTACATGAATGTCTATATGTGTTAATGATTGGTTGTCTGAGTATCTGTATGGGTGCCTGAGTGTTTATGTTGGTGGGGTGTGTGGGACTCTGTGCATAGATGTGTGAGTGGGTGATTCACTGGGTGCATGGTTTCAAGAGTGCATCTGTGATAGACTGTAAGGGTGGGTGACCTTGTGTATGGCCATGTTAGTGAGTGAATGTATATCTCAGTGGTACATGTGTGAGTAACTACATATGTGAAAGGCAGTATATATGTGTGTTGGAGTATATAAATGGCTATAAGTGAGAGAGTGTGATTCTGAGAGTGGCTGTATGGATGGGTGTGTGTTTGTATCAGTGTTTGTATAAGAGCGTAAGAATGTGCTAGTATTTGTATGAGTATATGAGCTGTTGTGTGTATAACTGTATAGGTGAGTAAATGGCTGTGTGATTAATTATTTGCATGGCTGACTAGGTGTGTGAGTACCTCTATGGATGAATGGTGGTATGTGAGTGTTTATATAGGTGTATGAGTGCATATGATAGTCCTGTACTGAATGACCATAAGTATGAGTGACTGTACAGGTGAGTGAGTGGATGTGTGTGTAAACCTAAGAATCAGTGAGTGTGTATATAGTTATTGCTGTTGGAGTGTCTATGGTTTTGAGATTGGCAGTCTGTAATTTAGAGTGGGTGTATCAAAGGTTATATTAGGGGTGAGAAGATGCATCAATTTATCACATAGATGATTTCATCAGTGATGTCATCAGTGATGTCATTTGAGATGTCATCAGTGATGTCATCAGTGATGTCATTTGAGATGTCATCAGTGATGTCACTGACCATGTCATGAGTGATGTAATATGTGACGTCATCAGCAGTGCATTGCAGGGGCACAAGTATTAGTTAGCAGAACTAACTATAACGTTGGAATTTCTATGGTTTTGTATGAGTGAAATATCCAGTTAACTATAACACCCCTGAAACCTATATTTTTTTCAGTGAATTTCTAAGGTTTTTTTAATGCTAATTTATAACTATAACGTGCCTGAAACCTATGTTTTTTTCAGTGAATTTTAAATGTTTTTAAATGCTAATTTCTAACGATAACATGCCTGAAACCTGTTTTTTTCAGTGAATTTCAAAGGTTTTTCAAATGCTAATTCCTAACTATTATTTATTTTATTTAATGCATTTTTATAAAGCGTGGACTTTACCCGAAGGTGTCAGAGCACTGTACAATAGAACCAGTTACGTTACATGAGAGAACTGTTACAGGAATGGAACAAACAAAAATAGCATGCCATAGAATCAAAGCGATGCAGGTATAAGACACACAATCTCAAGCACAGCAAGCACAGACAGTACAAGCAAAAATATGAATATATATGACAAATTTTACAATGACTAAAGAACTTCTTGGTGAAAAATAGCAGTCCATAGAATCAAAACAACGCAGGCAAAAGGAACACAATATCAAACGCAGCAAGCACAGGATGTACAAACAAAAGTATAAATATATGTGACAAATTTACAATGACTAAAGCACTTCCTGGGGGGGTCTGAGAAGGAAGGAATTAGTTCTGAAAGTGTCTTTGGAATAAAAGAGATTTGAGGTCCACTTTGAAGATCTGGATGTAGGTGATGGCACGGGGCGAAGGAGGAAGCGAGTTCCAGATTCTCACCGCATTACCTGAGAACGATTGTGCCATCAATTTTTCCCATTTGAAGGAGGGGGGCTCAAGAAGGAACTTTTCCACATTCTGAGAAGGTCTTGAGCCTCCAGACAATTTCTGTTTATTCACCAGATAGCGAGGGGATGAAGAGTGCAAAGCTTTGTAGGTGATGCACGCCATTTTGTAGATAGCTCTGGCCTTGTTGGGAAGCCATCGGAGAGAAGACAGGATAGGAATGATATGGTCACTTCGGTTGGACCCTGAAATGAAGCAAGCTGCTGAATGGAGGATGGATTTGAGGGGGGAGAGGTGAGATTTGGGAAGGCCATTCAGAAGAGAATTACAATAATCCAGTCTGGAGAGAACAAGCGATTGGACCAATGTTTTTAGGTCATTATTTATTTATTTATTTATTTAGGGTCTTTTGATATCGCGCACAGCTACCCCAACGGGGTGTCCCGGCGCTCCTTTGTGATTATCTACAACCTGGTGATTTTAACTGAGTCCGAGATCGAGGTCATTCCGTAGGTCATTTAACAGAACAGAAAAGTTTTAAGTGCTCTTCGAAAAGGTAGTTCCTCCTTGATCAGCCGAATGGTGATCGGGAGTTTATTCCAGAGGGCCGCGGTCAGTACTGGGAAGGTTTTCCCACCTGTGCGGGTTTTCCTGTATCTGGGGACTGTTAGAAGATGTTTAGAAGAGGAGCGTAAAGTCCTAAAGTTATTATAAGGGATCAGACATGTAGATAAGTAGGCAGAGCCTTTACCTTGCAAGGCCCGATGAGCCAATACCAGTGCTTTAACATCAGCTCTTTTATGCACAGGCAACCAGTGAAGTTCTCGACGATGGGGGGTAATATGTTCACGGAGAGAGGTACCTGCAACTAGTCTCACCGCCGCATTTTGGACCGTCTGCAGGCGATGACAAAGCCCCACAGACAGACCAGTATAGAGAGCATTGGCGTAGTCTAGGTGCGAGGTAATAAGCGCCTGTACTATAATCTTCCTGGTGTTACAGGGGAGGAAGTGTATAAACTTTTTGATCATTCTAATCTTGGCTAGACAGGCGGTGGAGACTGAGTGAACTTGCTGATGAAAAGTGAGGTTAGAGTCCCATTTGACTCCCAAATTCTTCACCGAATCTTTTGGGACGGGGGGGGGCACTTAGGTCTAGAGGCCACCAGATGTTAGGGTCAAGCGGAGAAGGCTGATGGAAAAGCAGAACCTCCGTCTTCCCTGCATTTAGCCTGAGGAAGTTACTGTCCATCCATTGAGCAATGGTACGGAGGCAGTTTTTTTAGGGAACAAATGTGGAGGGGGAGGTGTTATTGAAAGAAAACAACAGCTGGATATCATCCGCGTAGGAGGTGACCTTTAAACCTGTTTGAGCGATTATATCAAAAAGTGGGGAAAAATAAACATTAAACAAAAGAGGACTCAGTGAGGAGCCCTGCGGGACGCCCCACCGAAGCGGACGACTGTCAGAAGTAAATGGGGGGGGTAAAAACTGCTCCGGGAACATTCTCCGGGAAGAACCAACGAATCCCCCATAAAAGGCGCAGCTGATAACGTGCGCTCTTGGCCATGGAATTGGTGTGTGAGATTAGGTTCAGTCTTTTGTCAAGTATGACACCTAAGGATTTAGCACAGTCCACAATGATAGGTTTACTGTTGAGTAGATTCAACTGATCCATCCAGGATTGAACAGGAGGCGGGGAGAGAGAGCTAGATAAGAGGAGGAATTCCGTTTTGAAGGGATTGAAAATGAGTTGGTGCACTAACATCCAGTTGTGAATAGTGTTGAGAGTAGAGCTGAGTAGTGAGAGATCATGAAGGGAAGACACCTTGAGGTAGATTTGGGTGTCATCCGCATAGAGACGGTAGAAAATTCCAGATTTGCTTAGGAGGTTCCCTAATGGTTCCAGATAGAGATTAAACAGAGTGGGAGCAAGGATAAAACCTTGAGGGACGCCTTGACCAACCACCAGAGCAGATGAGAGACTGTTCCAATCTTAATCATTTGGGATCTGTCCGAGAGGATAGAGGCAAACCATTTGAGTACTGTGCCTTCCACGCCCATTCTCTGTTGAAGAATGTTAAGGAGGGTGTTGTGATTAACAGTGTCAAAAGCTGCAGAGAAGTCGAGAAGAATCAGAAGGCACGATTCCCCCTAATCGAGAATATGCAGCGCATCATCGATCACTTGCAGCAGGGCTGTTTCAGTGCTGCAATTTTGAATAAAGCCCGACTGGAACATGTCGAGGAGATTATTGCCCATACTGTGTTGGGAAAGTTGTTTTGCAACACATTTTTCTGTGGGGAGATTGGTGATGAGGTGGAAGTTATTGAGGTCATTTGCATCTGCAGAGGTATTTTTTAGAAGGGGGTAACCTGTCCTGTTTTGAAGACAACTGGGAGGGATCCTTGACTGAGGAAGAGATTGACTAGCCTGGTCCAGTAGGAGAGAGTGTTAGTATAGAAATCAATGGCGATGCCACTTGGTATGGGGTCAGAAGAATGGTTGGAGGGTTTGTTTTCGCGGATGCATTTGAGGAGATCATCCTCCGAGATGGCGGCAAAGTTCTGTCAAGTGACTAAGGTTTGTCGCTCCTCGATGGGGGTGGGGTGGGTGACTTGTTCCACCAGAGATTTTACCTTTTGATCGAAGAATATAGTGAACTCAGTTGCTTTCATTGAAGCATCCTCAGGTTTGATGGTTTGGGGAGAACAATTTGGGTTTTTGATGAGGTCGAAAAGTTTTTTGGGTCTGTTTGTAGCTGAATCGAGAAGGGATCTGAAACTTATTAAAAACCTATGTGTTTTTTAGTGAATTTCAAAGGTTTTTTAAATGATAATTTTAAAGTATATTTATTGTTCTTTTTTAAAATATTTTTTAACTAAATTTTTTAATCTTTTGTTTTTAGATGTTATTTTTTAAATGACATTTCACATATTTTTTAAATAATCTTTTTACATAAAAAGATATTATTTTTATTATTTTATATTGTTTATGACATACTTAAATTATTTGTATTTGTTTTCCTTTTTCTTGGAGTCGTGCACCCAAAGCGCACCCTACTCGTTTACTGCGCGAAACGTGTCCGCCATTTTAGGGTCGCTGTCTAGGACCCGCGTAGGGTGTGCGACGGATAGGACTTTTCCAACGCGGTTGCTTTATGACTTTTGCTCGACTCCTGGTGCATACTCGAGATGTACGTATTACGCGACGTGACGGACGCGCGGTTGCGCGTGACATCATATGCATATCGGACGCGGTGGGTGCGCGACTCCCACGATTTTTTTAATGTTGATAAACGTATATATATATTTAATATAAATATTAAGACAAGAGATTATCTGAGGTTATTATAAAAATAATATTCTTTAACTTTCTTAAAAAGTACATCACTTTTTAATGCAATTTCGCGAAGTCGCGCTGGGTGTGAGCACGGTGCGAGCAGGGTGCGTGCTGAGTGCACGCATCCTACGTGCATCCTAGGTGCACCCCATGTGACCTCAAAAAAAGAGATTTGATTGGTTCATCACACTTCCTATTGAAACTATTGAAGGACCCCACCCATTTCAATCACTCTCCTTAGAACATTTCTTTGGAAAAGACCTCCTGAGAAGATCTGTTGCACCATCATTATTGGAGAAGAGATTCACCTGAATACACCATGGCTGCAAATCCACCACCTTCCTCTGATTCAGAGAATTCATCAGAGCAAGAATTTGTTCCTGAACCTCCACCTAAGGAAAGATATACCAGCACTGTCTGGAAATTTTTCACTATACCTCCAGGCTTTAAAAAGGTGAATACAACAAAAGTCACTTGCCGCATTTGCAAGGCAGTGCTTTCCAGGGGAAAAAATATTCTTGCAGTACTGCAAGTATGCAGAGGCACTTGCAAACCAAGCATCCGGTGAACTTTGCCAGGGAGGAGTTAAGAAGATTGAGGGAGACTCCTCCTGATTCATCAGCAGTCCCGAGTACCAGTGGAGCAACACCAGGAAGCTCTTCATTGCAGCATGACATCCGTCCCCAATTAGAGAAAGTCCGCATTATGTGCATTAAATGCGGATGGCTAATTGCATATGGGGAGCAGTCGGTGGATCTGGTGTGTCGAGCCGTTGACCACCACCATCGTTAGTTTTCTTTTTCCTCTCCTCACAGTTTTTAGTTCTCTTTTCCCAGTTCACATTTTTCCCGTTTTAAAAAGCAAAAAAACTAAATCGTTCAAAAAATCCCCCAAAAAAACAAAACAACAAAAAGAAAAAAAAAGTTATTTTCAGAACTAACTACTCTGGTTAAAGGAAGAGCTAAACTAGTATGCTAGTGTGTGAACGTTTAGATGAATGTATGTGTAGTGCATAATTGACTGCAAAAATACATATGTGATGTGAGGTGAATGCATAAGTGCAAAATTATAAGGAAGTGCTGCAGCATGACACTCTAAACTGTTTAACTACAGCATGCTGTGGTACTTCCGAAGCACAGGGCTGCAGCATATCTATATAAATATGTTGCAGGTCTGTGCTTCACTTTGCACAGCTCCTTAAACTGCAGCCATGTGGTGACACAGACACCCTTGTACCATGGTGCAAGGATGTCAGTGTCATGAGGAGATTGTTTTTGTGCAGGAAGGGACATCTTCTTGCACAAAAACAATCAGTAATGGCATTTTTCTCCTTCAATAAATGCTGTGCATTGTAGCATATATTGAAAGTGAAAAAATGAGGAAAAGTGAAAACAATTTTCCTCATTGGGCTTTGCTACACCAATAGGAGGATGGAGCAGCATTCACAAACATGTCCAGATTTATGATTTCTGATAAACCTGGAGATGTGTCTTGTTCTATGAGTGTTCTGTGCACACACGCACAGCAAAACCTATCGAACACCTTTTCAACGCAAAGTGCTGTGTATATTGAGATTATATTTACATGGAAAAGAAAAAGTATACAGAATGCCTTTTCCTCACCTTGTAAATAAGAAAGAGAGTTAATGGCTAGGCCAATTGTTATTATAGGAGTATATTTCTGTACTGATAACAGAGAACAAGATACATTTACAACTACTTACGTTTTAGGGAACTGATAGGATATATTTATATATTACTGCCTCTTATGTTGACCCCCGTCCGCCAACCCTGCCGCCTTGTCTATTTTCAATTCCCCCTATTACGGAAGAAGTGTTCCGGGAAACACTTCTTAAAGTCAAGTCAGGTTCCCCTGCTGATATTTGTCCGGCACGCATCCTACAACAAATCTACTCAGTTTGCATACAGCCCCCGATCACTTTTCTTAACAGCTCCCTCTCACAAGGGATTGTGACCCCGGCTCTTAAAGCGGCCACCATCGTGCCCATCTTGAAGAAACCAGGTGCCGATCCAGCTATCCTAACCAACTATCGGCCTATCTCCTTGTTGCCATACTTGGGCAAGGTGCTCGAGCGCCATGTTGCCTCGGTGCTCGGTGCCCATGTAGAGGCTACGGGAGGCTTGGCGCCCTGCCAAGCGGGTTTCCGTCCCAAGCACTCTACTGAGTCCGTTGTGGTGTCGGTCCTGAACAACCTCAGGGAGGGCCTGGACCAAAATAAACATCAAGCCCTGGTGCTCCTCGATCTCTCCGCCGCTTTCGATACGGTGGATCATTCCATCTTGCTTTCACGTATCGGAGCGGCGGGAATCGGGGGCTCAGCACTAGTTTGGCTCTCGTCCTTCCTGCGGGATCGCACACAGGCGGTCCGGCTGGGAGAGTTCACGGCAGCCCCTCTTAAGATCACTTGTGGTGTCCCCCAGGGCTCCTCTCTGTCCCCCTTATTGTTTAATCTCTATATCTATCCTCTTATCTTTGCGCTTCAGCAGCTGGAGGTCACTGTATATAACTACGCGGATGACCTCCAGCTTGTCTTCAACCTCTCTTCTTCCCCTCACGCTATTTCCAATTTTCAAGCTATTATGATTTTCATCAGGGACTGGATGAGCCACAACCATCTGAAGCTGAACCCAGATAAAACCGAGCTGGTGCTCACTGGTGGCTCCTCCAGTCCCTGGAACTCTTCTTTTTGGCCCTTCACTCTTGGTTCCCCTCCTATTCCCTCTTCTACGGTCAAGACTCTGGGCATAAAAATTAACAATCAGCTCACTCTCCACTCACAAATCAGCTCTGTCGTCTCTTCTTGCTTTCTGATGCTCCGCACTATCCGCACTGTCTCCCGGTTTTTCTCCCCTCTGGCTCTCAAACTTATCATGTCTGCCCTGGTGATCTCCCGGCTAGACTATGCCAATGCCCTGTACAACGGCATCCCGGCATACAGCCTACGTAAACTCCAGCTTGTGCAGAACCAGGCAGCTCGGCTGGTGTATGGCCTCCCCCGTTTCCACCACTCTACACCTCTGCTGAAAGCGCTGTACTGGTTGCCTGTTCTGCAACGGTCTCTCTTCAAGACTGGGTGCATGGTTTTCCAGGCACGGCAGGGAACGGCCCCTGCCTTCATTTCCTCCCTTTTAAAAGATTATGTCCCCACTAGACAGCTTCGATCATCATCTCAGTCCCTTTTACAGGTTCCTCGCTATACCAGGAAAAAATGGGGAGGCTCCAATTTCTCAGTTTTGGCCCCCGTATTTTGGAACTCCCTTCCTGACCATCTACGAGCGATTAAACAATACTCCCTCTTTCGCAAGGGCCTGAAAACTTTCTTGTTTGTTCAGGCCTTCCCACACTAACGGTCCCTTCTTCCTTTTGCTCTTCATGCCTCCAAAAGCGCCAAGAAACCGTTATGGTGTATGTTGCGCTATACAAGCTTTTTAAATTCAAATTCAAATTCAAGGGATGCGGTCTAATATGACATGTGCAAAAACACTCAGTAATGTGGTTTAAGTTAAAGAGTTTCATTTCTTTTAATTCTGAAATTACCAACACCTGCAAAACAACCGTATCAGTCTATTCTGTACTATACCATGTATCTTGCAGACAGGTGTTCTTAAGCTGTTCCCTATTTCATACTTGTCTGCATTGGAATTTTATGGCACAAATCTAGTCCATCCATCTTCCTTTTCTTCAACTGTGTGGAAACACAGTCCACTGTGCATTTTAAGACTTACTAAAACTTACCTGAATAGTAATACACCTAAAAAACGCTACACATTTTATTCACTTGTTTTTTATAATCTAAATTGTGCTAAAATACAAATTTTAAAATTAAGATCTGTAAAAGAAAAGAAAAAATAGTTATAACATGTAATAATACAGTTTAACAGTACAGCATAATTTTAACATTTTACAAAGTAATTTCTTTGCCTTTTATGCTGTTCTTAGAATATATTGAATTTCACTAGAAATAGTGATTTCAATCGTACTCATCACATAACAGCGGGCAAACAACAACCAATCAATTAAATTGTTTAAAAAAATAATAATAATAATCCATCTATAGTAAAATACTAGATAATACAAATTACACATATATAAAATGATTACTGCTAAGAAAATGTTATAACTTAAATTTATAAACACTATAAATGATGTCAGTTAAAATTATACACCAAGACAATGTGCAACAATAAGTCCATAATTCAAAGAAATACCTCTCCTTGAGGCCAAATTGTATTTTTGCAGTCATTTTTATGTAAATTGTCCAATGGTAATCCTATTAAATCATAATAATAAATTCCTCAGAGGCTGAATTATCTTCCTAAAACTTTGGATTTAAAAATATTAGGTAGGAATTTGGTAATTCAGAAGGCAAACGTTGTTTAAAAACCAACTCAGCATCATTACAAAGGCTCCAGCCTTTCTCACTTTTTAAATAGGCATTGTAATGTCCAGATGTTGTTGAAGGACCATCATGGAAAATTATTGCTACTGCTACAAAAGTCCTTCCTGATATTGATAGTTGTGTAGCTACAAAGGTTTTATTAAGTATCCAATTTCGTCAGCTGTACAAAATTGCATCATTAAAATTATTTATTGTCCATATCTTTGTATAATGTTGATAACATTTCTGATTTGCATTGGCAGCACTCCATGTTTTGATTTGCAGCTTTAACTAATTTATTGAAAGACACTGATTTACAGTCTGGTAATGTCAAATATAGAAATCTTTCAGTGTCTACATTAGTGCTACATGTATACATACAATTCTCACAATAATGATCCCATTTATAACAAAGGCTAAAAATACTCTCTATGTCTACACCTTCATTTTCCAAAACAGTAAGCATATACATAAAAAACTGCTGAGCATATTGTTGGATATTTTGTGTAAATTGTGTAGAACCAGAACATACATCCAAAAGATTACGAACATCAGAAACGCTTTGTATTTTACTTTTATTAGTTCTCAATTTTCCATAAACAGAATGCAACAAGGAACAAAATCTTTTTTCCCCGATTCTCCATAATTTGCTGTTGCAAACCTTCAAGAAAAAAAACAACATTGACCACTACATTAGCATAGCAGTTGATCCCAGAACTATTTTCAAACTGATAACCAACAGTCTCTTCAACTGTGTCCTTTTTCTTTTTGCTTGCAATTACATTATCTTGTTTTTTTCCCCTCTCTACACCTTCAGTACAGATATTCTCATACCTTCTTTTTCGACCAACCACACGCTTTTCAAATACAAGAAATTGACCTAAATTAGGAGCATATGTTCTTCTTAACCTATTATACACTTTGACACAGTTGGCATCTGCAGTAACCTTTGTATCATCAAAATCAATCAAAAACAAAGCAGATAACGTTCTAACTCGTGACATAGCAACATATGCCATACCCACTTTAAACACAGTATTTCCAATGTTCACCACAGCACTGTCAACACTTAAAACTTGAGACTTATGAGTGGTCACTGCATATGCCAGAGAAACTGGAAACTGTTTTCTATGGACATATAAATATTTAACATGTTTAACTTCTTCAATCTGATCGGATTTTATTTTTAAGAATTCAATACCAATGGATTGACTGAAAACATGGCGGCCGCTGGTTAGGGCGATGTGCACGTCTTTAACGGACCGCTACTAGCCCCTGTCAGTAAGCGGTAACGTTACCCTCCCCGGCTGAAATTTTGTAACAGAGGTTCCTGGAGGTAATGAGCCGATGCAGATTTAGTTTCTGTCCCCTTCCTGCTTGCAGTTTTTGGAAAATCTAAACGAAACGAAGGATAAACCCAGCGCGGCTGATGTGCGTCAGCCCTCTTCCGATCCCCGCCTCTCTCCTACGGTGGACAGAAGCAGCCGTGGAGCTGCGGAGGAGCCGGAGGGCGGCGGCGGCTGCGCGCGGACACCTCAGGGGGTATGCTCAATGGAGAGGTGAGGAGGGGAAGGTGGGGAGAGTGCTACCCTCCGGGAGGCTGCTCTCGGTTGAGCCTGTCTCAGAAGCGAATTCCGACTCGGATCCGGAGCTGAACTCCGATTCTGACGCAAACACAACGCCTGAAAACAGTAAGCTCGGGCGAGGAGTGGAGAAGGGAGGTGAGCGTTCAACAGTCTGAGGAAAATGAAATTTTACATGACCAATATGTCCCCTGCGTGTACCCTATGTTTAATGTATGTGCATGTCATGCATGCATTTTCCCGTAGTGGCCTGAATCACAAGGCCTCTGTATTTACGTCCTGCATTAGGATGCCAGTCATCAAGTCTCCCATGTAAGAAATATTAAGTTAGCATTTAAGGCCCATGTATTTGCATTGTGCACTTTTAAATAAGTCACGATGAACCCGTTTTGTGGCTCAGCCTGAGCCCGTCTCTGAATTAAGGGTTTTCATGGCTCAGACACTCTGAGAGCTACAGTTACGTATCCCTGACCTCGCATACCTCTGGCTCAGCTGAAAGAGACCCAGCACGGAGTGCCAAGACAGTGTTTTGCAAAATAGTTATCTGCTTGTTGTACAGAATCACATTCCTGCCCAGTGAAGAAGGTAAACAGTACCCGTCTGCAGAGATAGGGCCTAGCCTTTCTGTCTCCGTTTAAGTAAATTACAGAGCTTGCATCCGTAGAAAGCCCACGTTCCCCATGCAATGAACGAAGAAATATATGCCCCCTCTGGCTCTTAGTGATGAGCGACCCTTGGTTCAGATAAAACATCCCCGGACTCAAGATATCAGATAATACCAGACGTGCTGGTCGCCCTGACACTGAAGGCCTCTCTACCAGACTGAATGTCAGCTTTCCCCCCAGTCACACGTCAGTTGCACGTCATGATCAAGTTGCACGCACAAGTAGGGCAAAGTTCCAGCCTGCCATGCAACCCCCCTCCATGTATCCACCCACCTATGACTCACCTATGACTCATCAAGTGTACACCCTCATGCACGCCCACATGCTCTTATCTTCTTTTCTCTCTTGCTCTGCCTCGATCGCTCCTCCTATGTACAAGATTGCACGTATAAATATGTATTCAGAAAATAATGTTTAGAAGACCCTTCCTGAACCTTAGAGGTGATGGAACAGATTCTCCCTTAACTCGAGTTATTGGAATAAAGCCCTTTGACTCGGATACCACGGACTCTGCCTCTCATTTAATGCATGACACTTTGTTTAAATATAGAAATTATGACAGGGTAATATTTTATTTACCACATTAATCTGGCGCCCGACAGGGACATATCCCTTTCCCCACGCGCCGGTGACGTAGGTCCAGCCTTTGCCCCCTTCTACAGCCGTGACGGACTCCGAAGTGTACACGCAGCGGGACTTCCTGCTTACTCCCTCAGGCCCACGGAGGTGATGGACTGCGACCAGGCGTCCACACGAGGCGGTGAGGATCACGGATCATCCCAACCAGAGCCCAACCCGTGAGAGAGCAAGGTCCGAGGTTCCGAAAGCCCACCTGTTCCGAGGCGCATGCATGGTATCAAGTATCAAGTTTCCGAGGCCTTCAAGTTCTGCTTCCCGGTGAGTACCACTATGGGGAACGCATCAAGTTAAAGACGTGTCCGTTCACACGGACACGGTAAAGACGGGTCCACGGTAAAACGTGGGCACGGTAAAGACGGGTCCACGGTAAAACATGGGCACGGTAAAGACGGGTCCACGGTAAAACGTGGGCACGGTTAAGACGGGTCCACGGTAAAATGTGGGCACGGTAAAGACGGGTCCACGGTAAACGTGGGCACGGTAAAGACGGGTCCACGGTAAACGTGGGCACGGTAAAGACGTGTCTCATTTTTGGGACCGGTATGGTTGTACTGTATTCCAGTGCATAAAGTTAACTGTTTTCAAGTATGTGTTTTATTCCATGTATCAGGTTAGACTGTATCTGTTTTAGTGTTTTAATGTTGTAGTGTGAATGATTGTTGATTTTTTCAGTCTATTCTATGTGTATTGTATTTCCATTGTGTTGGTTTCAACATGCCACTGTTTTCGAAATTACGTCAGATAGGGACCAGGAAAGGTATACTAGAAGAGTCAGTCAACATCCCGCCCAGAGACACACCTGGTCATTACATGTATAATAAGCACGGGCTAGACGCCATTTTGTTTTTAGACTTATGGGTAGATTACACGAAGGACTTGGAGGAGAAGTATAGATGGCCTGTCTCGGGAACATGGGATTCTGAATGCATTATGAGAGTAGAGGAAGCGCTATGGAAAAAGAAATCAAGACCCTCTCAGAAAGATGCCATTGAATTATGGCTCAAAGAGTCACATAGGAGAACAGAGAAAGAATTGAACAAAGCAGAGAGAACTAAACAAGCAGCGGAAAAAGCCAAAGAAAAAGAACTGCGGGAGGAAGGGGAACGGGTCAAAACAGAACAGGCTGATAGAGAAAGAAATGCCGTTGTTACTGGTATTTATCCCATCCTCTCGGAAGAACTAGCTAGAATGACCCCCTCAGAAACACCCAGTAGGTCGCGAACGCCACCACCTGTACCCTTTAGAGTATGTAGAAAGAAGCCGACAGCATCATAGGCTTTTATTTTCCTCCTATATAGAAGAGCCCGCACCGGACTACGTAAACGCAGATTTCCCTCCGCCCCCATCGGCCATATAAGTTTACTGTGTAGTTCCTTGTAAATAGCTCCTTGTAAATATGGTTTATGAAGAGCATGTCATTATTATAACTTGTTGAGTTTCTTGTGAATATGGCTTGTGAATAGCGCCATGTAGTTATGGTTTGTGCAGAGCATGTTATCATTACGTTAGGCAGGAGAGAGCTGGATCTCTTTCAAGTGCTTGGAGAAAACGTTTTGAAGATGTGCGTACGTGTTATGTGATAACGTGGAGAGATGAGTTCATGACTTTCCCATGTACTGCAGTCATTGGGGAAAGATTGTGTTTCAGCTGCCAAAGAGTTAATATCTTGTATTGAGAAGGCAGTATTTGTTTTAACATGCTGTTTAACATGCATGGTTATGTGAGCTGACACTAAAAGTCAGTGAGTGTTTAGTTGATTGATGGTTTGATTTAACTTTTTCATTGGTTGCTGGATCTGCCTATGTGCTTTGTCAGTTTGCTGACTGAGTGGTAACATCTTGCATGGAGAGTAAAGAAGTGTTCATTTAACATTCTATTTCAAATGCGTCCGTGTATTTGTGTGGGTTTGCCTTGGAACACTTGATTTAATGTGTTTGACTCAGAGGTCGGTAAAGTTGTAAATAAACTAGTCGGATTGAGATAAGGGTTTGCACGGAGGGTGCTTTAATGTTTTCACGGTTGAGAAGAAAATATAAAACAGACCCATCATAGAATGTGCTTTTAATTAGTGTATTGCAACCGTGTGTTTTATTTTAAAAATAAAAATGTGTTCTACAAAATATACATTATTATTTTTCCCAATGCAAGATGCCCTTTAGAATAGCGTGTGACAGTTAATCCACTCAATTAGAAAACATGGCTTTTTTGAAAAATGATGAATCTGGCCCTTTTAATAGGTAGAATAGTAGAGCTTGCACACTTAATTATGAAAATCTTGGTTCTGCAATGCAAAATTATGGTGTTTCACATGTTATTTTCAAAAAGTAAAATGTGATGTGTTTCCATGCCATGTTGTTCTGTTTCTTTTTTTCCTTTGCAGCTAGTAACAATATTTTATGATATAATTATTTTAAAATGCTAGCATGTGTCTAAGTTACGAAATAAAATATGTCCTTATTAATTACTGATTTTAGGATGCTTTTTATCACGTTTTGAATTTGCTTCAGTTAAGTTAGAGAATGTTGGTTAGCTCTCTGGCCTGGGTACGGATATGTTTTGAATTACAAAGAATGTGTTTTTCGACCTTGAGGTGGCCTGGCTCCCAGGGAAAGATATTTTGTGAAGGGAGGGCTTTTCCCTCTTGGAGCGCCGAGCAGTGCCTGTCTTGTTATTATTGGCCATACTCCAATTCTTTTCCGCGGACAGGCTTCCTTCGCATGCAGATAAAGAATGCTTGCAATTTGACCAAGCTCTCTCTTCAGTAACTTGGCAGCTGTTCTTAGCTCTCAGAGTTTTGAAAGGGTGGAGGAACCGCCCTGTGGGTGACATCACGATGAAGGGGAAGGCAGTGTAGAGAAAAAAAACTTGATGAGCCGCGGAGAAATGTTTATATAAGGAGGGGGTCAAGTTGCTCTTCCTTACAGTCAGCACTGAAAGCTTCATTGACTTCAGATAAGGCATGCTTGCAAATGAATAGTTTTTCCCTCATAGTGTAAACAGAATAATTGGCAGGAGTTTCGCTCTTGCAATGAGCCGTAGCATTTACAGTCAGGCATTGAAGAGACAGCTGGACAGTATTTATATGCCTCCCAACACTGCGCTACTCCAGTACGTAGACGACATCCTGATTACAGCACGATCAGAACCAGAATGCGAGAATGCATCACTGACAGTTTTACACTTTTTGGCTGACAAGGGGCACAAGGTGTCCCCTTCAAAGTTACAATTCTGTGAACAGCAAGTGGTGTACCTTGGACACTTGCTGTCCAAGGATGGTAGACGGCTAACACAAGAACGTATACAGCTCATTTCTAACCTTTCACAGCCCAAGACACAAAAGGAGGTACCGGCCTTCATTGGCCTCACTTCATACTGTAGGCAATGGATTCCCCAGTATGCCTATCTAGCCAAACCACTCATACAATTGACAACACAGGAAGCAGCGTCTTCGACTGTCCTCCCTTGGACACAAGAACATACCTTGGCATTTGAGGAATTAAAAAGAGCATTATGTGAAGCGCCAGTTCTAGCGACTCCTAGTTACAGTAAACCTTTTATGCTTTTCGTAACTGAACGGGATGGAACAGCGTTATCTGTCCTCACACAAGATCAAGCAGGCAAACACAAGCCTTGTGCTTATTTTTCTAGTACACTAGACCCAGTGGCCCAGGCTCTGCCTGCGTGCCTGAAATCGGTTGCAGCAACAGCCCTAGCCATAAGACAAAGTGACTCGATAGTGCTGGGACACCCCCTGACAGTACAGGTACCACATGCAGTGGAGGTTCTCTTAAACAGGACACAGACACAACATTTGACTGTAGCGAGACTGACAGGATATGAACTGACATTATTTCAACCACACATAGAGATCAGACGATGTAATATTCTAAACCCTGCTACACTTTTGCCCTCAAGTACAGTAAATGCACCACCACATGACTGTGTGGAAGTAATGAATATAGTGACGAAACCAAGACAAGACCTGACAGATATTGCACTTCCAGACCCTGACCTAACACTCTATGTAGACGGATCATGCATGAGAACGAGTGCAGGAGAGTTAGTAGCAGCATATGCCGTGACCACTGCTACTGAAGTCATAGAGACACAAAGAATAGACACACTGTCAGCACAAGCAGCAGAGCTCATCGCTCTGACACAAGCCTTCATAAGAGCTAAGCACTTAAGAGTGAACATTTATACAGATTCACAATATGCTTTTGGCGTAGTTCATGATTTCGGAGTACTATGGACGGAGAGAGGTTTCTTGACCTCTCATGGGGCCAAAATTCGGCACGGCCCGCTTATTCAGGCCCTGTTGGAAGCAATACATTTACCTGCAGCCATAGCTATCCTGAAATGCAAAGCTCACACCAAAGTTACAGACACCATTTCCCAGGGTAATGACCTGGCAGACCGAACTGCTAAACTTACAGCCCAGACACCAACAGACACGACAAGGACAGAAGTACCATTACTGACAAAAAGTATGACAGTCAGGGATCCTTCTCAAGATGTACTCGACATACAGACATATGCCACTACAGATGAAATAAAGAAATGGACTGAACAAGGAGGGGTCCAGACTGACCAAGGTTGGATGACTAAGGGAAAAGGCACATGGTTTCTTCCAGATTCCATGGTACAAGTAATCATAAACACAACACATAGTCCAGCACACTTGGGAGAAAAGGCAATGATAGACAGCTTACAGAATATCTGGTTTAACAAGCACCTGCGTGCAGCAGCGAAACAGAAAGTACGAACATGTATGATCTGTTGCCAGTTCAATCCAGGTAAAGGCATCCCGGTGGAACAAGGCGGATTTCATCCTCCTGACCACCCTTTTGAGGTCCTCCAGATGGATTATATCCAAATGGACAGATGTAGAGGTTACAAGTATGTCTTGGTAGTTGTGTGTGCACTATCTAGATGGACAGAAGTGTATCCAGTTCCAGATTATACTGCTGTGACAACCGCCAGGCAATTGGTGCGCGAATTCTTCCCCAGATACGGATTGCCCCGTGTCGTCTACTCAGACAATGGTCAGCCATTTTCCTCTGAATTACTGAAACAAGTGTCTCTTCTGTTAGGATATAATTGGAAGTTCCATTGTGTACGACACCCTGAAGCAGCAGGCCTTGTAGAAAGACATAATCAGACAATCAAGACGAAACTAGCAAAGATCTGTGCAGAAAAAGGCGTGGATTGGATGGTAGCCTTGCCGGTTGCCCTCTTTTACATGCGTATGGTAGCTCATTCCAGAACAGGCCTATCTCCATATGAAGTAGTTTTCGGTAGACCGCCAAATATGTGGGGTACGCCTATGCCCAAGAAAATAACTGATGTTGACAGTAACATGCTGACAGATTACCTGGCTTCCTTGATGTCTGCACTACTCCCTTGTCGTTCACAGGTTGCTGCCGCCTTCCCTGACAACACCCAGGTCAAGGAACACGCCATAGTCCCTGGGGATTTCGTGTTAGTCTGGAATTTTGATCGATCAAGCCCCCTTGAGCCACGTTGGAAGACGCCGAAGTTGGTGTTACTGACCACGAGGACTGCGATTAAGGTCGAGGGAAGAAAGGGATGGCTTCACGCCCATCACTGTAAACGATATTTTGGACAATCTGGAACTTTGGTAAAGAATAAAGACATTAAAGAGATTAAAGACTTTGCGCTGCTTGCGCCGCCTTTGCTAGAAAAGACTCCACAGCAAGAGTATAGGTCTAAGTTACGATCTAGTAAGTCAGACGAAGTTTAATTGTTTAAGTCCACTAGGTGGTGAATCGGTTAGACTAGATTTCTGACATGTATAAGATCGCATACGACAATAGTATGAAGAGCAAAATGAAAGAAAAATATTGCAAGCTATTACATAGTAGATGTATAGTTTCTTTGATTATTCTATTTTTCCTGTGTATCGTTATAATCTGTGTTAGTTTAATACTACATGTTTTCTTTCCTCCTATTGCCTCACATATGCACTCTTCCCTTAACAACACCGTAGAGCATACATTCAGTGAACTGCCACTCCATGAACTGTCATATCGACTTGCCCTGCGTAACAATACTTTCATTTGAATGTTACACCGTTCTCATCAGACCAGCAATGCGACTGATTGCTGGGTATGTGGCCAACTGCCACCTTATCAAGAGACGAAGGGAGTTCTGCCCTTCTTCCCTTTACCGTTCTCCCACAATGGTTCGTGCGGAGCATGGTTTGCCTTAATGACCTCACTAGACAGAAAGTCCATAGTATACCAAGATGACTGGATATATGGAAACCTGAATAAAGTAATGAATGAAGCATGTTTTCCAGACAAAGACGGATTTCCCCAAAGGAAGGGAACAGATCTAGAAAATGAAGAGTACGAGTAAGGAAATGCATCTGTTAGTTTTATAATGCTGAACGCTCAGCCCATGCAAAATATAGGTCCACCGTTTATATCAGTCCTACCGGAAAAAGGTGCTTTGTGCGTTAGAAAGAAAGGCTCAGTACATATGGGACACAGCGAGTGTAAAGCTGTAGTAGAGTTTAACGATAAAGGACAGTCTTCATTCAAAACATCACGCCATACCTATTTCATTTGCGGTCAGACAGCCTATGTACATCTGCCCCCAGACTGGGGTGGGACATGTTATATAGCGTTCCTGCTGCCACCCGTCTTTCTGGCCCCATCCCATTACCATCGAGATTCACGACTAGAGCAGGTTAGACAAAGGAGAGAGACTGATTCCTCAGAGATAGATCAGACTGAAACAGCTTGGGAGCAATATACAGATTTCAACAAAGGATTCTTTTTCTTCATAGGTCCCGTCCAAAACAGTAAACTGATACGCAGGTTAACAAGAACTCTGGAAGCAGTAGTGAATGTGACTGCCTCTGCTCTGGCGAATTTGACCCAGGAGCAGTCTGCCATGAGACTTGTTGTTATTCAGAACCGCCTTGTTCTGCGACTGCCTGTGTTCCACATCCACGTATACAAAGGATCAAGGATGAACAAATGATGCTGTATGATCAAATATACGGTCTCATGAATATAGATGTGTCCTGAAGGGTAAAGTAGGGGACAAGGAGGGAATGAGGAAAATGAAATTTTACATGACCAATATGTCTCCTGCGTGTACCCTATGTTTAATGTATGTGCATGTCATGCATGCATTTTCCCGTAGTGGCCTGAATCACAAGGCCTCTGTATTTACGTCCTGCATTAGGATGCCAGTCATCAAGTCTCCCATGTAGGAAATATTAAGTTAGCATTTAAGGCCCATGTATTTGCATTGTGCACTTTTAAATAAGTCACGATGAACCCGTTTTGTGGCTCAGCCTGAGCCCGTCTCTGAATTAAGGGTTTTCATGGCTCAGACACTCTGAGAGCTACAGTTACGTATCCCTGACCTCGCATACCTCTGGCTCAGCTGAAAGAGACCCAGCACGGAGTGCCAAGACAGTGTTTTGCAAAATAGGTATCTGCTTGTTGTACAGAATCACATTCCTGCCCAGTGAAGAAGGTAAACAGAACCCGTCTGCAGAGATAGGGCCTAGCCTTTCTGTCTCCGTTTAAGTAAATTACAGAGCTTGCATCCGTAGAAAGCCCACGTTCCCCATGCAATGAACGAAGAAATATATGCCCCCTCTGGCTCTTAGTGATGAGCGACCCTTGGTTCAGATAAAACATCCCGGACTCAAGATATCAGATAATACCAGACGTGCTGGTCGCCCTGACACTGAAGGCCTCTCTACCAGACTGAATGTCAGCTTTCCCCCCAGTCACACGTCAGTTGCACGTCATGATCAAGTTGCACGCACAAGTAGGGCAAAGTTCCAGCCTGCCATGCAACCCCCCTCCATGTATCCACCCACCTATGACTCACCTATGACTCATCAAGTGTACACCCTCATGCACGCCCACATGCTCTTATCTTCTTTTCTCTCTTGCTCTGCCTCGAGCGCTCCTCCTATGTACAAGATTGCACGTATAAATATGTAATCAGAAAATAATGTTTAGAAGACCCTTCCTGAACCTTAGAGGTGATGGAACAGATTCTCCCTTAACTCGAGTTATTGGAATAAAGCCCTTTGACTCGGATACCACGAACTCTGCCTCTCATTTAATGCATGACACTTTGTTTAAATATAGAAATTATGACAGGGTAATATTTCATTTACCACAAGTCAGTGCCGGGATGAGTAAAGCCCTGGGGAAGCGGGGAGCCGGAAAGGGCAGGAGATGAGGGAAGGGTCCTGGGTGTCATACAACGACCGACAAGCCTGGGGGAGGCGAAAAAAAGCAGTAAACCACAGCGACCCCGCAGGAGAGTGTAAAGGAGGGGAAGGAGTACCCAGGCCAAAGGCTTTGTCGGAGGGTGATCCTCAAACAACTATCTTAGGATCTTTTCAAGGGGAGATAACAGGAGGAGGGACTGCTTGTTCTAATCCCAACACAAATATTAAAACGCAGCCGGTGGGAAAAGGCAAATTCAGGGCCCCGCGTAAAACCGCAGCCCAAGTAACACCATCACTAAAATCGTATTTCAAAGTCCCACCTCAGGTACTTGACATTGTGCAGAGTCTAGAAGGGGAAAAGGGTGTCCAGACCATGACTACCCCCAATACCTCTATTGTGGCCACCCCTCAGGGCCCTCTGTCTTCCGGTCCCGTGGACGCAATGGAGGTAGCCATGTCCGTGCCAGCAGAGGACCCCGAGATGCTCAACCGGGTGCAGGTGGAGGCAGCAGGAGAGAGTGGCGATATCTGTGACCCAACACCAAAGGGTAGTAAAGGGGGAGTTTCCCTTGAAGCACTGCTGTCAGCAATGAGGAGTGAGATTAAATGTGGTTTTGCGGAATCCAGACAAAATCAAAATGAGATCATGGCAGTCTGTGAAACCCTGGAAAAGAAAGTAGATGGTCTCTTTGAGAGAACTGAGAGCTTGGAAGGCGCTGTGGGGAAACTAAAAGCCAAGCTGGAATCTGCAGAGGGCAAGATCCAGACCTTGCGGAGAGAAGGAGAGGCTACAAAAGACAGGGTCGAATCCCTGGAAAACTACTCCAGATGAAATAATCTTAGAATCCTAAAGATCCCTGAAGGGAAGGAGGGTGGTGAAATCAAAGAATATGTGGTTTCCCTATTAAAGAACGCCCTAAACTTGGACGAGTCTGCTGTGGAGCTGGAGAAAGACATCCAGAGGATACATTGTGACCCCTTCCGTCTAAACCCAGGGAGAGTGAAACCCAGAAAAATTCTTGTGAACTTCCTCACTTATTCCATCAAAGAGAAGATCCTGAATCTTGCCCTCAAGGCCAACTCACTGAAAGCCCCGGATTTCTCCTTTGAAGTTCGATCCGATCTGTCTAAAACCACACTAGATAGACAGTGGGAGCTGGGTCAGAAAATTGACAAGTTCAGGGCCCTGGGTGCAACCGTCCAGATGAGGTTCCCTGCTTTCTTGAGGGTAATGTTTAACAACAAAATGCATAACATTCGCTCGCCCCTGGACGCAGATGAGCTCTTAGCCACTATTAGCAATCACTCACAGGGGGGAAAATAGATCACTTCAGTGCCAGCCTAACCTACTACTTGGTTACCTCACGATCTTTCCCGCTTACCATTCCTAAAACTGTGTATGATATGTAAGATTAATGGATTAACACACATAACTTGCTAAATAGAAAGCCAAAATATATACTTGAAAAATAGAACATAGCAAACAGAAAGTTGGAAAAAACCAAGTATTAAAAAAAAAAAAACTTAATAAGGAATGGGAAAGGGGGGTTAAGGAAGTAGAAAAAGGAGAAAAGGGGAAAAATACACTCAATAAAAACATAAAAAGCAAAAACCCTAAATACAAAAAAAAAAAAAAAGGGGGGAATCATTCCACTCAAGCTATTAACCTCTCTAAACTCTTCTGTGACACAATATGGGGGCTCATATCCTCCTCCTATCTAGAAGCCCCTTGGGGCGAACATCTATATATAAATATCCAACAATATAATGCTACTGTTATGGCCGGTCACAATTTTCTATATAATAGACAGGGCTAGGTCAGGGTCATGTTAGAGACGTAATCTGGCGATTCATCTGGCCAGGTTAAGTATGGGGGGGGTTTCCAGGGTAGGGGTGGGAGAGGGGGTAAAGCACAGAAAAGTCCTCACAAGCCGGTTCTCTTTTTCTTCATTTGTCTATATATTAGCACCCATCTTAATTGCCGCAAGAGTCACAGAACCCAGGTCAAGTGCACTTATTCTTGGGTCCCCATAGGTTTGGGGGGTAGGCAAGGGAGAAGGGGTCTGGGTGGTGAATGAGGGGGTTACAGGTCCTATCCTGGAATGTCAATGGCCTGCGCGTGAGAGGTAGGAGACAAAAAAAATGTTGCAATATGGCGTGGCTTGCCGGGCGACGATGGCGGTCGCAGCGTTGTAGAGCTCCCGCCTGCCCTGACATAATCCTTTCATTTATCCTGACCCCCGAGCCCGCTAACTGCCCTACCTGAGCGGCGATTGTTCCTGGCAGCATCTCGATCTGTCCGGTGTGGCACGCTATCCCCCTGGCCGCTCTGGTGAGCTGACATCATCTGTGGCGAGGTGCGGCCTGGGGCCGGCAGACGGAGCCGGGACCTCAATTTTCGAGGCATCGGCCGGCGGCCGCTGGTCGGACCGGTCGGACGCCTCCCAGATCGGAGCCTGCGGCGCCGGAGGTGGAAGGGGCTACTGCAGTGTCCGGTGGAGCGGACTCCCACGCCGGGGTGGCCCCTGGATGTTCCGGAACCGCTGCGGCCTGTGCAGACCCCGAGCAGCCGGGGCCTCGAGTTTCGTGACACTGAGCTGGCCCGCGTCTGGAAGGTGGTGAGTCGGCGCTGGGTGTCCCTGGTGTTGGTGGGACCGTGGTCTTGCCAAGAGACATCATCCGTCGTGAGGAGGGGGTGCCACGGGTGACACCTCGTGACTACGGCCCGTCTACATTGTGGGTTGGACCCCTCTGGTGGCGTGGGGTCCGGCGGTGCAATTCCCTTGCCTGGGTCTGGGGCTGCCTGTTCCCGGGGACGAGACGGAGGAGTCCCTGGACTGACTTTGCTGTGGCGGCGGAGGGACCTGGCGCCCCGGGGACACCGGAGTGGTGCTGTGACCTGATGGGCCTCTGAGAAGCCGGGACCTTGAGCTTGGCGGTCCCCGCCTGGCACAATCATCTTTGGCTCTCTGTCGGGGGAGCAGACGCTGTGTGGTCGGAGGCCCGTGGGGTTGAGGGCCCCTTTGTGATTCGACCGCTACGAATCCTGCGGCTGTGCTGGCTGGGCAGTGGATCGGTGGCAGATAGAGTCCAGTGAGACCTATCCCCGAAACACTGGGGATTGCGCCTGCTGCCCTGGAGTGGACCGAGGCCTGATCCAACTGCGGCACACGGAGAACTGTGAGTACCCCCCGCTTTGGTGTGTCCACCTGCAGTGTGAAGCTCGGCCCCCGAGTGTATTCTATGTCTGTGTTACTGAGGGTGCGGAGTGGTTCGCCTGACTTCCCCTAATCATGACAAGAGGTGGGGGCGGCGCTGGACCCAACAAGCAAGGTCCGATCGACAAGTTTACCGGACCCAGCGGGGGGTCGGGGGCCTCAGGAGGCAGTCAGACCACGGGACCTGACAACGCGGCCCTGATGACTGCCATCACGCAATCCAGAGACTCACTGGACGCCAAGATCGGGGCAGTGGGGGCCGATGTCATGCTCCTGCGCCAGGACCTTCGCAACGCGGTTGCTCGCATCACGGAGGCCGAAACCAGGATCACGGGAGTAGAGGATGATGTGGGTGCCCTGAAAAAGAAAGTGGCAGAGATGGACAAGATTCAAAAGGGACTGGCACTCCGCATTGAGGACGCAGAAGGGCGAGCGCGCAGGAATAATCTACGCTTCATTGGTTTTCCGGAGGATTGCGAGAATGGGCCCATGGATGCGTTCTTGACGCGTTGGCTAGAAGGTTGGCTCCCCCCAGATGTCCTTTCGCGCTGTTTTGTAGTAGAACGTGCCCATAGAGCTCTGATGCAGAAGCCGCCAGTGGGAGAGCGACCGCTCCCTATCATCGCAAAAATCCTCAACTTCCACGATAGGGATACTATACTTCGAGAAGCACGGGCCAAAGACGCGTTGCTGTTCGATAATCATAAGATTATGATTTTCCCAGACTATACCAGACAGGTGCAGCAGCAGCGTCGCTCCTTCCAAGATGCGAAAGCCAAGCTCCGAGGTTTGAAGAGTCCGTATTCGCTGCTCTACCCGGCTCGTCTTCGAGTCGTCTTCCAGTCCAAGACTCATTTTTTTGATACTCCGGAGGCAGTGTATGGTTGGACCGATGAGACTATCCGGCTCCGGCCGAACGCCCAGCCGGGCCTGAACCCCGGACCATCGCGTGGATCGTCGCAGGAAAGGAGTGACTCCTCCGCCAGGGGTAAAATACACAGGAAATCTCGGTCGCGGAGACGCTCCCGATCCGGGGGCGCCCCGCGGGACGGTGTGCAGTCCGACACTGATCAGTCCGGGAAAGGGCTTTAGAGACCATGAGACCTCCATCTCCTATGTCTGATCTCTCTTCCTCATTGGACTATCCGAGAGGCCCGGAGCTGCTGCCGCGATGGCCGAGAGACTGACGCCAGGGGTGGTGAGACCCGGACATTGGTTTGTCTCAGGAGGGGCGCTGTTGGTGAGGCCTGATTGCCTCGCCCTGACCATGTTACAGGTCACTTGTGGTTCATTGGGGCTCGGGGTGTTGACGTATGGGCGGCCTTGTCCTCTCACGTTGGGAGGCGGCCCCGAAGGGTAGATCCCGTTAGTTGGGGGGTGTAGTGGGATCCATTGGTATGGGTGGTTTTGGGCACTATGTTTTGGGCCCGAAGCTCCCCATGCCGCGACAGATACTTCAGGGTTTAATGAGGTATAGGGGTGGGGGGAGGAGGGGTGTTGGGAGTTGGGCAGTTTTTGGGGTAGTGTTAGTGGGGAGAGCTGGGGGGGCTGGAGGGGTATTGGACGGGACGCACGTGATCTTGGCTACAGTGATATGCATGCTGCAGGGTGCCTGGGCTGGGTCCTGGGGCTTTCTGAGACTTTCCCATCGAGACTATGGCTGATCCCACACAAATGACACCTGCTAGTGGATCTATGAGAATTTTAAGTTGGAATGTGAGGGGGATGTTGGACAAAATTAAGCGAGGGGCAGTGTTGCGCTGGGGCAAGAGAGACTCAGCTGATGTCATGCTATTGCAGGAGACGCATATGTTGGGAACAAAGGTGCTAAGCTTACAGCGCTTTGGCTATACTCAAGTGTTTCATGCGGGATTTTCTAGAGGTTCGAGGGGGGTGGCCATCCTTATACACAGGAGACTGTCATATACCCACGAGCGTCATTGGCTGGATCCCCAAGGACGGTATGTCTTTGTCAAAGGTGTGATAGGTACGGAGCCAGTGGTGTTTGGCTGTGTGTATGCCCCTCCTCCTTTACAATGGTCCCTGGCTGAGCGCCTCTTTGCATTGTGGGCTGAGATCCCGGACTCTTTGGCCGTGATAGGTGGTGACTGGAACGATGTGGTGGATGTGTGCCTGGATCGGCAGAGGCAGCAGGAGACTGCGGTGGCGACCTCCCCTACACGCTTGAAGGCGATGGTTGATGGGCTGGGCTGGGTGGATGTCTGGAGGCATTTGCATGCCAGGTCGCGCGAGTACACGTATGTATCTGCTGTGCATGGCTCCTTCTCCCGACTGGACTGTGTGTTTGTGCCGGGGGCCTTTCTTGACAGAGTGAAGCAGGCCGTAATTCAGCCTCGCGGGCTGTCCGACCACTCCCCAGTCGTAGTACGGATTGCACTGCGCAGGTCGCACCAGCCATTTCGGTGGCGGATGTCCTCGTGGCATCTCCAGCAAACAGACTATACAAATCACATGCGCGGAGCGATTGCCCACTACTGGCACGAGAACCTGACTGAGGAGATTGATGGGGTGACGGTCTGGGAGGCCTTGAAGCCCACGTTGTGAGGTGTCGACATAGCTTGGTGCGCTGCCGCCCGTCGACGTTGTCAGGAGGCTATAGTAGCGGCGTCAGATAGAGTAGGGGTATTGGAAGCCCGGTGTCGGAACGACGGTAATGGTGTAGCTCTCAGACTGCTCCTGCAGGCGCAGCAATCTTACGCCTCAGTCTTGCTTGGCGAGGCGCGACAGGCCTGGCTGGCTACGAGGAGCAGGGTCTACCAGTGGGGTGACAAATCTTGCACCATGCTCCATAGACTGTGTCAACAAACACTGCAACCGGTTACTATACCGGGCCTCGTGGACGAAGAAGGGATTGCCATGACGGATCCGGCTACCATTGCGGCGAGCTTCGCGCGCTATTATGCGATACAATACGCCCCTCGGGACAGTCTCCCGCCGGAGGCTATTGACAAGTTTATCGCTGACCTTCCCCCTCGTGCGATAACAGACGAAGCCAGGACTGCCCTTGATCTCCCCTTGACGGCGGAGGAACTAGACGATGCATTGGGACAACTCAACACTGGTAAGGCGCCCGGACCGAGCGGATTTCCCAGCGAATTTTATAAGAAATTCCACTTGCAGCTGGGGCCGCATTATAGGCGGGCACTGGAGGCGGCGCGGGAATGTGGTAGCTTACCAGTGGACTGGCGTCAGGCCGAAATCGTAGTTTTTCAGAAGCCAGGCAGGCCACCCGACAGACACGAGTCATATCGCCCCATATCTTTGATCAACTTTGAAGCCAAATTGTTGGCCAAGGCATTGGCGAACCGCCTCCTCCCGTATATAGCAGACCTAGTCCACCCGGATCAAGCGGGCTTTATGCCCGGTAGGGCGACGCGACACAATATCAGGCGCGCGCAGGTGGCCGTGGATGCGATGGGAGCGACGGGAGAACAGGCGGCGCTTCTACTAGCGGACATCGATAGGGCGTTCGATTCGGTCAGTTGGACTTACCTCTTCGCTCTTTTGCCGCGGCTCAACCTAGGTCCAGTTTTTGTCTCATATGTCCGGCTTCTATACACGGACATCACCGCCTCGGTGCGTGTTTCGGGGGCTGTATCGGAGAAGTTCCCAGTCGCCAGGGGGACCCGCCAGGGGTGCCCCCTCTCCCCGTACCTTTATGCATTGGTCATGGAACCGCTGGCCGCGTGGGTGCGCATTGATGCGCAGCTTCGGGGCTTTGTGTGGGGAGCAGGACTCTCGGACAGGATTGCGTTATACGCAGACGATGTCCTCTTCTTTCTGACCGACCTTCATCGTTCTGGCCCGCGGATCCTGGACATGATGCGTATTTTTGGAGAGGTGTCGGGACTCTTCCTCAACCCGCGTAAATCGACTTTATGGGTACTAGGTGGGAGGTCGGAGGTGTTCCCTTGGGCCTCGGCCTTACAAGTCGCGGTTGGTGGTCTAAAATACCTGGGAGTCTTCCTGTCTGAGTCTGCCGCAATTGCATGGGAGCGCAACGTGCAGCCGGTGTGGGACAGGGTTCAATCGGACGTCAAGACCTGGTCTCGCATGCCCCTTAACATCTATGGCAGATCGGCAATCTTTAAGATGGTCGCCCTCCCTAGACTCCTATACCAGCTGCAGAACTACCCATATAAGGTTGACCCGCAATGGTTCCGTCGCGTGAATTCTGTACTGGGACGTTTCCTGTGGGCAGGGGGTGCCTCCAGAGTGGCACTACGGACTTGTTTCCTGTCCACGTACTGTGGTGGTCTCGCTACATCGGACATTCTATCCTACTACCAAGCCTCTCATTTGTTGGTTCTGAATGAGTGGTGGTACGGTGGGCGCGATGACCCGGCCTACGCCCTGGAACGCTTTCTGATGGGTGATGCCACGCTTCACACGCTGCTATACTCGGCCAGCCGGCGGAAGAAGCTGCCGCAGGCTACTCAGGTGGTTTTCATGCTTTGGAGACAGGTGCTGCGTCGTATGGGCTGGTGGGGTCGCCTAACAGCGGAAACGCCACTTTGGAACAATGGCCGGCTCCCTGCGTTCGCCTCACTGCCGGGGTTTAGTGGCTGGGACTCCATTGGGATCTCGACACTTGGCCATGTTCTTACTGGGACTACTCTTAAAACCTTTCAAGCCCTTAGCGCCGAATTCGACATGCCCAAGACCCAATTTTTTAAATACTTACAACTTCGTCACGCTCTTGCGCCGAGTCTAGTGGGGTTGGACCAACTTCCTGAGTTTAGCCCCGTTGAAGCCAAACTCTTCAAGGGGGATCTGGGGGATAAAAAAGTTTCCAAAATTTATCAAACCTTAATTACTCACTGCTCCTCTTCCCTTCTGTCGTTGAAGGCCTCCTGGGAGGTGGATGTTGGCCCCTTGGATGAGGATGACTGGAGGGAGGCACTGGAGTCCCCCCGTGGGGCGGCAATTGCTGTGAGACTCCGGTTTATACAGTTCAAGTACCTACATCGGGCCTATTACACCAGGGAGAGACTGTGGAAGGCTGGCCTCATTGCTACCCCTGTATGCCTGCGTTGTGGGACGGCGAGCGGTACGCTGTTACATACTGTGTGGTCGTGTGTGGGTCTGACCCGGTTCTGGAATGGGGTCTGGACTAGCTTGTCAGAAGTGCTGCAATGGGACCTTCCTCGCACGCCCAGACTAGGTCTTTTGCATATCCTGGATCAAGTGGGGGGTAACATTTATTAGCGTCACCTCCTTCTGTTGGGCCTGACTGTTGCCAAACGGGATTTGGCAAGGGCGTGGAAGAGCGACCGCGCCCCCCCACTCAGCGCATGGAGGGCGGGACTAGATTTTCTTATGGGATTGGAATTGCCAGTGTTTGAGGCCAGGGGCTGCCCCCGCAAACATTACAAGATCTGGAAGCGGTGGGCGGAATACAGAGACTTGCCATTGGAGCCTCCCGTCGACCTGGAAGATGGACTGCCTACCAGCAGTGACCTCGGGGCCTAGGTGGCTCCAGGACGCCTATTGTGCTTTACACTGTTTACTGCAGCTGATAGTGATCACGTGCACCGGGTTAGGGTGGGATAAGGGGTGGGTAGTTGGGGGTTTTGGGGTTGTTGGTGGGGGGCAGGAGCGTGGGTGGGGGGATAGTTGAACGTCTAGGCTGTTCATGCATTCTATTATGTGTTTTCCACTGACAGTGTCCTCCTGGCTATGGAGTACTGTGCATATGATTTGCCTAAAACCCTTAATAAACGCGGTTGTGAAAAAAAAAAATGTTTCAATATCTGAGAGACTCACCCGCGCAGGTCATTGTCATCCAGGAGACACATTTATTAAAACAAGAGGTAAATGAAATGATGAAAAGCTTGAAATGGGTGGACAATTTCCTCTGTACGGATCATAACGCCAACATCCGTGGGATCCTTTTTGTCTTCAAGAAACAGGCCAAGGCTCAGGTCATAGACTATAAGGAGGATCCCAGTGGTAGATGGCTACTAGTAAATGTTTTGTTAGATGGGAGGGCCTTCACTCTGGTAGGATATTACAGTCCCAACCATGACGACCCTTCATACCTTAACATAATTCAGAGCCACCTCTCAAAATCCTGTGATATGGATTGGAGACTTTAATCTAGTTCTAAATCCTAAATTGGACAAATCACCAAATTGCAGAGCACAGACGCATGTTAAATCTAGATCAATCCTTTTAGCATCCATGAAAAACTTGGGGTTAGCGGACCTTTGGAGGGAGCGAGCTGGTACTATTTTGGGGGTGTCTTTTCACAACCTCAAATACAAGCATAAGTCTCGAATCGACTACGCTCTCTTTAGTTATATTCTTAAGGACGCCCTGAAGGAGTTAGCCTACCTCCCATCCCATTCGGCTATCCTTTTCTCTCTGACACTGGATCAGCAAACTAAACACACTTCCTGGTCCTTAGACCGGACCGTTTTGCTTTAGGAAGAAGAGACTGATTTCCTTTTAGAAGAGTCCATCTTGTTTTTACAATCCAATTTAAACTCGGCTCCTCTGGCTATCGTCTGGGAGGCGTATAAGGCCTACCTAAGAGGATCCATTACCAATCGAGCCTCATACAGAAGGAGGCAATACAGAGAAGGGATATTGTGCATAGAGCGGGAGCTGACACTCCTGGATCTGAGGCTAGGCTCAGGCACTATACCCTCATCAGAGCCAGAAAGACGGGAGGAACTAAAAGCAAAGCTGGAAAATATACTACAAGCAAGGGTGGCAAAGAGGTGGGAGGCTAGCAAGCTCTCACACTTCGAGTACGGAGAGGCCGCAGGCAAAGGTTTGGCCTGGAAAATTAAATCAGACCAGGCCAAAAAGTATATCAGGAAAGTGAGAGCGGATGGTGAAAATACACCTACGTCCTCAAATACGGGTATAGGAAAAGCCTTTCAGGATTTTTTCCAGAAAATCTACAAAGAAGAGAACATAGTAGACCCAACGGTAAGAGATGCGTGGTTAGAGAAGGTCGACCTCCCAGCGCTCTCCTTGGAACAGCGCGACCGTCTGGACAAGGAAATAACAAAGTCAGAAGTCAGCAACACTATAAAAAAACTTACGCGGGGGAAGGCTGCTGGGCCAGATGGTATCCATGGTAAACTCTACCGTGCTCTGAGCTCAGGTATCGTCCCAGTTTTGACAGACCTTTTTAATGACATCCTACTAAATGGAGTGGAGCCACCCGAGTCGTGGCGCCAGGCAAACATCGCTCTGATTTTAAAACCAGGTAAGGACCCGGCCGGCTGTGGGTCCTATCGGCCGATCTCGCTCCTAAACAATGACTATAAGATCTTTGCCGCTATTCTGTCGGCACGGCTTGGGAGTGAGATCGGCACGATTATTCATCAAGATCAAAAGGGTTTTACACGTGGCCGCCAGCTAGCAGATCTAACCCATGACCTGGTAGGCGCGATTGACATTGCCTCAACCTTTGCCCTCCCTTTAGCCATTATAACCCTTGATGCCACGAAAGCATTCGATAGGGTCAATTGGCCCTATCTGAATGCAGCAATGAGGAAGTTTCAACTCGGGGCAAAGTTCTGTCGAACAATCAATCTTCTATACAGAGACCCCAGGGCCAGTCTCCTGGTCAACGGTACCCGCACTGAGCCCTTCCAAATTATATGGGGCACCTGACAGGGATGTCCACTCTCCCCCCTTTTATTTAACATATACGATGAACCCTTTATTCAGAGCCTTAGGGACGAAGGTAGTATTCCGTCTTTTAAATTCTGTGGTTGTGAGATGAAAGTCGGACTTTATGCCGACGATATCCTCATCTACACTACAGACCCTGTCCAGGCGATACCATTGATAGTAAAGAAGGCAGAGGACTTTGGGCGGGTCTCCGGGTATGAAATAAATGCGGGTAAAACCGAGCTTATGACGTGGAACATCAACAATTTAAATCTTCCTGTGACCCCCTCAATTCGTTACCTAGGAGTAAGAATCACCCTTGACATCGGTGCACTGGCTCAGACCAATTTAGATCAGGTCTTTCATGAGTCTAAGGCACTATTGAGAGCCTGGTCCTTTCTCGCTCTGTCTGTCTATGGGAAAACAAACCTAGTGAAAATGTCTATCCTCCCTAAATTCCCGTTTATTTTCAATTCCATCCCACTAACATTTCATCCCAAACAGATCCACAAATGTCAGCAGGAAATAAATTCCTTTATTTGGAGCTATAAAACAGTAAGGTTGGCATGGAAAAAATTAAGGAGGAGAAGGGAGGGCTTGCACTGCCAGACCTAGAGTACTACACCTGGGCTTTCCAGCTGTCCCATTCCAGGATGTTGCTGAAGAACCCCGAAGACAGCTCAAATGGGAAAATGTTTAAGGCCATGTTAACTGGGGCTAATCTTCCACTTGACGGGTTTTTGTTTAAGTTTGGTCACCAGAGGTTTTTAAAAAAGGTGAGACTAAAGATTCTACAATCACTACTAAGACAATGGGTTCAAATAAAAGCGAGAGTGGGGCTGGCTTATTTCTCTAATCTCGCCCCAATCTGGGATTCCCCAGGGCTCCCCCATGCCTAAAAGACAGCCTTGCAGTCCCCCTACTAGAGGCAGGGGTTCAAAGATGGGGAGAGCTGATGGCAGGAGGGTCTTTGGTAGAATGGGAGGCGCTCTCAGATAGGGCTAGTCCAGCTTTATCCAGATTTAAATATCTACAACTGGCCAGCTGGTCCCGGGAGCAGCTAAGAAAAAATGTTCAGCTGGGGAGGGACAGTTTCCTAGAAAACCACCTGGTAAAAAGGCAAACGGGGGGTAAGGAGGTCGCGTTCTGGTACTGGTCCATCATGGAGGAGGTAGACGGTGATTTTAATCTCCCGTCGGAATTGTGGGGAAGCGACATGGGGGCACAGGGTGAGGATCTATGGTATAGATCTTTTAGCCTACTATACAAAACAGTTAAGCCTGCATGGTTAAGACGCAACCACCTTTTTACTGTGCACCGAGCAAATCTCTCCCTCCAAAGGCTATCTAAATTTCAGCCAGGAAAGTGTTGCAACAAGTGCCTCCTCCCAGCAGCCTCCGATATACATATGTTCTGGTAATGCCCCGGCATCACGTTGTACTGGGGGAAAGTTCAGGGTATCTTGGAGTCAATCCTTAAAATACCGATCTCCCTCAGCCTAGCATCAATCATATTTGGCCTGGTAGACAACATTACGGGCCTGGCCAGGACTTTTCTTTTTTATGCAATCCTCGCAAGACGGCAAATTTGTAAACACTGGGTTGACTCCAATCCACCAACCCATGCAGAATGGCTGTCATCCCTCTAAGAAACATCAAAGGTAGACTTAGCTAGATCTAACAGCTCTCGGAACCTTGCCTTTTGGAATCTGTTAGTTAAGTGGAGATGAAAAAGCTATTCGGGCTTCCGTTTTTTTTTCCCCGGGTCCGATGATTACGCCCTTACACTTCATGGTCTAGACGGGGGTCCGCGATAAATATTCTAGGGCCAGCAGGCTGAAATATGTCTTGACCGAGTAAGATCTTCCGTAAAAGCACCTTTTGGTCTCTTTCTTAAGGACATTAAGGTGGTTGGCTATTTCTTGGAATGAGGACGTGGCAAATGAGGACAAAAAAAAAAAAGAATTCAATACCATCTTTATTTTGATAATTAACAAAATCCACAACTTTGCCCATTGCTCCATTAACTAAACCTTTTTCTACATCCAAATTACGCCTTAAAATTATATGACAGTTTCTACATGCATATAGATTACAGATTTATTTTCTGCAATTTCCATGTATATTTTCTAAGGAACTACATTTTTATTTGGAAACAAATTGGAAAGTAATCGAGTCTGCAAAGCTTGTTTGCCATGTTCAGTCAGTAGTCCAATTCTTATATCTTGGAGAATAGTTCCATAATCAACATCATTTGCCTGTCACATATTTGTAATGAGTTCTTTGTATTCAAAATATGACCAAATGTTCACGTTTCCAATACAACCCAGAGACTTTCTGGTGTCTTCATGCGCAAGTGTTTTAAATACTGGTTGTCCTTTTACAGGAGTCAGTTGCAGTAGATCTCCAAAAACTATGACGTGTTTTCCTCCAAATAACACGTCATACTCTGTTTTAAGAATTTTCTGCATTCTTAAATGCACAAAGGCAAGCATTAAGTTTGATACCATGGTTACCTCATCAGTAATAAGAAGTTTTATTTTCTTCAAGACTCTTGAAACTTCACAACAAGCTTCTCCAGATAGCTTTTGGTATTCCAATTTGTTTTCATGCTCTACTGGTAGCATTAGTAAACGATGTAAAGTAATTCCTTTAATTTTGTGTGCTGCCAACCCAGTTGGAGCAGTGACAACAAAAGACAAATGCGACTCAGTTGTTTTCTGTAGATAACTTGTAATTAATTTAAATAAAAATCGTCTTCCTGTTCCAGCTTGTCCACTCATGCACATTCGGACAGGTTCGGACAGGTCAATCTGTTGTCTCACTTACTCATATATTTGTTTTTGCTCAACATTTAGTTGTTCTTCCAAGTTTGCAATGTTAGTTACATCTTTTTGAGCTTGATGCATTGCTGTTTCCACCTCATTCATGGCTATTGCTGCTTCATTTTCAACAATTGATTGTCCTAGTGGATCTTGACTCAGCGCAGCGCAGCAGAACTTTGACTGTCTTGAGAACTGTCTCTAGCAATCTCAGCTGCAATTGTAGCTTCATGATCAATTTCATTGTTCAACATTTTCACATAATTTGCAAAAGCACTGCATTGTATGCTATCTTTACAAGCATTAAAGGAATCTTCATAGCTCTAGAAATCTCCAAGTAATTCCAGTTCTGAACCCCCTGGTTTGAATAGTTGTAAAAGGGCTAAATAGTACAATTCCCTTTTATAAGCGTTGTCGCAACTCAGCTTTCTGTGATTAATCAAATTTCTTTTCGTTTGTTTCACCAAACATCCTTCGGAATCAATGACTCCATATTTTCCATCGTTGATGTACTCTGTAGTATTCCGTTTAAAAGTGTAGATTTGCAGCACTTCATAGAGACACATGTTCTCAAGATGATGACTTCTGTTTGGGTAATATGTTTCCAACATATTCATTTTCAAAATATCTGTACTTTCTGGATCTTTTGCTGCTAAATATTCAATTTCTTGTACAGATTTCAGTACTCAATTTCGCTTTGCTGCTAGACCGAGACTCACTTTCTTGTAGATTTGGAGTATAGATTTGACGATGATAACCAATCTGAGCATTCATATGCTCCGATTTCTCGATGTGATAACATCTTCAAACTGAAGCTGTATAATTTCTTACTTAGAGTCTTCTCATGAGAAATCTCTTCCCACATTTCTTTCAATTCCGTCTTTTCTGATTTTGTAATATAAGATGTTACATATCAAGCAACGGAAATGGAATTGCCTGCGGCATATTGAATATCCATGTTAGCATTCGACATGGACAAAATAACTGGGTTGTAGTCATTTATGTATTTTGACTCTTCATTTCTTCTTAAGTTGTAGGTATTTTCTGGAGACTTTCTTGTGATAATATGTCGCAAAGATGACATAAAACTGTTCACTCTTCCTTTCGATATTACAAGACGTGGAAATCCAAAACAACATTTGGTGTAGAACTTGACCTTAGATTTGTACTTTCGTTGCCAGTATTTTCCACATCGGTGGCTTTGGAATTGTAACACTTGTGCTATTAAGGTGTCTTCTTCTGTGCTTTTGGGTACAGCACATGTTGCATATTGTTCAATAAAACTCAAAACAGTATTATCCGCATCTGTACCAAAATTGGGAGCGTCCTTAATCCATAACAGCATATGTATATGAGGATCACCTCTTGCTTGATACTCTTTTCTCCAAAAGAAATCCACAACTTCTCCAAGAGGAGGATTTTTTTTATTGCAGATAAAAGACATCATAGCCTGAAATCTATGATTGAAATACCTGCATACATTAACAGGATCCAAAGAGCACAATTCTCTAGGTGTCTTATATTCAAAAATGTTTATATTAGAATTTGCCTCCCAAAGAAATTCTAGTAAATCATCCCAAGCGTACTCAGCATAGCTTAGGCTAAGGAACCATGTTGGAGTTCCTAAGTTCCGTAGCATACATTTCAGTTCTCCATGACGACAGTACCAATATTCATTAGTCCCACGCTGACATGCCATCAAATTAATGAGCTGAGATTCTAGATGATCATCTCTCTAGTACAATTTATCCATGAAATATTTTGCAAATACATTTTGCAGATGTATTCCAGTTTTTAGAATATGATTGACTGCATATGAAAGTCCAGACAAGTCATTTTCAAACAAAAGATGAAATATATAAGGGATACATTGTCGAAATCTCGGATCTTCTGCATATAATCTTGTTGTCCGATATTCAGATGCAGGAATCTGCACAGGACGTACATCATATCGTCCTCCTTTTCCAGTTGGGAACAACTGTGGAAAACAACGAGCTTCCATCCTGTCTTCCCATACACTCATTGGAGTTCCTTTTGTTTTTTTCATTTGGAAAAAATCAATAGTGTTCCCCATCACTTCTTTTGAATGAAGTGGATGCACACTGTAATGTTCATAGATTTCTTCACATCTTAACATATCCACTTTTTCAATTTGTCCACTTGACGTTTCAGTATCTTCTGCTAAAACTATTTCTTCTTCTCCTTTATAAACATTCCTATAGTATGTATTGTTTTTTATCAAATACAATGTTGCCTTTTGCACTTTCCTAACATCCACTAACTCTTGCCAGATCTTCTTATTCTTAGTCGGCACACCATTAACAAGAATAACTAGTGGTTCACTTTCTACACTCTCTACACCAATCCAAACTAATATTTTAAAGAGAGAGCCCAAACCTTTGAGGCGGGTAATCTCAGTAACCACAGCACCAATCACAACACCCAATACAGCGTTGGAAAGGGCAGTTGCAGCAGAAAGACACAGGCTATGCAGACGGCCACCATATATATATATTTTTTTTGCTGGGTTTTATATAGCGCGAACTTGACCCGAACTGAATCAGGTATCAGAGCGCTTTACATAGCACCAGTTACGTTACATGAGGACACACATTCATTTTTGTTAAGCACCGGGAGATTAAGTGATTTGCCCAGAATCACAGGATGTTTGGCGTCGTTACCAAGACTCAAACCCAGATCCCCAGGTCCGAGGTCGAGCGCCTTAGCCGTTAGGCCAACTCCTCTATACATTTAAAAGGTAAAAGAACCATGCCAGCAAAGTAGTCCCTTGTGGGCGTGTCTGCGTTGTGCTGTTGGTGTGGGCTGGGGGCGTGACTAATGCTGGGGGTGTGTGGTACGGCCATCACATCGTGGGCTGTGGGCGTGTGCTGGGGGCGTGACAAACGCTGGGGGCGTGACAAACGCTGGAGGCGTGTGTCCGCCCTTCATGCCATGTGAGTCCTACATACAAGCACCAATTACGTTGCTGCGCAGCATCAAGGGGCACGCTGGGGGTGTGACACGCTGGGGGTGTGAGAAACACTGGGGGAGTGTGTCCGGCCTTCATGCCATGTGAACGCAATTGCGCCGCATCAAGGGGCACGCTGGGGGCGTGAGAAACGCTGGGGGCGGGTGCTACATTCCACCCTGCATGCCATGTGGGTCGTACATTAATCAGAAGATCGTCTGCTGTGGCCGTGTGCTGGGGCGTGACAAACGCGTTCACCTGGAGGCCTGGTAAGTAACGTTACTGCAGCCTCTCTTGCGCACTGTTACTGAACTCTCTCATTCAACAAAATTACATGTGCCTGCTACCATCAACCAGGGCTCTAGCTGGGCTCAGGCGGCGGATCAGTACACTAATTACATGCGCCTGATAACATCAACCAGGGCTGCAGCTGGGCCTCAAGCGGAGGAACACACGCCTGCTAACATCAAACAGGCCTGCACCTGGGCCTCAAGCGGGGGAACACACAAATGAGCGTGTCTGCAGGGACAATTACTGCAGCCTCTCCTACTCGCTGTCACTCAACTCTCTCTTTAAACGGATTTACCCGCGGCTGATAACTCTCTCATTCAATGACATTACACGCACCTGCTAACTTCAACCAGGGCTGTAGCCGGGCTCAGGTGGCGGATCACTACACCAATTACACGCACCTGCTAACATCAACCAGGGCTGCAGCCGGGCCTTTTCCGTCCCTATTCTAATGAAACAAAAAATGTTGTCTACCGCGAGATTTTAAAATAAATTGCCCTTGCCAAATACACACATTCTATTTCATACCCGGACAACGTCGGGACGGGCTGCTAGTAGTTTCAATATTTTCTTTAAATCGAACGGTAAATACACAACTCTTCCTTTTAATCCTCTTTGTAAATCTGAGGGAGGCAATTTACCTGTTTTAGGCCCCATATGAACAATAGCCTGAAACGGGTGCACACATTGAATGAGAATAGACTCATACGTGTTTGAACTTATCAGTTCTGGAGGAATAGCAACCAACTCTAGATTATTATGAACAGCTCTAGCGGGCATTTTATTCTCATCTACTTTGTTATAGCAATATTTACAAATACGCTGATCAGAACCCAATTCAAAACAATTCTCTACCAACAAATAAGTTGCAAATTCATTCCACGTATCATTATTTTCTTTTTTACTTTTTAAATACAGATCAACACTCCTAGTCTGAATTTTGTAGTGAGTTCGGCGACAACAAATACAAAAAAAATTTGGCCTTTCACCTGAAATCACCTTAAACTTTGTAATTTCATTTTCAAATTTTTTTGTACAACTATGTTCAACATTTTCTACAACATATTCTACTATTAAAGTCTGAGTTTCTTCACTCACTCTCTTCTTCAGGACCAAAGTAGCAAAATTCCATATCATCACAAACCTTTTTCACATCTGATACTGACCCACGCAAAAGAGCACTGTTGAACTCATGTAACTTTAGTGCTGGACTTTTTGCATAATACAATCTTCTCACTAACTTCTCCATTTCAGTATGAGATACTGCCAACATCCTGAAATGGTGAAAACACTTTGACATACTTTCTTAGAATGACAAGCCAAAAAATTACCATGCAAACCAGTATATTTTCTCACTCTGCAATGGTCTAGTCCTTGCAACAGCTTCATCTTTTGTTAACACTTTTCTTACAATATGCAGGAAATTTCGTAATTTATCAATAGATTCTTGTCGTACACAACAAATACTACTACAATCCCAAGTGTATACTGGGGCTTTAGGACATCTGCCTAGAACTTCATCAGCCATCACTTCTTCTGCATTTCTAGGAACCATTTGCTCTTTCTCAATTGGACAACCATCTCTAACCTCATAAGCTCGACCACTGGTGTCAACTGCATGCAACAAATTATTGCTCTGTAAATTACTCTCTTCATTAAAAAAAAAAAGGCTCAGAACTTGAAGAGTGTTTCCATTCCCCTAAAAAAATATCACAAAAATTACTTTGGTTAATTACTCTTTTGCTCTTATTTTTTGGCTTCATTAAATGGATTTGTTTATATAGTGATCAAATTCTGTTTCTTACTAAAAAATAAAGAGTTTCCTCTTTACTTCAAAAGCCTTTTCAACAATGGATTCAATATGCTTCTTCTTTTTATAAAATTATGTTCTCTTTCTATATTTCTTTGTATGTTTCAGTAAATTATGGACTACCCTGTTGTAAAAAAAATTTTGCGCAATTCTTTATATTGATTTTTTCTTCTTTTACAAAAAGCTGTAACCTGTTTTTACATTGCCTTTTTTCCTTTTCTATCCTTTGCACTTTCTTTTATGCTTTAAACATTTTCACTGCTTTGCACATTTGCATTTTTTTTCTAAATCTAGTAATATTTTTTATGAAGTCCTTTTATTACTATACAAACACTTTTCATATAAATTCTGACTAAAATTTTTTAGGCCTGAAGCACAACTGTGAAGGTTGTAAGAGCACTACATACATAGTGCATAGCAGCTTGAAGCACTCCATAACACTAAAACCTAAAGCACTCTATTAGTGCATGCATATTTTCCTAATGATCACAATACTATAAGGAAAGACACTGAGTGAATTCATAATTGGTTCACTTTTACTTTAGTAGATACATTACTACATGGTACATAAACAGTCACTATGGTTTTGCAACAGTACAGAGAATTCAGAGTAGTACAGTGTTGTTTGTCTGGTGTAGGGAGTCATGTTAAGGTACAGTTCTAGGGTAGTGCAGTGTTATTTCAGTGGTGTAGGAGGTCGTGCTGGCATAGAGTTAAGGTTTAGGGTAGTGTAATAGTGTTTCAATAGTGTAGGGGGTCGTGCTAGGGTAGTGTTTTAGAGTTTAGGATACTACACTGGTGTTTGGGTAGTGTAAGAGGTCGTGTTGGGATAGATTTAAGGTTTAGGGTACTGCAGTGGTGTTTGGATAGTGTAGGGGGTCATGCTGGGATAGTCTTCAAGGATAGTACAGTGGTGTTTATAGAGTGTACGGGGTCATGCTAGGGATAGTGTTTTAGGGTTTAAGGTAGTGCTGTGGTGTTTGTGTAGTGTAGGGGTCATGCTAGGGTAGTGCAATGGTGTTTGAGTAGTGTAGGAGGTCGTGCTGGGGTAGTGTTCTAGGGTAGTGCAGTGGTGTTTATGTAGTGTACGGGGTCATAATAGGGAGAGTGTTTTAGGGTTTAAGGGAGTGCAGTGGTGTTTGGGTACTGTAGTGGGCCGTGCTGGTATAGTGTTTTAGAGATTAGGGTAGTGCTGTGGTGAATGTGGTGAATGGGTAGTGTAGGATGTCATGCTGGGGTAGTGTTCTAGGGTAGTGCAGTGGTGTTTATGTAGTGTACAGGGTCATCATGGTAGGTTTAAGGTTTAGATTACTGCAATGGATGTTGGGTAGTGTAGGGGGTTGTGCTGGGGTAGTGTTTTACCACTTAGTTTAGTGCAGTGGTGAATGCGTAGTGTAGGGGGTCGTGCTGGGGGTAGATTTACTGTTTAAGGTTGTGCAGTGGTGTTTAGGTAGTGTAGGAGATTGTGCTGAATTACTCTTTTAGGGTAGTACAGTAGTGTTTGGGTAGTGGACGGGGTTTACTGGGGTAGGTTTAAGGTTTAGGGAAGTACAATGGTATTTGAGTAGTGTAGGAGGTTGTGCTGTGGTAGTGTTTTAGGGTTTAGGGTAGTGCAGTGGTGTTTTGGTAGTGTAGGAGGGCGTGCTGGGATAGTGTTCTAAGGTAGTACAGTGGTATTTGGGTAGTGTAAGAGGTTATGCTGTGGTAGATATAAGGTTTAGAGTGGTGCAATGGTGTTTGGGTAGTGTAGGAGATCGTGCCGGGGTAGTGTTCTAGGGTAGTGCAGTGATGTTTATTTAGTGTACGAGGTCATGCTAGCGATAGTGTTTTAGGGTTTAACGTAGTGCAGTGGTGTTTGTGTAGTGTAGGGGGTTGTGCTGTGGTAATGTTCTAGGGAAGTACAGTGGTGTTTGGGTAGTGTAAGAGGTCGTGTTGGGGTAGATTTTAAGTTTAAGGTAGTGCAATGGTGTTTGTGTAGTGTACGGGATCGTGCTGGGGTAGTGTTTTAGGGTTTAGGGTAGTGCAGTGGTGAGTGGGTGGTGTAGGTGGTCATGCTAGAGGTAGATTAAGGGTTTATGGTAGTGCAGTGGTGTTTGTGTAGTGTAGGGAATCGTGCTGGGGGCAGTGTCACTGCAAGAGTACATGCACTTATATCTCTGCAAACACATCAAGCAACCAAATCATTCTCTCTCAATTTTCCAAAATGGACACTGACTCACAGTGTGATTCTAGACAAATAACAATATTTCTTATAAATGGAGTAGTAGGGTAGTACAGTGGTGTTTGGGTAGTGTAAAGGGTCGGGCTGGAGTAGGTTTAAAGTTTAGGGTAGTGCAATGATGTTTGGGTAGTGTAGGAGGACGTGCTGGGATAGTGTTCTAAGGTAGTACAGTGGTGTTTTGGTACTGTAAGCGGTCGTACTATGGTATATTTAAGGTTTAGGACAGTGCAATGGTGTTTAGGTAGTGTAAGAGGTCGTGCTGGCGTAGGTTTAAGGTTTAGGGTAGTGCAATGGTGTTTGAGTAGTTTAGGAGGTCGTGCTGAGGTAGTGTTCTAGGGTAGTGCAATCGTGTTTATGTAGTGTACGGGGTCATGATAGGGATAGTGTTTAGGGTTTAAGGTAGTGCAGTGGTGTTTGTGTAGTGCAGGGGGTCGTGCTGGGGTAGTGTTCTAGAAAAGTACAGTGGTGTTTGGGTAGTGTAAGGGATTGTGCTGGGGTAGGTTTAAGGGTTAGGGTAGTGCACTGCTGTTTGGGTAGTATAGGAGGACATACTTGGATAGTGTTCTAAGGTAGTTCAGTAGTGTTTGAGTAGTGTAGAGTGTCATGCTGTGGTAGATTTAAGGTTTAGGGTAGTCCAATGGAGTTTGGGTAGTGTAGGGGGTTGTGCTGGGGTAATGTTTTACCATTTAGTTAAGTGCAGTGGTGAATGCGTAGCGTAGGGGGTCGTGCTGGGGGTAGATTTAGGATTTAAGGGTGTGCAGTGGTGTTTATGTAGTGTAGGAGATTGTGCTGAATTACTCTTTTAGGGTAGTACAGTGGTGTGTGGGTAGTGGAAGGGGTTTACTGGGGTAGGTTTAAGGTTTAGGGAAGTAGAATGGTATTTGAGTAGTGTAGGAGGTCGTGCTGTGGTAGTGTTTTAGGGTTTAGGGTAGTGCAGTGGTGTTTCGGTAGTGTAGGAGGTCGTGCTGGGATAATGTTCTAAGGTAGTACAGTGGTATTTGGGTAGTGTAAGAGGTCATGCTGTGGTAGATATAAGGTTTAGAGTGGTGCAATGGTGCTTGGGTAGTGTAGGAGATCGTGCTGGGGTAGTGTACTAGGGTAGTGCAGTGATGTTTATGTAGTGTATGGGGTCATGCTAGGGATAGCGTTTTAGGGTTTAACATAGTGCAGTGGTGTTTGTGCCGTGTAGGGGGTTGTGCTGTGGTAGTGTTCTAGGGAAGTACAGTGGTGTTTGGGTAGTGTACGAGGTCGTGTTGGGGTAGATTTTAAGTTTAAGGTAGTGCAATGGTGTTTGAGTAGTGTACCGGATCGTGCTGTGGTAGTGTTTTAGGGTTTATGGTAGTGCAGTGGTGTTTCGGTAGTGTAAGAGGGCGTGCTGGGATAGTGTTCTATGGTAGTACAGTGGTATTTGGGTAGTGTAAGAGGTCATTCTGTGGTAGATATAAGGTTTAGAGTGGTGCAATGGTGTTTGGCTAGTGTAGGAGATCGTGCTGGGGTAGTGTAGTAGGGTAGCGTAGTGATGTTTATGTAGTGTAGGGTATAGGGTTTAGGGTAGTGCAGTGGTGAATGGGTGGTGTAGGTGGTGGTGCTAGAGGTAGATTTAGGGTTTACGGTAGTGCAGTGGTGTTTGTGTAGTGTAGGGAATCGTGCTGGGGGCAGTGTCACTGCAAGAGTACATGCACTTATATCTCTGCAAACACATCAAGCAACCAAATCATTCTCTCTCAATTTTCCCAAATGGACACTGAATCACAGTGTGATTCTAGACAAATAACAACATTTCTTATAAATGGAGTAGTAGGGTAGTACAGTGGTCTTTGGGTAGTGTAAAGGGTCGGGCTGAAGTAGGTTTAAAGTTTAGGGTAGTGCAATGATGTTTGGGTAGTGTAGGAGGACGTGCTGGGATAGTGTTCTAAGGTAGTACAGTGGTGTTTGGGTACTGTAAGCGGTCTTCCTATGGTATATTTAAGGTTTAGGACAGTGCAATGGTGTTTAGGTAGTGTAAGAGGTCGTGCTGGCGTAGGTTTAAGGTTTAGGTTAGTGCAATGGTGTTTGAGTAGTTTAGGAGGCCGTGCTGAGGTAGTGTTCTAGGGTAGTGCAATAGTGTTTATGTAGTGTACGGGGTCATTATAGGGATAGTGTTTAGGGTTTGGTAGTGCAGTGGTGTATGTGTAGTGCCGGGGGTCGTGCTGGGGTAGTGTTCTAGAAAAGTACAGTGGTGTTTGGGTAGTGTAAGGCATTGTGCTGGGGTAGGTTTGAGGGTTAGGTTAGTGCACTGCTGTTTGGGTAGTATAGGAGGACATACTGGGATAGTGTTCTAAGGTAGTTCAGTAGTCTTTGAGTAGTGTAGAGTGTCATGCTGTGGTAGATTTTATTTATTTATTTATGGGTTTGTACCGCCCTAGAATCAACTCCCGGAGGAGTATCTCTGCGCACACCGCAAGTGAGAGGCAAGAGTGGGAGAGCTGAGCATCTATGGAGGTACTAAGCCTGGAACAAAAAGGTTTTTAGACGTTTCCTAAAGGACAGGTGGTCCGAACATTGCCAGGACCGAGAAAGGATAAGGCTTTTCCACCCTGTCTTGCCTTTTTAACCATTGGGACTTGAAGCAAAGACTGATTACTAGAGCGGAGGGTACGTACTGGATTGTAGGGGATGAACTTTTCCGCCAGATACGAGGGGCCTAAACCATGTATACCCTTGTGGACTACACAGCAGGTCTTGAATTTGACCCGTTGGCGAATCGGCAACCAGTGTAGTTTTTCCAGCAAGGGGCGTGATGGAGATCTAGGTGGGGCGTTCAGGACCAGCCTTGCGGCAGTATTTTGCACCACCTGAAGCTTGCTAAGTACACCATCATTTGCCGATAACAACAACCCGTTGCAGTAATCCAGGCGACTGAGCACCAGGGCCTGGTCCAACGTTTTCCTAGTTGTGTCTGGAAGTAAAGGAAACACTTTGCAAAGTAGTCCAATCATATGAAAGCAGGACCCAACCTTCTGGTTTACGTGGTCCTTTAAGGATAGATCTCGATCCAGCCGCACGCCCAAGTTCTTTACCACCTGTTTAGGGCTAGGGACGGGACCCAGATCTGGGGGCCACCAGTCTGGAGTCCACAGCATTGAGGCTTCCCCAAAAAACATAACCTCCGTCTTTCCAGCATTTCACTGTAGGAAATTCAGGGCCATCCACTGAGAGACCGCCTTCATGCCTTCTGAAAGGACTGTTTGACCACGGAGCTTAGTGACTTGAAAGGGAAAAGGAGCTGAGTGTCATCAGCGTATGACACTGGGATAAATCCGTAGGATCTCATAATACTGGCATGGGGGGCCACATATATGTTAAAAAGAGTAGGGCTTAAACATGATCCCTGTGGCACCCCCTTTGTGAGCTCTACAGAGGCAGATCGAAATGAGCCCATATTAACACACAGTGTACGGCCAGTTAAAAAGCTCCTCATCCAGGCCAATGCCGAAACCTCAAGCCCCACCTCTACCAAACGCCTGAGCAAGATGTCATGGGATATAGTATCGAACGGCGCCGATAGATCCAATAGCACCAGAATCACTGAATGCCCCATATCCTGGGACATTCGGATGTCATCTACCACTGAAAGGAGCGCTGATTCGGTGCTATGGCGCGGCCTGAAGCCGGACTGGGATTGATCAAGACTTCCTGTTTGCTCGATAAAACTTGACAGATGGATATTAACGTGCTTTTTCGTTAATTTTCTCAGGTACGGGAGGAGAGATATGGGCCTGAGGTTGGACAACTCTGTCCATGGGATGGAAGAATTCTTCCTAATGGGTCTCACCATTGCCGTCTTCCACTCCTGTGGGATCCGGCCCTCGGAAAGAGAAAGGTTGACAAGAGACTGGATCGTAGGACCGAGTGTCTTGCCAACCGATGACAACATTCTTGCCGGGATAAGGTCTAATGGTGAACCACTCTTGATTTGACTTATAAGGTCCTCTGCCTCACCCATGGAGGCAGCAGGAAACTCGGTGAGCATGATGGACTTAGTACCCCTACTTTCCTGAGATGGCACCAAGGGCCGGCCCATGGAAAGGCTTGAGTCAATGATTTTATCATAGATCCTGTCAATCTTGTTGGTGAAGTAGAGAGAGACATCATCGCATAATTGTTGCGATGAAATATCAGGACTCTCACAAGCCATGGGTTTGGTAAAGGTTTGGAGAATCCGATACAAAACCTTGGGGGCATTGCCTGCCTCCTTAAGTTGTAAGGCAATATAGTTCTTGCGTGCCAATCTAATATTCTTGTGATAGGAGGCTAACGCTATATAGTAACAGTTCTTATCCACCTCCGAGTGAGACGATCTCCAGATCTTTTCAAGCTTCCTACAAGCCTGTTTTTGAGACCGTAATTGGTCGGTAAACCAAACTTCCTGGCGTTGTGCAGGGCGCAGTTTACATAGTTTCAAGGGGGCAATGGTTTCTACAGCAGAGTGAATGGCAAGATTGTATTTAGACAGGGCTAACTCAATATTGTCAGAGGTTGTAATTGGGGGCTCGACAAATATCTCTTGAAAAACTTCATGAGATATTTTATGAAACTGTCTCCGCAACAGGGGTAGAAGTAAGAACTGGCTAGGGGGTTTAACACAATCAGGCATAACAAATTCTAAGACCGAATGATCGGTCCAGTTTACCTGTTTAGGAAATTGGCATAAGATCTTAGGAGAGTTGAAAAAGATAAGATCTAATGTATGTCCTGCCCTGTGGGTAGGGCCCGTATTGTATTGTGTAAGCCCAAGTAGGGACAAATCTGCTAGCAGAGACTGTGCCTCCATATTATCCGGTAATTCACTGTGTACATTAAAATCCCCTAGGAGTAGGAAATCATTACTGGAATTAATGTGCGGGGCTAATGCTTCAACTAGTGAGATGGAGAAAGTCGTACAAGGGCCTGGGGGGGCGATATACCAAGGCCCCTTTCCAACCAGCCTTTGCCGAAGTTTGATTCAAAAAATCATTAGTTCCATATCCGCAGTGCAACAGTGATCCAGTATAGAAATGGTTACGTCACATTTATGGACTATGGCGATGCCACCACCAGTTTTCTTGGGTCTATCCCTCCTCACTATTTTATATCTTTCCAGTATGCCAAGGGTGATTGCAGGGACCGAATGGGGCTTCAGCCACGTCTCCGTTAGGAAACACAGTTCAGGTTGTGAGGTTGATATCAAGTCCCAAACCTCCGTGTAATGTTTAGACGGATCTGACATTGCAGAGCAAGTTCTTCCACCCTTTTCGTATGTTAGGAGTAGTCAGAGAAGGCACTCCAGATTGATAGTCATCATGGGGAGCCTGAAACTGACAGTACCTACAGGAAAATGGCCCCTCCGGGGAAGGCCTGGCCTCCTTAGCACAGCCTTGCAAAGGGGCTAAACGAAAAGCTAATAGTTCCTGGGACGAGAATCTGATAGGATTAAATGTGTAATAATCCCCGTCTAGCGGGACAGAGGTCATGGCCCCTGGCCCCGTCTGGTCGCGGACGGGCGCAGACTGGCTTCTCTTTGGCTTGTCTTAGGCGCATCTAAGGCGCTCCTCTGCGCGCGACCGCTGCGCGCTCAATGCGACGAGAGGGCTAAGTAGCCCTTCCCTTGCAACAACTAGAGCGCTAACCGCTCCAGTTGAAGGGCGGAAGTACCTGGCTCTCCCTGTCCCGCCCTCCGCTCAACGGTACTAGCTACCGAGTTGGACCGGGGCGGGCAGGATCAAAACACCGAGCCCAGGCTTCCCTACTTGGTAAGTGCCAGGCCCCCCTTTTAATTTCCCCGTATGGCACAGAACACTGTTAAAAGCAGAGATGCAAATGCACTAAGCACATAAAATTAAGAGATTGAATTTAGCGATTTTTAAAAGTCAATATAGCACCATAAAATCTCAGCTCTGGGTTATCTCACTGTTTGCGTGAAGCGGATCGGGAGAGACACTGCCACTGTCCCCCCTACCGCAGTAGGTTTAGGGTTTAGGGTAGTCCAATGGTGTTTGGGTAGTCTAGGGGGTTGTGCTGGGGTAATGTTTTACCATTTAGTTTAGTGCAGTGGTGAATGGGTAGTGTACGGGGTCGTGCTGGGGGTAGATTTAGGGTTTAGGGTTGTGCAATTGTGTTTATGTAATGTAGGAGATCGTGCTGAATTACTCTTTTAAGGTAGTACAGTGGTGTTTGTCTAGTGTAGAGGGTTTTGCTGGAGCAATGTTCTAGGAAAGTACATTGGTGTTTGGGTACTGTAGAAGGTTGTCCTGGTGTACATTTAAGGCTTAGAGTAGTGCAATGGTGTTTGGGTAGTGTAGGAGGTCATGATGAGATAGTGTTCTAAGGTAGTACACTGGTGTTTAGGTAGTATAGAAGGTTGTGCTGGGGTAGATTTAAGGTTTAGGGTAGTAAAGTGGTGAATAGGTAGTGTAGATGTAGGTGTAGTATAGGTGGTCATGCTGGAGGTAGATTAAGGGTTTACAGTAGTGCAGTGGTGTTTGGGTAGTGTAGGAAATCATACTGGGGGTAGTGCCGCTGCAAGACTACATGTAATTATTTGTCTGCAAAAACATCAAGCATGCATTCCATATATTTCAGAACTGCATTTTACTATTAATACTAAACTCATTTTGGAAACACATAACCAATGACTATTTTCTAATTCTACCAAAATGTGAGAACACAATACGTTTTTAACCAATTACATGTCGGGAAACACATGAATTACCAAAATGCTTCTCTCAGAGTGATTCCTAAATGCACAGACTCACTGTGTGATTCTAGACAAATAATAATATTTCTTATAAATACAGTAGTAGGATAGTATAGTGCTGTTTGGATAGTGTAAGGGGTCCTGCTGTGATAGATTTAAGCTTTAGAGTAAAGAAATGGTGTTTAGGTAGTATAGGGAGTCATACTGGGGTAGTGTTCTCGCATAGTGCAGTGGTGTTTATGTACCGTAGGGGATCATGCTAGGGATATCGTTTTAGGGTTTAAGGTAGTGCAGTGGTGTTTGTGTACTGTAGGGGGTCGTGGTAGGGTAGTGTTCTAGGAAATAAAGTGCTGTATGGGTAGAGTAGGAAGTTGTGCTGGGGTAGATTTAAGGTTTAGGGTAGTAAAGTGGTGAATAGGTAGTGTAGGTGGTCATGCTGGAGGTAGATTAAGGGTTTACAGTAGTGCAGTGGTGTTTGGGTTGTGTAGGAAATCATACTGAGGGTAGTGTCACTGCAAGACTACATGTACATTTTTTTTCCTGCAAAAACATAATTTCTAATTCTACGAAAATGTGAGAACACAATACGTTTTTAACCAATTACATGCCGGGAAACACATGAACTACCAAAATGCTGCTCTCAGAGTGATTCCTGAATGCACAGACTCACTGGGTGATTCTACTCAAGCAACTCTACCCCTTGCTTTTTACCAAAACACGTTTACCACTCAACAAGACTTTAGGCAACTCTACACATTGCACACCATTTTCTCCTACCCATTAGTATAGAGTGCTTCTATCAGTATGATTCCTAAATGCACAAAAGACTCAAAGTGACACTCTAGACAACCAACATTATCCATTGCATTTTACCAAAACACATTTCATAGTCTAGAATGAGTACTGCATTTTAATGTAGAAACTTGAGTCATTTTTGCAAATAAATAAAAAATAACTGGTTTCTAATTCTACCAAAACATGAGAACAGCATAGTTATCTGTCTGCAAGCACATACAATAAATACACAAATGCTTATCTCAGAATGCTTTTTAAATGCACACACACTCACAATAAAACACTAGAGAAAAAAAGTATTCCCTGCACTTTAGCAGGACAAACACATTAGTCTGATTAAAATCAAAATGCACCACATACATTCCCTCACAAATTATTAACTTACCTTTCAAATTGTTTTGTAGAATAAGAAGTATATCAGTCACACAGCAGATTTTCTTATACAGAATCTCTGTTTTGCACACCTCTCAAGAGAACCAAAGAATGGCAGAGTTTCCTCTCATTTTGAACACATATACACCTTCACATCAAATCACATTGCTTCCCTCATTAATTCAAAAGCAAACACACATTTCTATTGGTTACAGATTTCAACCCTTTCCAAATGACATACATTTCAACCATACCCCCTATCTGCCTTCTGCCTGTTACCATAGAAACAGTTTATGGAACACTTAACTGAGTACACAGGTCAAAAGTTCAGCAAGTGTACTTGACTTCTCAATATACCAGCTTATCCTATGTAATGTTCTTTTCAATCACTTTTTGATAACCAATGAGAATCATGCTTTTAAAAAACAGAAACATGCACCCTAGTTTTCAGTGTAGAATGTTGTCAAACAATGATTTCTTTTCTGTTTTTCAACACTGCATGTTATTTACCATTTTAGAATAATCTTAGTTTTCAAACTGCCACTTCATTTACAGAGAGCATCTGAGTGCATCCAGACCTCCCTTCAAGATGCTTAGAGTGTGGGTTGTGGGAGGACATAGGTTTACCAAATGTAGACATTAAATGGATTGGACAGAGAGGGTTAAAGTGGCACAAAATGATGCAATTGCTTAAATCCTTTTTACATCTCCAACACCCTGACCTCATAATTGTGCACTGTGGTGGCAATGACCTAGGCACTTTGACTTGGGTAGGTCTGGAAATGCTTATGAAGGACACCTTTGGAGAATTGAAGTCACTTTTCCCCCAAACTGCCTTTGTCTAGTCTAACATATGCCAAAGGCAGAAATGGAACTGATCCAATCAATTTTGTCCACAGATTGAGAAAGCTAGGAAACATGTGAATAAATCTGTTTCTGTTTTTCTCTGAGGTTTTAGAATGGGGTCCATATACCACAACAATCTGCGTTTCAATATGCATGGCATCTATAGGAGAGATGGTGTACATTTTACAGATGAAGGGAACAGAACTTCCTCTTGAACTTCAGACTCTGCATCGGTACTTACTTGTAGGTACTAAAATCTCTCAATAAACACAAGGGCTCTTTTTAGAGCCACCTAACAACTAAACACATAAGCTTCATGTATATCTGAAAAATATTATTTGTTTTTTACTTGGAGTTGTGTACCCAACGGGCCACAGTCATGCACCACACGCGCTGGAGTTGCGTACCCTATGGGTTAGATGCTGTGCATCCAACGCGTGCACACCAGGGGCCGCACTGAGCGCCGTGCTGAGTGCGTCACTCCTAATTTTACCATAAAAAAACAATTTGCCCCTATCAGTAATTTCTATTATCCCTCGGGACCCCATCCCGCGGTGCCTATATAATACGTGGGGAACCGTGGGGGGAGCCCCAATGCCCCCACGGTCCTAGCCGGCTCCCTGCATCCTTCGAGAGCCGGCATTGCTTTTCCTCAGGGAGAGCAGCTACCATGCTGCTCCCCCTGAGCCTGCTCTCTCTTCCAAATAGGAAAGCAGTTTGCAATGACAGGGTGGGAGCCACTTGGCTCCCGCCCTGCCATTGCAAACAGCAGTATCCCGGGAGTGGGCACTCCGGGACACTGCAGGAGCAGGCCCTGGGGGGTGGCGGTCCCCAGGGCCTTCTTGGGCTCCAGTAGGGGGGCCACACGGCCCCCCCTCCACACTTTAAAGAAGCCCCAGGGATGGTGGTCCCCAGGGCTGGGGGGCCTCAGAGCTCCCCTCAAATAATGTTTTGAAGCCCCAGGGGTTGGCGGTCCCTGGGTCCGGCAATTTAAAAAATAAATTAAAATATTTGAGCCCTGGGGGTCCTTGTGGAACCCCCTGAGCAGGCCTAGGGGGTCAGGGTGTATCTACCCTGCCCCCTTTTTCCGGTTTGCACACATATTTCACATACTTCCTCAGCCTCGCTTCTACCGAGGCATAAAATGCCTGCCAACAGTTTCTAGTTACAAATGTTGACAACCACTTGACAGCCAATTAGCATTCAGCGCATTATCAGGAGGGAGCGCTTATGGTGCACTCATGGTACGCGCAGGGTGCGCGGAACCACCGCGCCCATAGATATATATGTAATTTTAAATGTCATTTTCTCAGAAACTACTGAACAGAATTCCACCAAATAAGCAAAAGGCACGAGTCTGAACCAAAGACTACCTAATTTGGTGTAATTCTGTTCAGCATTGGGTTGTAGCTACAGCTAAAGGTCCTATGGGAAATTGCATGGGGAAAACACGTTTTGGCACTCTCCTTTTTTCTCGTCTCCCGCTTGAATCATCGTGAAACTTTCAGGACAGAAACAGACCGGAGCTGGGCAAAATTTCACGCAGATTTATGAACCGACGCCAAAGGTATTCCAAATAGAATGTTGCGGATTTCCTATGGATAATAGGTCCTAACTATAACTACCTACTGGCCGGCCACTGCCAGATATATATATATATATATATATATATTACCTACTGGCGGTCGCCAGTAGGTATATATAGTTAGGATTTTTTCTCTATGGGATTTTTGAAAATTCTATGTCTAATAACTTTGGCGTTTGTGGACGGAATTGGCTGAAATTTTCAGGAAAATGGCACATTTTGTTTCTGAGCAGCCCCTGAAAATTGGGGGGGGGGTTCGTCCAGGGGGGGTCGAGAAAAAAGGGGGGTCCCAAAACGTGTTTTTAACATTGAGGTTTCCATAGGGCGGTTGGCCTCACTTTTAGCCCGAACGGCTGAATGGATTTGCACGAAACTTGGCAAAATTGTAGGGACTGGTAGCCCGATGTGCCTTTTGTAGGTCTCAATATATGTGCTATAGTGGATTTTGAGAAATTAACGTTTAAAAAAAGATATATATCTGTAACAGCGGACCGGGCAGCGCTCCAGTACGCGTACTTTTCGCGCAACGGAGCTTTGTGAAGCGAAGCTGATTGGTTCTCCGGCGTCTGTAAACATTCCAAACAGTCCGTAGCGGCCGCCATCTTGTCTCTCGGTAGGATCGAGAGACAAGAGGAGGCCAAAGCGAAGGGGCAAATGACCATAAGGGGGAATAGTAGATCCTCGCTGACCCCCTAGGTTTGATGTGGAGGTTTTGAAAGGGCCCCGCGGGGCAAAAAAAAATAATAATAATAATAATCGAACGGCTGAATGGATTTGCACGAAACTTGGTAAAATATTAGGGACTGGTAGCCCGATGTGCCTTTGCTAGGTCTCAATATATGTGCTCCAGTGGATTTTGAGAAATTAACGTTCAAAAAAAGATATATATCTGTAACAGCGCTCCGCTTCGCGTAACGGAGGTTTGCGAAGCTGATTGGTCATTCTGTCACTGGGCTATAGTTGGGCTACATCTGGCTGATATTTGGGCTACATTTGTTTTTTTTGTCTCTGGCGGCCATCTTTGGGCTACATTGGGCTTCATTGGGCTTCATTGGGCTACATTGGGCTACATTTGGGCTCCAACATATATATAGGCCAATGTAGCCCAATATATATTTTTCAAAGTTAATTTTCGTAAAAACCACTGGAGCATATATCTTGAGACATAGCAAAGGCACATCGGGCTACCAGTCCCTACAATTTTGCCAAGTTTCGTGGAAATCCATTCAGTCGTTCGAGCTAAAAGTGAGTCCAACCGCCCTATGGAAATGAAGGAAATGAATGGGTAATTTGTAATTAGCAAATAGCTCATCGCAAACTAGGAATGGTAAAGAATCGCTATTTATTCCTTAAAGTTCGCTATTTAGGAAATGCAAAAAACTTTGATGATACATATGGCGGTTCATCTCTAACAAGATAAGAAGCATAGGGATAGATTTATGATGACTGGCGCATCACCAGGGATGTGTTAGTCATTCTGTGCCGCTGTTCCGTCACCTATGGTGTGCTGCATTTACAATGCGGCGCATCATGGGGCAAAAACAGCACAGATGCGTGATGTATCTGTGCCGTAAAGGTGGCGCATTGCTGGAGTTGTATCGCAAGTGTGATGAAGCTCCAGCAAGGGTCGGGGGTGCCCCTGTCGCAGGGTTTCTGTTCTCACACAGAACTGTGGACAGAGGATTGGAACCTCGGCGAATTAGGGTGTCCCAAAACTCACCTTAGTAATCAAAAACCCCTTAGCAAGCTAGGTACAGTGTCACATTGGATATAACAAACTCTCAATGTTTAGACAATCCAGAATATGAACTTATAGTACCTCAGGATACGTGGAACTCATGAACAGTCGGTCGTTATATATTTCTTAGAAACCAGAACATGGAGTTAAGAAGAACACATGTGTATTTGAAATGTTTATTTACTAATGCCGTCTTCTCAGGCGTAGTATCTTAGATAATACAAGTACACATATTATCAGTAGCAAAATTACCAGCATAGTTACTAGTACATAAAAAGCGAATGGTGACAGTATGTTAACATGCTGTAAATGAATAAGAGTTAGCAACACTTATAAGCAGCCACGGGCCGTGGAGGGAGTTACGGTGGGGCAGGGAGGCGGGGAGGGGGAGGGGCAGGGTGGAGAGGGCTCCACCCTGCCCCTCCCCCTCCCCGCCTCCCTGCCCCACCGTAACTCCCTCCACGGCCCGCGGCTGCTTATATCTCACCCTCCCTAATACACATATTATATTATTTGCTAAGAAGGTCTGTTTGTGTTGGTTTAGGGCGTGCCCATACTTTAGTGTCTTAGATTTGAAGGAATCACATCAGCATACACCAGCTCTCTCTTCATGTGAACCGCATCAACTGTTGTGTATGTGTGTTCGGCAAAGCAATATAAAACCCGCCTCATGCCCAGAATTGGCAGAAGCTGCACTTATGTTATGAGTATGAAGTCGTGGAGATCAGACCTCATAACAATTCTGTATCGTGTTGTTCTTGAAACTTCAGCACTCGCTGTACAGATATAGTTTAACAAGCAAAGCAGATAGTAGAGCAATAACATATTATTCTCATGTAAACCACGATGAACTACTAGGTTGAAAGCTAAAGCAACAACTAAGTGTCGTGTGCAGAAGTTGCAAAAAAGGAAAAATGGCGTTTAAACCGGTAATGAGCTCATGCTAACTTAACACGGTGTAAAGATATCCAGGACCTAGATGACACCTCCCCATGATCCGGAAACGAACTGAATAAGATAATAGAAGTGCCATCTCATGAGAGCAGATTGCAACTTTATATGTGGACGGTCCGCAAGGTAAAACATTAAAAACTAGGAAAATTTAATGCTAAAGAAAAATAAAACAGCCAAGTACTTTATCGAGTCTTAAGCCAATAGGCAAGCTAAATAATAAAAACTTGACAAATAAGTCAATGAATTGTCAATGAAATGCTAGTACTCAGCATATCAAACATGAAAAAGGTCTATGACATAACTGTGTATGCAAAATAAGCTGCAACAGCCTCCAATAGGAAGTCACCGTCTTCATCCGAAAAGAGTTCAGCCATCCAATTTAAAAGCGGAAAAGAACATACGTGCTCTCCCAGCACCGGATCCTCTATCACCATCAGAGGACAGCTCGGTGGGTTTTCAAGAAAGCTCTGTTCCAAGAAAGACTGTGTTGCCGCCAGTAAATTCCAGGGACCAATTAGTCCATGCATCAATGCCACAGCCATAATCCTTTCGCCAGGACAAACCAACTCGTGAGTAATGATAGGAGTCATCAGCTGATTAAAGTCGACGTCAGGAGAAACCGGTCCGCAGAGACACAAATCAATGGCCCAATCGAAATCACAGGTCAGGCAGTGAAATACAGGCTGGACACAGGTGAAGTAGGAGAATCGAAAAGATAATCCATATGCCGTGCTTAATATCGCCAACGGCATTGTGCCATAATATTCTAGCATGCGATTGCGGAACAGTGTCAGCAGCTGCAGGGCGGGAGCTTGCACAGGAGGGACATCCATATTTAAAAATGTAAAAAAGCACAAGAGCGTCCGCTGGTAATGCAAGTAAAAATGGGAATCCACGAAGCAGAGTGGAAAAAATAGAATGAAAGAAAGCAGGGATGACTCCAAAGATTTTCTCAAATGAAGTCACGAGACCACTGGTAACAACTTTAAAAAAGTGCGCCAGGGCCTTTGTGGAGGACGCGTCAAAGATAGTCCGAACCATGTCGCTGAAATGCAAAGGCGAATCAGTATTTAAAAGGGTCTGCACCTCTGTACGGGTGTTCGCTATGTGAAGCACGAAAGTTTCACGGGCCGAACTCAAGGCCACCTCTCTCTGAGACAAAAGAGCTCTTATTCTTGCCATGCCGTTGAAATGTGCTCCCAAGGTTGGTATTTGTGGCCAGATTGAAAACTCCCTATGTTCATGTGTGGGAGGAAATAGAACATTTCTGCAGCAAATAACCCGTTCACTTACTGTTACGATAAAAGGAATACTTTTAATTAACCCAGAACAATCTTCATTATTGAGCATCAAATAACTGTCATTTTCCAACAACTTGAACGTGGGGATGATAGCAGGAACTGGCGTGCCTTGCAACACGCAAGCCATATTTGGTCGGTGTTTGTTTTTTGTTTTTTTTATCCTCATATTGCGATTTTTATGTTTTGTTTGGGAATCCTAGGGGTTCAAGCCTCTCAATGAGTGTACCAGCACTGCCCCAAAACGCGAGTATGCTAGGGGAGTTTCCCTACCGATGGTATTGCAGAGGACTCCCCTTTGGAACCAACACATATGTAACTTGTCTGTTTTTTCGTTAGTCGGGGAGAGCTAGCCACCATTGACTACTCGATGAGTATTATACCCATCAACAGATGTTACCATCGCTTAATCATAGGATCATCATTTCATCATTCCATCTCGACCATTAATTAGGGTTAAAGTGATTTTCCCAAATTCCCCAAAAGTTATTTCTTTTCGTATGCTTTTCCCTTCTATCTAGTTTGTTTATTTTTATGACCGAATTCATCCATTCCCCGATGGTTGGAGATACTGGACCAACCCATTTAATACAAATCTCCCTTCTTGCGAGAAGGATCAGCACAAAAACTAGATCTTCTTGCTCTTTTGTTAGCTTGCCCGCTCCCATATTACTATCAATCCCAAAAAGTACAAGAGAGGTACTTACAGTTATTTGCTGTTGGAGGACTGAAGTTAAATTCTTACCCACTTCGTACCAGAACTCTTCAAGGGATGGGCACTCTTTAAAGATGTGAATATCGTCTGCCTTCTCCTCACCACATTTCGGGCATTTCCTGATTTGGGCTCCCTTGAATTTGGACAGTTTTTTAGGAGTCCAGTAGGCTCTATGAATCGTGAAGATGTGATTCCTTTTTAAGGCCGCTGATTTTAATGTAGCCCAACATTTCTCAATTGATTTGAGCCACACCTCTTCAAGATTTAGAATTTGGAGGTTCTTCCCCCAAATTAGTTCTGCAATCAGGGCATCTTCCTCATTTGATGTTATTAATGCCCAATACCATCTGGCTATCTCTTTTTCTATGGGAAGAACTTTCTGCATTTCTTTCTCCAGCTCTTCGGTATCATTTTCCTGCTTTGTAAGGGTATTTGCCCAACTGGAAAGCTGGTAGTATTTAAATTTGGAGATAGTAAAGTTGGTCTTGGTTTGAAGGTCCTCCCATGAAATTAGTGATGTTCCAGTTAGTAACTGGCCCCAGTGCTCGATGTTTGATAATTTTAGCGGTTTTGCCAGGCTATCTTTCAGACAGTCTGGGGTGCCTGGGGAGTCCCATATGGGAGCCAGAGGGCTATAGTATGAGATGTTTAGAGTCCCTCTGACCTGCGCCCATATTCTGGCCGCGTCCTTCAGAATCTTCAATTTAACCTTTTTGAAAAATTTTGGGTGGCCAAATTTATACAGGAAGTGGTCGGTTTTCATGGTCATTGCTTGGAGATATTCCATGTCATGAATGATGTAATATGTGACATCATCAGCAGTGGATTGCGGGTGCGCGATATATAGTTAGTGCAACTAACTATATATGGAATTTCAATGGTTTTGTGTGAGTAAAATAAGGTTTTCTAAATGCTAATTCCTAACTATATATGGTCTATAACCTATGGTTTTTTCAGTGAATATATATATATATATATATTTTTTTTTTTTTTTCCGATCCTGGATCCAAACATGCAAAAACAGGCGCTGACACCGTGGGATCACTTTCTCAACGAAAAGTTTTCTTTATTCCATTAGGATGGTTTGACGCGTTTCGGCGGCAAAACCGCCTCCACCTTGCTCACAACACATATATATATATATAGATATACATATATATATATATTTGTAAATATTGTAAATACTATAAATATTATGAAATTTATAACAAAATTAGGATATATTTTTCTATATATAGTGTTTTTACATATAATCTCCCTCCAATGTTTAAACTTCCCCTTTATATGTGCATATGCTGCTATAAATGTTGGTGTATATAGGATGTATATTTATTAAGCATGGGCGTAAAATCCGTTTCGCTCGCGGATTTTGCGGATTTTCGGCAAATTCGCAATCCGCGAACTCTCGCGAACTTGCCGAAAATTCGTAAAACCCGTGCGAAGCGGATTTTTTGCTTGGTCGCACTTGCCAACTTGAATACTATACAATTTCGCGGGGGGTAAACACTTGCGAACACGTAGATGCGGCGGGCAGCGACAATCTCGCAATTGCGAGATTGCAAAATTTGCAATTTCGCACAAGAAATCCACCAGCAGGCAGCATAAACCTTGAAAATTATGATTTTTAAAAGAATAACTCCTCAGGTTGACAATTGCCTGCACTTTTTCTTTGCAAGGAGTCCATTTTGGGGGGGGGGGGTGGGAGGAAGGAAGTGCCCCACAGTCTCCAACTTCCTGTTCCTGTCCAGCAGGCTCCTCCCAGTGCTTTCTTCATGTGCTGGTCACTTTGATTTGGATCTTGACCTGGAAGGGTTACTTTTTGTGGATGCTGCTGGATATTTGGATTTTTGCAAAACTGAAATCACTCAGCAGGTGCAAAAGTTCAATCTTATCATTAGTAACCTTTCCCTGTAGTGCTTCCTGATGGGCCCCTTCAGAGTTCATTTGCCTACTTGCAACTATTCTATGACCCTGCTCTGACCCTCACAGCAGGCTCAGAGAATAGCTACAAGTATACAACAAAGGTCCTGTTAAAAAAATTACACTGCAACAGAAAGCAATTACAGACAAAACTGAAAGCACTCAGCAGGTGCAAAAGTTCAATCTTATCATTAGTAACCATTCCCTGTAGTGCTTCCTGAGGGGCCCCTTCAGAGTTCAGTTGCCTACTTGCAACTATTCTATGACCCTGCTCTGACCCTCACAGCAGGCTCAGAGAATAGCTACAAGTAGGCCACAAAGGTCCTGTGAAAAAAAATTGCACTGCAACAGAAAGCAAATTACAGATAAGGAAGCAGGTGCCTGCCAGACTGGAAGTTTAAATTCAGTGACACATTAATCAACCCCAAATTAATTCATGTCAGTTGAAGCAGGGCAGGTGTGCTTGCTTTTTTTCACCCCCATAATCTACAGTGATAAACCAACCAGGGGGTGGCAGTGATGTACCAGAGGGTGGCATGGGTGTACCAGAGGGTGGCAGTGGTGAAACAGAGGGTGCTGTGAACCTGTGATGATGAACCAGATGTAGAAACAACATAGTCGCGGCCGTTGCGAGCCGACAAGTAAGTTCGCAATTGTGAACTGGTACACAACCCTCGCGAACTGGCAGAAACACTTGCGAACACAAAAAAAAAAAATAATCCGCAAATTCGCGAGAGTTCGCGGATTTTGCGGATTGCGAATCCGTAAATACGCAAGTTCGCGGATTGCCAATTCGCAAAATCCGCCCATGCTTAATATTTATTAACTATTGCACAGGTCTTAGTGGTACAATCTGAGGCTGAATATATTGTGATGTAAATTGGGCACTATGTCCTTTATCGAACTAAAACAAAGACATCGTCTTATTAATGTGAAACACCTTTGCATATGAAATGGTTAAAGGGGTTGGCCTAAAAACATTGGGTGCCTCCCCATGTGATTCCACAAGCTCTATAAGTACCCTCATCTATGTCTAGCAACCTATCATGTGATCAAGCCTCTGGCTAGAGGCGAAACGCGTCATGCGGACTTGCTTGGGTGTTATTCTAATTTGTTAATGGAATAAACACACTATTTGCACAGAAACTTGGGTCTTACTTGTTCGTTCTGAAATCCAGTCTAAGGAATATGACTGGGATGCTGCAGCATCGAGCGAAGTGAAAAAGGAATATATATATAAATATATAAATATATATATGAAAGTTCGAATCGACCCACAGGTAAGGAATGCACTCATCCAGCAGCCCTCATTCAAGCGGGTAAAAGACATCACCGCATCCCAGTCTGCAGCTTCTCATGTCTCGGTTAAAAGCCTGACGCGTTTCTGAGCCTGCGCTCGTCTTCAGAGGCTCGACTTGAGTTTCTAACGCCTGACACTCCCACTAATATTTCAATGAACCGCCCTCCAATGGGCGATGTGGGACTTGTAGTTCGTGTCTCTTCCCTGTATGGGTGTGTATTCTGCCATTTCACAGCCCTGGATGGGCCCCAGGATGCGGATGTCCATAAATCCCTTGGCTGCTGTTTCACCGTCTGCTCGGCGGCTTCCGGCCCGTGACCCCCTGTGGTTTTCGAGCGGAGGGGTGCATACATTTGCGGCTGGGCTGCCGCGTATAAATGAAAGCTCGAAGGACCCACAGGTAAGGAATGCACTCATCCAGCAGCCCTCATTCAAGCGGGTAAAAGACATGACCGCATCCCAGTCTGCAGCTTCTCATGTCTCGGTTAAAAGCTTGACGCGTTTCTGAGCCTGCGCTCGTCTTCAGAGGCTCGACTTGAGTTTCTAACGCCTGACACTCCCAATAATATTTCAATGAACCTCCCTCCAATGGGCGATGTGGGACTTGTAGTCTGGGTCTCTTCCCTGTATGGGTGCGTATTCTGCCATTTCACAGCCCTGGATGGGCCCCAGGATGCGGATGTCCATAAATCCCATGGCTGCTGTTTCACCGTGGGCTCGGCGGCTTCCGGCCGGTGACCCCCTGTGGTTTTCGAGCGGAGGGTTGCACACCTTCGCGGCTGGGCTGCCGCGTATAAATGAAAGCTCGAAGGACCCACAGGTAAGGAATGCACTCATCCAGCAGCCCTCATTCAAGCGGGTAAAAGACATCACCGCATCCCAGTCGGCAGCTTCTCATGTCTCGGTTAAAAGCCTGACGCGTTTCTGAGCCAGCGCTTGACTTCAGAGGCTGGACTTGAGTTTCTAACGCCTGACATTCCTACTAATATTTCAATGACCCACCCTCCAATGGGCGATGTGGGACTTGTAGTCCGTGTCTCTTCCCCCTATGGGTGCGTAATATGCCATTTCACAGCCCTGGAAGGGCCCCAGGATGCGAATGTCCATAAATCCCTTGGCTGCTGTTTCACCGTGGGCTCGGCGGCTTCCGGCCCGTGAGCCCCTGAGGTTTTCGAGCGGAGGGGTGCACACCTTCGCGGCTGGGCTGCCGCGTATAAATGAAAGCTCGAAGGACCCACAGGTAAGGAATGCACTCATCCAGCAGCCCTCATTCAAGCGGGTAAAAGACCTCACCGCATCCAAGTCTGCAGCTTCTCATGTCTCGGTTAAAAGCCTGACGCGTTTCTGAGCCTCCCCTCGTCTTCAGAGGCTCGACTTGAGTTTCTAACGCCTGACACTCCCACTAATATTTCAATGAACCTCCCTCCAATGGGCGATGTGGGACTTGTAGTCTGTGTCTCTTCCCTGTATGGGTGCGTATTCTGCCATTTCACAGCCCTGGATGGGCCCCAGGATACGGATGTCCATAAATCCCTTGGCTGCTGTTTCACCGTGGGCTCGGCGGCTTCCGGCCAGTGAACCCCTGTTGTTTTCGAGCTTAGGGGTGCACACCTTGGCGGCTGGGCTGCCGCGTATAAATGAAAGCTCGAAGGACCCACAGGTAAGGAATGCACTCATCCAGCAGCCCTCATTCAAGCAGGTAAAAGACATCACCGCATCCCAGTCTGCAGCTTCTCATGTCTCGGTTAAAAGCCTGACGCATTTCTGAGCCTGCGCTCGTCTTTAGAGGCTCGACTTGAGTTTCTAATGCCTGACACTCCCACTAATATTTCAATGAACCGCCCTCCAATGGGCGATGTGGGACTTGTAGTCCGTGTCTCACTCTCTTCCCTGTATGGGTGCGTATTCTGCCATTTCACAGCCCTGGATGGGCCCCAGGATGTGGATGTCCATAAATCCCTTGGCTGCTGTTTCACCGTGGGTTCGGCGGCTTCCGGCCCGTGACCCCCTGTGGTTTTCGAGCGGAGGGCTGCACACCTTCGCGGCTGGGCTGCCGCGTATAAATGAAAGCTCGAAGGACCCACAGGTAAGGAATGCACTCATCCAGCAGCCCTCATTCAAGCAGGTAAAAGACATCACCGTATCTCAGTCTGCAGCTTGTCATGTCTCGGTTAAAAGCCTGACACGTTTCTGAGCCTGCGCTTGTCTTCAGAGGCTCGACTTGAGTTTCTAACGCCTGCCACTCCCACTAATATTTCAATGAACCACCCTCCAATGGGCGATGTGGGACTTGTAGTCCGTGACTCTTCCCTGTATGGGTACGTATTCTGCCATTTCACAGCCCTGGATCGGCCCCAGGATGCGGATGTCCATAAATCCCTTGGCTGCTGTTTCACCGTGGGCTCGGCGGCTTCCGGCCCGTGAGCCCCTGAGGTTTTCGAGCGGAGGGGTGCACACCTTCGCGGCTGGGCTGCCGCGTATAAATGAAAGCTCGAAGGACCCACAGGTAAGGAATGCACTCATCCAGCAGCCCTCATTCAAGCGGGTAAAAGACCTCACCGCATCCAAGTCTGCAGCTTCTCATGTCTCGGTTAAAAGCCTGACGCGTTTCTGAGCCTCCCCTCGTCTTCAGAGGCTCGACTTGAGTTTCTAACGCCTGACACTCCCACTAATATTTCAATGAACCTCCCTCCAATGGGCGATGTGGGACTTGTAGTCTGTGTCTCTTCCCTGTATGGGTGCGTATTCTGCCATTTCACAGCCCTGGATGGGCCCCAGGATACGGATGTCCATAAATCCCTTGGCTGCTGTTTCACCGTGGGCTCGGCGGCTTCCGGCCAGTGAACCCCTGTTGTTTTCGAGCTTAGGGGTGCACACCTTGGCGGCTGGGCTGCCGCGTATAAATGAAAGCTCGAAGGACCCACAGGTAAGGAATGCACTCATCCAGCAGCCCTCATTCAAGCAGGTAAAAGACATCACCGCATCCCAGTCTGCAGCTTCTCATGTCTCGGTTAAAAGCCTGACGCATTTCTGAGCCTGCGCTCGTCTTTAGAGGCTCGACTTGAGTTTCTAATGCCTGACACTCCCACTAATATTTCAATGAACCGCCCTCCAATGGGCGATGTGGGACTTGTAGTCTGTGTCTCTTCCCTGTATGAGTGCGTATTCTGACATTTCACAGCCCTGGAAGGGCCCCAGGATGCGGATGTCCATAAATCCCTTGACTGCTGTTTCACCGTGGGCTCGGCGGCTTCCGGCCCGTGACCCCCTGTGGTTTTCGAGCGGAGGGGTGCACACCTTCGCGGCTGGGCTGCCGCATATAAATGAAAGCTCGAAGGACCCACAGGTAAGGAATGCACTCATCAAGCAGCCCTCATTCAAGCGGGTAAAAGACATCACCGCATCCCAGTCTGCAGCTTCTCATGTCTCGGTTAAAAGCTTGACGCGTTTCTGAGCCTGCGCTCGTCTTCAGAGGCTCGACTTGAGTTTCTAACGCCTGACACTCCCAATAATATTTCAATGAACCTCCCTCCAATGGGCGATGTGGGACTTGTAGTCTGGGTCTCTTCCCTGTATGGGTGCGTATTCTGCCATTTCACAGCCCTGGATGGGCCCCAGGATGCGGATGTCCATAAATCCCATGGCTGCTGTTTCACCGTGGGCTCGGCGGCTTCCGGCCGGTGACCCCCTGTGGTTTTCGAGCGGAGGGTTGCACACCTTCGCGGCTGGGCTGCCGCGTATAAATGAAAGCTCGAAGGACCCACAGGTAAGGAATGCACTCATCCAGCAGCCCTCATTCAAGCGGGTAAAAGACATCACCGCATCCCAGTCGGCAGCTTCTCATGTCTCGGTTAAAAGCCTGACGCGTTTCTGAGCCAGCGCTTGACTTCAGAGGCTGGACTTGAGTTTCTAACGCCTGACATTCCTACTAATATTTCAATGACCCACCCTCCAATGGGCGATGTGGGACTTGTAGTCCGTGTCTCTTCCCCCTATGGGTGCGTAATATGCCATTTCACAGCCCTGGAAGGGCCCCAGGATGCGAATGTCCATAAATCCCTTGGCTGCTGTTTCACCGTGGGCTCGGCGGCTTCCGGCCAGTGAACCCCTGTTGTTTTCGAGCTTAGGGGTGCACACCTTGGCGGCTGGGCTGCCGCGTATAAATGAAAGCTCGAAGGACCCACAGGTAAGGAATGCACTCATCCAGCAGCCCTCATTCAAGCGGGTAAAAGACATCACCGCATCCCAGTCTGCAGCTTCTCATGTCTCGGTTAAAAGCCTGACGCATTTCTGAGCCTGCGCTCGTCTTTAGAGGCTCGACTTGAGTTTCTAATGCCTGACACTCCCACTAATATTTCAATGAACCGCCCTCCAATGGGCGATGTGGGACTTGTAGTCTGTGTCTCTTCCCTGTATGAGTGCGTATTCTGACATTTCACAGCCCTGGAAGGGCCCCAGGATGCGGATGTCCATAAATCCCTTGGCTGCTGTTTCACCGTGGGCTCGGCGGCTTCCGGCCCGTGACCCCCTGTGGTTTTCGAGCGGAGGGGTGCACACCTTCGCGGCTGGGCTGCCGCATATAAATGAAAGCTCGAAGGACCCACAGGTAAGGAATGCACTCATCAAGCAGCCCTCATTCAAGCGGGTAAAAGACATCACCGCATCCCAGTCTGCAGCTTCTCATGTCTCGGTTAAAAGCCTGACGCGTTTCTGAGCCTGCGTTCGTCTTCAGAGGCTCGACTTGAGTTTCTAACGCCTGACACTCCCACTTATATTTCAATGAACCACCCTCCAATGGGCGATGTGGGACTTGTAGTCCGTGTCTCTTCCCTTTATGGGTGCGTATTCTGCCATTTCACAGCCCTGGATGGGCCCCAGGATGCGTTTTGTCCATAAATCCCTTGGCTGCTGTTTCACCGTGGGCTCGGCGGCTTCCGGCCTGTGACCCCCTGTGGTTTTCGAGCGGAGGGGTGCACACCTTCGCGGCTGGGCTGCCGCATATAAATGAAAGCTCGAAGGATCTACAGGTAAGAAATGCACTCATCCAGCAGCCCTCATTCAAACGGGTAAAAGACATCACCGCATCCCAGTCTGCAGCTTCTCATGTCTCGGTTAAAAGCCTGACGCGTTTCTGAGCCTGCGCTTGTCTTCAGAGGCTCGACTTGAGTTTCTAACACCTGACACTCCCACTAATATTTCAATGAACCGCCCGCCAATTGGCGTTGTGGGACTTGTAGTTTGTGTCTCTTCCCTGTATGGGTGCGTATTCTGCCATTTCACAGCCCTGGATGGGCCCCAGGATGCGGATGTCCATAAATCCCTTGGCTGCTGTTTCACCGTGGGCTCGGCGGCTTCCGGCCCGTGACCCCCTGTGGTTTTCGAGCGGAGGGGTGCACACCTTCGCGGCTGGGCTGCCGCGTATCAATGAAAGCTCAAAGGACCCACAGGTAAGGAATGCACTCATCCAGCAGCCCTCATTCAAGCGGGTAAAAGACATCCCCGCATCCCAGTCTGCAGCTTCTCATGTCTCGGTTAAAAGCCTGACGCGTTTCTGAGCCTGCGCTCGTCTTCAGAGGCTCGACTTGAGTTTCTAACGCCTGACACTCCCATTAATATTTCAATGAACCTCCCTCCAATGGGCGATGTGGGACTTGTAGTTCGTGTCTCTTCCCTGTATGGGTGCGTATTCTGCCATTTCACAGCCCTGGATGGGCCCCAGGATGTGGATGTCCATAAATCCCTTGGCTGCTGTTTCACCGTGGGCTCGGCTGCTTCCGGACGGTGACCCCCTGTGGTCTTCGAGCGGAGGGGTGCACACCTTCGCGGCTGGGCTGTCGCGTATAAATGAACGCTCGAAGGACCCACAGGTAAGGAATGCACTCATCCAGCAGCCCTCATTCAAGCGGGTTAAAGACATTACCGCATCCCAGTCTGCAGCTTCTCATGTCTTGGTTAAAAGCCTGACGCGTTTCTGAGCCTGCGCTCGTCTTCAGAGGCTCGACTTGAGTTTCTAACGCCTGACACTCCCACTAATAATTCAATGAACTGCCCTCCAATGGGCGATGTGGGACTTGTAGTCCGTGTCTCACTCTCTTCCCTGTATGGGTGCGTATTCTGCCATTTCACAGCCCTGGATGGGCCCCAGGATGTGGATGTCCATAAATCCCTTGGCTGCTGTTTCACCGTGGGTTCGGCGGCTTCCGGCCCGTGACCCCCTGTGGTTTTCGAGCGGAGGGCTGCACACCTTCGCGGCTGGGCTGCCGCGTATAAATGAAAGCTCGAAGGACCCACAGGTAAGGAATGCACTCATCCAGCAGCCCTCATTCAAGCAGGTAAAAGACATCACCGTATCTCAGTCTGCAGCTTGTCATGTCTCGGTTAAAAGCCTGACACGTTTCTGAGCCTGCGCTTGTCTTCAGAGGCTCGACTTGAGTTTCTAACGCCTGCCACTCCCACTAATATTTCAATGAACCACCCTCCAATGGGCGATGTGGGACTTGTAGTCCGTGACTCTTCCCTGTATGGGTACGTATTCTGCCATTTCACAGCCCTGGATCGGCCCCAGGATGCGGATGTCCATAAATCCCTTGGCTGCTGTTTCACCGTGGGCTCGGCGGCTTCCGGCCTGTGACCACCTGTGGTTTACGAGCGGAGGGGTGCACACCTTCGCGGCTGGGCTGCCGCATATAAATGAAAGCTCGAAGGACCCACAGGTAAGGAATGCACTCATCCAGCAGCCCTCATTCAAGCGGGTAAAAGACATCACCGCATCCCAGTCTCAAAACCAAAGCACACAGCAGGAGACCAAGGTTTAGCACATTAACTTTCTCTGTTTCATCAATTATTGTGGTGCAACCACTCTCCACATCCACTGCCAAGGATGTCTGATATACAGAAGATTTACAAAAAGTTTGAGAGGTGCACTCAATAGTATAGTTAGCAAAAAAAGTTCATAGAATTTATGGATCTTCTGTTCCTTCTTTATTGATTTCTTTATTGATTTCTTTGTAAAATACAGAGGCACAGCCAACGCGTTTCAATCCCTTTCGTGCCTTGGGAATTTCGTCAGGGCTGCAAAAGAATTTTTTACATACGTAAACATATTTGCCTCATATGTAGACACAAACATTGACATACATGATGCATAAATTAAATTAAAAATGACTAAAGGATATACCAATAGACAAAGAGATTTTTAAAAGATACATATGCCAAGCGGCATGTACATCATCTGTCTGAAAACATGCATGCCCTCACCTGTGCATGATCTCAAAATTAAAAAGGGGTGTGTCTCAATTATACACACCTAGGTATTGAATCAAACCAAATCCATATGTTTTGACATGCCCATAGGGGAAAAAAGACATCCAAAACAGAGGCCAAGAGGAACAAGAGAATAGGGTGCCAATAAGCCCGGTCAATCAAATGAAAAAATATAGACGAGGAAGAGAAAAGAGATGAAAAGATCGTGTACAAGTTTTACGATGCACCAGAATAAAAAGAAAGAAATGAAAAGGAACATTCCTCCCTAGTTGTGACCCAAAGTTATATAACTTTCTTTCAAAACTTTATTTCGATTTCACATAGAAACCATAAAAGTATACATAGACAATTTTAAAAAGCAGTAAAATTAATCAACCATAAAATCACAATACATGTTTTCATGGTTTTTCTTAAAACCAAATTCCATCAATATCTATTTCTAACAAAACATTCAGACTAATGGATTAACACAATATAAAAACAAAAAGAACAAATAAAATTCGTTACAAGTTGAGATCTACATATTAATAATGTCAGTGTCTATACAATTTAAGAGAGTAAGTGAAAATGATTAGAAGTGGGGATGTTGTAACCACTCGAGACGAGGGAACTTCTGCTCGTCAAACATTTGTTCTCAGGTCTTTGACTTGATAATGGAACGTATGACGTTCTAGGGTAGAAATCAGTTAGGCCCCAAATCAATATAGGGCCATCCCCTATTTGTGGCTGCCTTGATTGGAGATGTGAGACAACGTGTTTATTTCTAAATCTTACCAGTACCAGATCACCAGCTATATCCTTTGACAGATGTCCTAACCAGCCCACCCTTCTAACACTTTGTATACTTCCGTCTATGTTTGTAGGAAGAGGTCTATTTTTAGTTAACCAAAAGACAACCTTATTCCTAAGGTCCTGTTGTCTTTCGCTTTTCCCCTTGGTAAGTTCCGGTACTCCCGAGAGGACACAGACAAAGGGAGTAGCCTCCGGTGGCAAATGTAAATGATTAGTTTTAGGTACGTTATTGTCATAATTGGCAGCTGTCCCCTTGTGTGATATAAAATCTTTCTTAGTCCCTGCTTTGGGGTAGGCACTCCGTGCTACTGCGACTGCTTTCGGGGTATTTAAAGATGTTATATGAGGGGATACTGAATGTTTGTTGGGGATTTTACTTAGTGCAGTATTTTTAGGCACTTCTGTGAGAACTGGTGTCTGTGATGACTGTGGTTGAAAGGGACCTGCCAAACTCTTTATGTATGCCGAGTTGGCCTTAATTGCTTCCTCAACACCTGTGAGCCTTTCCCCTAAGGTGTTCATTTTTTCCATCAGAGGGGATATTATTAATTTGATCATGATTTCGATCTGGGCCAGTAAAGTAGCCTGAATAGGTACTTTGAGGGTGGGAGTGTTGGGAAGTGGGGAACTTGGTTTTGGTTGTTGAGTCTTTACATGTTTCCCCCATTGTTTGGCCCCTTCTCCCTTCCCTTTAACAGAAAGGCTCTGAGGGGACAGTGTACATTGGGAATTTGCTTTTGTTTGTACTAAAAGGGGAGTATCCTGGAAGCTTTCATTTGATTGGAATGATCTAGTGCGCTGGGGGCTAGTAGTTACTGTGTGACAGGTCGAAGCACTAGTTTGCGTACTTCCTGCATCAACGGGAACATACTTAGATTTACAGAGTTTGTTTAGCTCCGCTAGGAGTAATGAATCTAGAGCTGTTTTTTCTGTCTGGGAAGAAAGGCATGTGCTCAAAGAACTACCCATGTCCATGGATCGTTCTATACTCTCAGGTGTCGCTGGTAATGGGGGATGTCACCCTCTTTAAGTAATTGTCCATAGTTCCCTGGCACAGGTTACTCTGCGTGAAAAAGTTTTTAGTGACCCCCTTGCAAGTCATAGCTTAACAGTTTTGTGTGGGAAAAAAAGGGGCGTCAACCACCAGAAATTTGATCAATTGTCACGATGTGGTTGCACTTCGGAGGAACCTGTAAGGCACAGAACGATAGATTATCTTTACCTTCCTATGCCAAGGGGGGTGTCCCGACCCGGCCTCCTCTGGCCTTGGATGGCCGCTGATGGCCCCGCCCTTGTCCCGGGCTTAGCCCAGCGCCGCCCGCGCGCGTCCCGCGGGCCGGAAATGAGGCGTCGATTATATCCTCCCCGGTGTCCAGGGGGTGTGGCTGCCGGTCCTCTGCTCGCAGCCTCCTGGGACAGGTAGTCCCACTGCGGCCCCCGCTCTCCCCAAGCAACAACTGGTGGCAGGAACGATGCGTCTCCCGCGAAGCGGGAGGCGCGAGAAGTATTTCAGGGATTTCCCGGTGTCCAGGGGGTGTGGCTGCCGGTCCTCTGCTCGCAGCCTCCTGGGACAGGTAGTCCCGCTGCGGCCCCCGCTCTCCCCAAGCAACAACTGGTGGCAGGAACGATGCGTCTCCCGCGAAGCGGGAGGCGCGAGAAGTATTTCAGGGATTTCCCGGTGTCCAGGGGGTGTGGCTGCCGGTCCTCTGCTCGCAGCCTCCTGGGACAGGTAGTCCCGCTGCGGCCCCCGCTCTCCCCAAGCAACAACTGGTGGCAGGAACGATGCGTTATATAACAAAATTGAATCCAACAGGATTCTCACCAAAATTATCATCATCTGGGTCCCATAATTCAAGGGAAAAGCTGCACGTTCACCGTAGACGCGGATTTAATATATTGTTTAGTACCCAAATTTCCAGTACCTAAAAGCGAGAATAATGATGAAAATAAAAATCCACTGGTTTCAACCACATACAAATTTGGATACTGTTTCTAAGAATCTTGATTAATATAAACACAAGGCATTATTACATACCAACGTGTAACCGGTATCTATTCTGCTTTGAGTCCATGATCAAAGAATGTCATTCGTAAAACAGAATCCATTAAAAAGGAATACATTTTCTTATTATGTTCATTTCTTATGGAGAATCGTCCGAGCATCCCAAACATATAACATCAAAGAATTCCCAGGTTCATTGCTAGTCTGTTATTTTACGGTGGGGGAGACAAATACCTTTAATTAGGATAGTATTCCTGAATGGAATCCAAATTTGTTCCTCCTTGTGTAGGGAATGGTAGTGTTCGCAACCAGAGCGAAAAGTAGTTCTTGCCCCCTAGGTGAAAAGCGTATAAGTATAGCGTTATAGGTCGAAATTGCTGGGGCAAAGTAGTGCTGAATAGCACAGGTCTATATACATGAATTCTAACATCGTTGATGACCATAGATTATGTTTTAACTGAGTGGTAACATCACTCTGAGTAATATGGACATATGGCACGTAAATGGCATATGTATCGTAAACGTCTAATAGAATTGTCAACAATTAGAGTGCATTTCACCAAAAAGAATGTAGACTTAAATACGTCCGTTCTAAAATTCCAAAGGCAGCAGGCTAAGGATAGTATTGGAGAAACTGACCTATAGCCCGGATACACAGAAAAAGTGTGTCCAACATCTAGGCAAACATATTAAACCCAGAAGTCCCTACCTATTATTTCTTTCTTGTATTACATTTGACACCCTAAACATAATATACTGAAACTAAGTAATAAGTGATTTACCAATGGGGGGTGTTATGTCCTTTGCGCCAACAGTTCCTATGGGTAGGTATGGACTCGATATCGAACGGCGTGCATTCAAGTTGTTAAGGGCAGTATAAAGCCCTGCCATGGTACCTGTAGAAAAGAATAATAATAGTCCGGCCTCGGATGAATATACCTATTCGCGTATCTAGGCGTGTGGAATCTCGTCTCATAGTGCTTACCTCTGATAGGGTTTACGGCACCATCTGCTCCTTAATCCGTATTCGTAATCAACAGTCAACAAAACCCGCCATTCCTGGCGTGGATCTTTTGATCGGAGTCCCGATCACGTGAGCCCTCCATGTGACTATGCTAGGTCAGGTCCATACAGCGCGAATCCGCGCATGTATGGCAGCCATATTTGAGTGGTGATGTATCGTACAGAATTCTGCGAGAGATATGGGTAAATTATCAATAATAGACAGGGCGATAGAGTACAACACCCCATATGAAATGATTTCATCGCCTATATAAAAACGATAATTTACTGACCATATGGGGAAATAAACACCACATACTAGTCGGGTATGATAAATTGGACATATGAGTTCCCTGTTTCTTACCTAAGGAGTGGACATATTTTTCTTGACCTAATGTCACAAATTCAATATGTGGATGCTGCCCGCAATGCCCATAATTGAAATCAGTTCAAATGAAGATGACAGAGAAAATCCTGTTTACACTAGTTGAAAAGGGTAGTTGGTGAAAAGAAAAAATAGCGTCAGGAAAAATTTGGAGAAAGTCACTCCATTGTGCTAAAATAAATAGTAACAGAAAGAATAAGAGAAATCAAGAAAACACATTCAAATTTGAATTACCAGAGTACACAGAAATAAACAGATCTACCAAAGGCAATGCATTTTTAAAATTTGTGACTCCAAAATCATGAATGTTTCAGGGAGGAGAAGAAAAAAGAGGTAAATCTCATAGATCAGTTAGACAGAAAACATATGATTCATTAGTGTTCAATATGCTACTTATAAGATATTCACAATGTACAAATCATAATGGCATTACAGATGTGGTAGGGTGGGTGGCATCTATGCACTATTCAAGAAAATAATGCAGTTCTTTGTCAGCGTTGTGCCCCATCTGTGTGGCCCTCAAACGGCAAATCCATTTAGCCTCCCTCTGTCTGACTGCTAATTCACGGTCGCCCCCTCTTTTGTCCTGGGGCACATGATCTATTCCGTGAAACCAGAACGAGGTTTCTCCTGGGTGTTTATCATTGTAGTGTGTGCTTACTGGGTAGCGATTATCACTGCCAATGATCGCCCTCCGGTGTTCTTGAATACGTGTTTTTAGAGGGCGCACTGTACTTCCTACGTAAATGATGTTACAACTACATCCCAGTACGTACACCACATGGGTGGTATTACAATTGATAAAACTATTGATCTTGTAGTTTTTGGGCGTATTGTATGTGAAATTGGTGGTCCTGTTTAGACCTGATTCACAAACTATACACGAGCCACATGTGAAAAAGCCTAATGGCTTGGAGGGAAACCACGAGTCCCGTGGGGTGGGCACATAGCTCTGGCATAGATTGTCCCACAGGGATCTCCCCTTGCGATAAGAAACAATTGGCCTTGCTGATATAGACTCTCGTAGACCAGGAGAGTTCTTAAGAATATCCCAATGCGTGTTGAGTATCTTGTAAATCTTATTGCTGTTTGAGTTGTATTGAGTCGTAAAGGTGATACCTCGTTCCCTCCTAGTGGAAATGTCATCACATTTGGTCACTAGTGTGTCTTCTCTACGTAGGTTTCTAGCTTTTTGAATAGCAGTATCTACAACTTTGTGGTTATAGCCTCTTTTAAGGAACCTGGTTCTTGCCACATTTAGATTTTGAGCGTAGGAGTCCTCCTCGCTGCAATTTCTCCGTATTCTCACCATCTCGCCATATGGTATGTTATTGATGACTGAGTGTGGGTGTGCGCTCTCCGCGTGCAATACAGCGTTACAGGATCTTTCCTTCCTGTACAAAGTACTCTGTACTACAACTTCTCTGATAAAGAAGTGGATATCATGAAAATTGTTGGATTCTTTATCATGTGTCATTGTCAGCTTCACGTTGTATTTGTTGTTATTCAAATATGTGTGAAATTGATTTAAAGATTCCGTGGAGACTGACCAAAGTAAAATGATGTCGTCAATGTACCTCCCCCAGAAAACGATGTGTTCAATCCAGGGGGAGGCACATTTATTCTATGCGTGGTTCTTCTCATATTGACCCATGAACAAACAGGCGTACGAAGGCGCAGCCTTAGAACACATTGCGGTGCCACGGGTCTGGTGATACCAAGCAGAATCGTGTAAAAAATAGTTATTACACAATATTATCTCCATCATCTCTAGTAGCATGTTGTTAAAATCATGTTTGTCTGCTGGTTCCCTGTCTAAGAAAGATTGTAGTGCCGCCAGACCGACATCCTTGTGTATACAGGTGTATAAGCTCTCAACGTCAAATGTGACGAAAGACAGCTCTTCAGACCATTGATAGTCGTTCAATTTGACTAGGATATCTTTACTATCCCTTATGTATGAGGGAAGGGCCACTACGTATTTCTGTAGATATAGGTCTACAAATTCAGAAATTTTTTCGGTGGGGGATCCAATTCCGGAAATGATTGGGCGTCCCGGTGGAAATGCCCCCCCTTGTGGACTTTGGGCAAGACATAGATACAGGGATACTTAGGTTTCATCACCCTGAGGTATCTGAATTCATTCTCGGATAGAAGGCCTGTCTCTTTCCACTCGGTCAATTTGGCAGTGATCATGCATGTGACATCATTAGTCGGATTTGTAGGGATTTGTCTATAACAGCTGATGTCACTGAGCTGTCGGTTGATTTCAGCCATATAGTCACAAAGGTTCATAACCACAACATTACCGCCTTTATCTGCTTCCTTGATAACAATAGTTTTGTCAGATTTGAGTTTTTCAAGGGCAAGTCGTTGTTTGGCGGTAAGCATGAGCGCAAAATCCGCTCCGATCGCGGATTTTGCGGATTTTCGGTAAATCCGCGATCCGCGAACTCTCGCGAATTTACCGAGAATCCGCAATCCGCGATCGGAGCGGATTTTGCGGTCAAAAGTTCAAGCCTAACATAATTTACGATGGCGCCGGCAAGCTGCCAGCGCCATCCTCAAATGGTTACTTAATTAGCTTCGACAGGAAGCTCTAACAGATAAGATAAAGCAGGGGCTCGAGCGCCTGCTTTATTTTATCAGTTGGAGCTTCCTGTTGAAGCTAATTAAGTAACTTTTGCAGGATGGCGCTGGCAGCTTGCCGGCGCCATCGTAAATTATTTACATGGTGTGTCTTCTTGAATAAATATGTGCCCTAGTTGAAGCTTAAATTCAGTGACTCATTCATTAGCCCAAAAATAATCGTGAGCGTTCTGGAGGCTGGGCAGGTGTGCCTTGTTCCCAAATATACCATGGGAAATCCGCTGTGATGCTGGCCAGAGGCATTTGCATCTTTGGCTTTCACGTGCGCAATACCCCTGCTGTTCCTGTGACCAGGGGCTTCTGTCTCTTAATCTGCTGCTCTGATCGGTCTCTGACCTTTTGTATACACACAAGGGGCATGTTCGCTCGCATGGAAGCCCCGTCCGTTTGGCCCCACCCACACACTCGAGGTGTGCACCCGCCCGTCTTCCCGCCATTTACCCACTATGATGGACATTTCACTCAAGGGACCCCTGCGCACTTCGGCGCGATTGCATAGTAGTAAGAACACACACTTGGTCGCTGGAACTAGTTGAAGCGCAAATGCAGTGACTCATTCATCAGCCCAAAAAAAATCGTGAGCGTTGGGAGGCTGGGCAGATGTGCCTTCTTCCCAAATATACCATCGGAAATCCGCTGTGATGCTGGCCAGAGGCATTTGCATCTTTGGCTTTCACGTGCGCAATCCCCCTGCTGTTCCTGTGACCAGGGGCTTCTGTCTCTTAATCTGCTGCTCTGATCGGTCTCTGACCTTTTGTATACACAAGAGGCATGTGCGCTCGCATGGAAGCCCCTTCCGTTTGGCCCCGCCCACACACTCGAGGAAGCCCCGCCCCCAAATCCGCCGATCCGCAAAATCCGCGGATTTTGCGGATCCACGATCCGTGAATCCGCAAATTCGTGAATCGTGGATCCGCAAAATCCGCCCATGCTTATTTGGCGGTAATGTTGTAGTTAGAGATGGTAGACAAGGATCCAGTGTCCTCCAATTTGTATAAATCATTTGACACTTGTTCGTAGAAGGTATCAATGCTTGGATGATAATTATAAGTTGGTACAAATGTGGATTTTGGTTTTAGTTGACTGTCCATATTAAGATCCTGTTCTATGTCCAACTCTCTGAGCATGGTTGTCAGGTCCTGTTCCTCTTCCTCATCCAGATTGTGCAACAGTAAGGCAGTACGAATGTCGACCACTGAGTGTGGAGTATGTGAATGTGCCCCCCTTTGTGAGCATTCTCTCGATATTTGGCGTGAGAAGAAATCTTTTAGTTTTAAGAGTCTTGTGAATTTAAAATGATCAATGTGCACATTGGTCATATCAACATTTTGGGAAGGACAAAAACGAAGACCCTTGCCCAGAACGGCCAATTCGTCTTCATCTAATGCTTTATTTGATAAGTTCACAATCTTCAAGTCAGTGTTACATTTTGGATCAACAGTTTCTTGTACAGAACATATTAAATGTTTCATTTCTGTTTGGCTCCTGTCGTTGCCTTGCCCACTGCTCCCTTCTCTGTACCTGCCTTTTGACCTCCTTCCGCCCCTCCTTGTTTTGGTGGTGCCCTTGGTTTTGGTTGGTCCTTTTTTTGCAGTAAGCGGCTGCTTGTACGTATTTTGGCGAGCTCCTTCTAGAAAGTAGAAGCTCCCTCTCCTAAAGGGATCTCAGCTACAGAGTTGGATCTGGTACTACTTGCGGATGCGGTAGAGGCACTACCCTCTGATTGCGCATCTTCACTTGTCTCTCTTTCCTCACGCATTCTCTTTCTTTCCTCCACCCCTTGGGCCTGATCAAATTTCTTAGCGAACGTATAAATGCGTCCGTCTCTGTAGTCCCTGTCGTCCCTCTTAATTTTCTTAAGTTTTTTGTCCTTTAAATATTTTTGATGTTCCTCCATTACTTTTTTAGAATAGTAAAGTTCTTTTCAATGAGGTCTTTAGGTTCTAAACCATTTATCTCTAGTAATAGGGCATCAATTTCAGCTATTAATTTTTCCCCTTTCTCTTCGGCGTGGCGAATCAGTATTTTCATCATAACTTGTGAGGCATGTTCTAGATTGCCCTCCCACTCATTGAGGAGATCTTCCCCTAAATCCTCAAAGGTGGGGAATAGTAAAATCCTCAATCCTCTAGGGATCTTTTTATTGGATAAATACTGAGTGAGGGTGGCCCCATCCCACCAGCGTGATAATTCTAATTTCTTTAGTCGCTCAAATTTAAGGAAAAGGGCCTTTAAGCTAGGTTTGTTAGGTTCTCCAGGATTTTCAGATTCATTTGGTCTATTGGTTCCGAACAGATTGAGGGCCATCTCCTCCCTTCCATCTCCAAAGTTAGGCATTTCTAGTATTATGCTATCACGAACGAAGAAAAGTGCAAAACAGTCAATTCCTAAGAATTCCAAAGCCAAAGCACACAGCAGGAGACCAAGGTTTAGCACATTAACTTCCTCTGTTTCATCAATTATTGTGGTGCAACCACTCTCCACATCCACTGCCAAGGATGTCTGATATACAGAAGATTTACAAAAAGTTTGAGAGGTACACTCAATAGTATAGTTAGCAAAAAAAGTTCATAGAATTTATGGATCTTCTGTTCCTTCTGGTGCGTATTCTGCCATTTCACAGCCCTGGATGGGCCCCAGGATGCGGATGTCCATAAATCCCTTGGCTGCTGTTTCACCGTGGGCTCGGCGGCTTCCGGCCTGTGACCCCCTTTGGTTATTGAGCGGAGGGGTGCACACCTTCGCGGCTGCGCTGCCGCATATAAATGAAAGCTCGAAGGACCCACAGGTAAGGAATGCACTCATCCAGCAGCCCTCATTCAAGCGGGTAAAAGACATCACCGCATCCAAGTCTGCAGCTTCTCATGTCTCGGTTAAAAGCCTGACGCGTTTCTGAGCCTGCGCTCGTCTTCAGAGGCTCGACTTGAGTTTCTAACGCCTGACACTCCCACTAATATTTCAATGAACCACCCTCCAATGGGCGATGTGGGACTTGTAGTCCGTGTCTCTTCCCTGAATGGGTGCGTATTCTGCCATTTCACAGCCCTGGATGGGCCTCAGGATGCGGATGTCCATAAATCCCTTGGCTGCTGTTTCACCGTGGGCTCGGCGGCTTCCGGCCTGTGACCCCCTGTGGTTTTCGAGCAGAGGGGTGCACACCTTCGCGGCTGGGCTGCCGCATATAAATGAAAGCTCGAAGGACCCACAGGTAAGGAATGCACTCATCCAGCAGCCCTCATTCAAGCGGGTAAAAGACATCACCATATCCCAGTCTGCAGCTTCTCATGTCTCGGTTAAAAGACTGACGTGTTTATGAGCCTGCGCTCGTCTTCAGAGGCTCGACTTGAGTTTCTAACACCTGACAGTCCCACTAATATTTCAATGAACCGCACGCCAATGGGCGATGTGGGACTTGTAGTTCGTGTCTCTTCCCTGTATGGGTGCATATTCTGCGATTTCACAGCCCTGGATGGGCCCCAGGATGCGGATGTCCATAAATCCCTTGGCTGCTGTTTCACCGTGGGCTCGGCGGCTTCCGGCCCGTGACCCCCTGTGGTTTTCGAGCGGAGGGGTGCACACCTTTGCGGCTGGGCTGCCGCGTATACATGTAAGCTCGAAGGACCCACAGGTAAGGAATGCACTCATCCAGCAGCCCTTATTCAAGCGGGTAAAAGACATCACTGCATCCTAGTCTGCAGCTTCTCATGCCTCGGTTAAAAGCCTGACGCGTTTCTGAGCCTGCGCTCGTCTTCAGAGGCTCGACTTGAGTTTCTAACGCCTGACACTCCCACTAATATTTCAATGAACCTCCCTCCAATGGGCGATGTGGGACTTGTAGTCCGTGTGTCTTCCCTGTATGGGTGCGTATTCTGCCATTTCACAGCCCTGGATGGGCCCCAGGTTGCGGATGTCCATAAATCCCTTGGCTGCTGTTTCACCGTGGGCTCGGTGGCTTCCGGCCAGTGACCCCCTGTGGTCTTCGAGCGGAGGGGTGCACACCTTCGCGGCTGGGCTGCCGCGTATAAATGAACGCTCGAAGGACCCACAGGTAAGGAATGCACTCATCCAGCAGCCCTCATTCAAGCGGGTAAAAGACATCACCGCAACCCAGTCTGCAGCTTCTCATGTCTCGGTTAAAAGCCTGACGCGTTTCTGAGCCTGCGCTCGTCTTCAGAGGCTCGACTTGAGTTTCTAACGCCTGACACTCCCACTAATATTTCAATGAACCGCCCTCCAATGGGCGATGTGGGACTTGTAGTCCGTGTCTCTTCCCTGTATGGGTGCGTATTCTGCCATTTCACAGCCCTGGATGGGCCCCAGGATGCGGATGTCCATAAATCCCTTGGCTGCTGTTTCACCGTGGGCTCGGCGGCTTCCAGCCCGTGACACCCTGTGGTTTTCGAGTGGAGGGGTGCACACCTTCGCGGCTGGGCTGCCGCGTATAAATGAACGCTCGAAGGACCCACAGGTAAGGAATGCACTCATCCAGCAGCCCTCATTCAAGCGGGTAAAAGACATCACCGCAACCCAGTCTGCAGCTTCTCATGTCTCGGTTAAAAGCCTGACGCGTTTCTGAGCCTGCGCTCGTCTGCAGAGGCTCGACTTGAGTTTCTAATGCCTGACACTCCCACTAATATTTCAATGAACCGCCCTCCAATGGGCGATGTGGGACTTGTAGTCCGTGTCTCTTCCCTGTATGGGTGCGTATTCTGCCATTTCACAGCCCAATCAATCAATCAATCATATCACTTGTATAGCGCGCTACTCACCCAGAAGAGTCTCAAGGCGCTTGGGGGAAGGGGGCCGCTACTGCTCGAACAGCCAGGTCTTGAGTTGTCTTCTGAAGGCGAGGTGGTCCTGGGTCAGCCGAAGGTGGATGGGGAGGGAGTTCCATGTCTTGGCCGCTAGGTAGGAGAAGGATCTGCCTCCGGCGGTGGCTCTTCGGATGCGTGGTACGGCGGCGAGGCTAGCGGAACGTAGCTGGCGGGTGGGCGTGTGGAAGGTCAGGCGGTTGTTGAGGTACTTGGGGCCCAGGTCGTGGAGAGACTTGTGTGCGTGGGTGAGGAGCCTGAACATGATCCGCTTGTTGACGGGGAGCCAGTGCAGGTTCCTCAGGTGGCCGGAGATGTGGCTACGTCGAGGGATGTCTAGGATGAGTCGGGCGGAGGTGTTCTGGATGCGTTGTAGTCTTTTTTGTAGCTTGGCTGTGGTTCCGGCATAGAGGGTGTTTCCGTAGTCCAGCCGGCTGGTGACGAGGGCCTGGGTGACCGTCTTCCTGGTTTTGATCGGGATCCATCGGAAGATCTTGCGGAGCATGCGGTGGGTGTGAAAGCATGAAGAGGAGATGGCGTTGACTTGTCTGGTCATGGAGAGGGAGGAGTCCAGGATGAAGCCCAGGTTGCGTGCGTGGTCTGTTGGCTTGGGAGCGGTGCCCAGGGTGGGGGGCCACCAGCAGTCGTTCCAGGCGGAGGGTGATGGTCCAAGGATGAGGACTTCCGTCATGTCTGAGTTCAGTTTCAAGCGGCTGTTCTTCATCCACTCGGCGACGTCTTTCATCCCTTCGTGGAGGCTGGTTCTGGCGGTATCGGGGTCTCTGGTGAGGGAGAGGATCAGCTGGGTGTCGTCGGCGTAGGAGATGATGTTGAGGTTGTGTCGGCGTGCGATGGCTGCGAGGGGTCTGATGTAGACGTTGAAGAGGGTGGGGCTGAGTGATGATCCTTGCGGGATGCCGCAGATGACTTCGGTGGCCTCGGAACAAAACGGGGGGAGGCGGACTCTCTGTGTTCTTCCAGCTAGGAACGAGATCATCCACTTCAGTGCCTTCTCTTGGATGCCGGTGTTGCTGAGGCGCTGGACTAGGGTGCGGTGGCAGACAGTGTCGAACGCTGCAGAGAGGTCCAGGAGGATGAGTGCCACTGTTTCCCCGTTGTCGAGCAGGGCTCGGATGTCGTCGGTGGCTGCGATGAGGGCGGTTTCGGTGCTGTGGTTGGCTCTGAAACCGGATTGCGAGGGGTCGAGGGATCCATTCGTCTCGAGGAAGGTGGCCAGCTGTCTGTTGACGGTCTTCTCGATGACTTTGGCAGGAAAAGGGAGGAGCGAGATGGGGCGGAAGTTCTTGAGGTCGGTGGGGTCCGCTGTTGGTTTCTTCAGTAGGGCGCTGAGCTCGGCATGCTTCCAGCTCTCCGGGAAGGTGGCGGTGTCGAAGAAGGTGTTGATGATGTCTCGGAGTTGGGGTGCGATGGTGGAGACGGCTTTGTTGAAGATGTGGTGGGGCAGGGGTCAGTCGGTGATCAGGAGTGGATGGTGTTCATCGTGCAGGCTGTGTCTTCGGTGGTCACTGCGGTCCAGGTGTGGAGGGTGGCGGTGGGGTGCGTTGGTCCGACGGTTGGCTGAGAGGATGGTGTGCCGAAGCTGTTGTGGATGTCGGCAATCTTGCGGTGGAAGAACGAGGCGAGGGAGTCGCAGATATCTTGTGAAGGGGTGATGTCGTTGTTGCTGGTTCTGGGGTTGGAGAACTCCTTGACGATGCTGAAGAGTTCCTTGCTGTCATGGGCGTTGTTGTCCAGTCGATCATTCAGTGATTTCTTCTTGGTGGTGCGGATGAGCTGGTGGTGCTTGAGGGTCGCGTGTTTGAGGGCGGTGATGTTGTCAGTGGTCCGGTCGAGGAGCCAGGCTTTCTCGAGGGTGCGGCAGGTCTTCTTGGAGTCCGTGAGTTCGTCGGTGAACCAGGGGGCCTTCTTGCTTCTAGGTTTGCTGGGGGGGTTCTTCAGTGGTGCGAGGTCGTCGGCGCAGGCGGTCAGCCATTGCGTGAAGTTGCGGGCTGCTTCGTTGGGGTCCGGTGTGCTGGCAGGTGGGTTCTGGCTGAGGGAGGCGGTGAGCTGGTCGGCAGTGATCTTGCTCCAGCTCCTGTGAGGAACCTGTTTCGGGTGGTGGTGGGTGGTGGTTTTTCTGAAGCTGAAGTGGACGCAGTTGTGTTTGGTCCAGTGAAGTCCGGTGGAGTGGCTGAAGGCGATGTGCTTGCTGGATGAAAAGACGGGGTCGAGCGTGTGGCCGGCGTAGTGGGTGGGGGTGTTGACCAGTTGCTTGAGTCCGAGGTTGGCGAGGTTGTCCAGCAGGGTGATGGTGTTGTGGTCCTTGTTGTTCTCCAGGTGGAAGTTGAGGTCCCCTAGGAGGATGTAGTCGGCGGAGAGGAGGGCGTGTGGGCTGATGAAGTCCGTGATGTCTTCGCAGAATTGTGTGCGTGGTCCCGGGGGTCTGTAGAGGAGGGTTCCTCTGAGGGTCGTCTTTGGGTCGGTGTGGATCTGAAAGTGGAGGTGTTCGGCGGCGGTGTAGGTGTCATCTGCGTCGGTCGTGATGCGGATGGTGTTCTTGTGGACGATGGCGATGCCTCCTCCCGTCTGATTGACGCGGTCCTTCCTGATGATCTTGTATCCATCCGGGATGGCGATGGCGATGTCGGGGGCTGAGGAGGCGTTCATCCATGTTTCAGTGAGGAAGGCGACGTCTGGTGATGTAGTGTCGAGCAGGTTCCAGATTTCGACGGCGTGTCTGTGGACGGAGCGGGTGTTGAGCAGGATGCACTTGAGGTGGTTGCTGATGGTGCTTGGCTTGGCGGGCGCGGTGCATGTTCGGAGGCAGGTGAACTTGCAGGTTGTGCAGGCGAAGGGTCCGTGGAAGCGTTTCGGGGCGGCTCGGCAGCAGGTGGACTTCCGGCCTGTATTGAGTGCGTTGAGGGGCGCTGCGTCGTAGGTTTGTCGGGTCATCTTGCGTCGGTGGGGGCCAGGGGTCCGGGCGCTGGGCGTGGTCCAGGCGCGGACAGGCGCAGACGGGCTTGCCTTAGGCACGCCTTTGGTGCGCCAGCGGCGCGCCCGCTGCGCGCGTCCGCTGCGCGGCCTCGCAGCGGCCGCCATTTATGGGTATCTGGGGGAGGAGGGGTCAGCTGGGAGGTGGGCGGCGGGAGGGTAGGCGGGGAAGAGACCGATTTGCGGGCAAAACGGCGGGAAAGGGTGGCGGGGGGGCGGGAAAAGAGTGAGGGGGAATTTGTGGAGAAAAAAGAGGGTGAACAGAGGCACACAGAGAGGTCAAAAAACGAAGGGGAATCTGTGGAGAGAAAGGAGGGTGAACAGAGGCACGCAGAGAGGTCACAAAACGAAGAGAATCCACATCCACATCCACATCCTGGATGGGCCCAAGGATGTGGATGTCCATAAATCCCTTGGCTGCTGTTTCACCGTGGGTTCGGCGGTTTCCGGCCCGTGACCCCCTGTGGTTTTTGAGCGGAGGGCTGCACACCTTCGCGGCTGGGCTGCCGCGTATAAATGAAAGCTCGAAGGACCCACAGGTAAGGAATGCACTCATCCAGCAGCCCTCATTCAAGCTGGTAAAAGACATCACCGCATCTCAGTCTGCAGCTTGTCATGTCTCGGTTAAAAGCCTGACACGTTTCTGAGCCTGCGATCGTCTTCAGAGGCTCGACTTGAGTTTCTAACGCCTGACACTCCCACTAATATTTCAATGAACCACCCTCCAATGGGCGATGTGGGACTTTTAGTCTGTGTCTCTTCCCTGTATGGGTGCGTATTCTGCCATTTCACAGCCCTGGATGGGCCCCAGGATGCGGATGTCCATAAATCCCTTGACTGCTGTTTTACCGTGGGCTCGGCGGCTTCCGGCCTGTGACCCCCTGTGGTTTACGAGCAGAGGGGTGCCCACCTTCGCGGCTGGGCTGCCGCGTATAAATGAAAGCTCGAAGGACCCACAGGTAAGGAATGCACTCATCCAGCAGCCCTCATTCAAGCGGGTAAAAGACAACACCGCATCCCAGTCTGCAGCTTCTCATGTCTCGGTTAAAAAGCCTGACACGTTTCTGAGCCTGCGATCGTCTTCAGAGGCTCAACTTGAGTTTCTAACACCTGACACTCCCACTAATATTTCAATGAACCGCCCTCCAATGGGCGATGTGGGACTTGTAGTCCGTGTCTCTTCCCTGTATGGGTGCGTATTCTGCCATTTCACAGCCCTGGATGGGCCCCAGGATGCGGATGTCCATAAATCCCTTGGCTGCTGTTTTACCGTGGGCTCGGCGGCTTCCGGCCCGTGACCCCCTGTGGTTTTCGAGCGGAGGGCTGCACACCTTCGCGGCTGGGCTGCCGCGTATAAATGAAAGCTCGAAGGACCCACAGGTAAGGAATGCACTCATCCAGCAGCCCTCATTCAAGCGGGTAAAAGACATCACCGCATCTCAGTCTGCAGCTTCTCATGTCTCGGTTAAAAGACTGACGTGTTTATGAGCCTGCGCTCGTCTTCAGAGGCTCGACTTGAGTTTCTAACGCCTGACACTCCCACTAATATTTCAATGAACCACCCTCCATTGGGCGATGTGGGACTTGTAGTCCATGTCTCTTCCCTGTATGGGTGCGTATTCTGCCATTTCACATGCCTGGATGGGCCCCAGGATGCGGATGTCCATAAATCCCTTGGCAGCTGTTTCACCGTGGGCTCGGCGGCTTCCGGCCTGTGACCCCCTGTGGTTTACGAGTGGAGGGTTGCACACCTTCGCGGCTGGGCTGCTGCATATAAATGAAAGCTCGAAGGACCCACAGGTAAGGAATGCACTCATCCAGCAGCCCTCATTCAAGCGGGTAAAAGACATCACCGCATCCCAGTCTGCAGCTTCTCATGTCTCGGTTAAAAGCCTGACGCGTTTCTGAGCTTGTGCTCGTCTTCAGAGGCTCGACTTGAGTTTCTAACACCTGACACTCCCACTAATATTTCAATGAACCGCCCCAATTGGCAATGTGGGACTTGTAGTTCGTTTCTCTTCCCTGTATGGGTGCGTATTCTGCCATTTCACAGCCCTGCATGGGCCCCAGGATGCAGATGTCCATAAACCCCTTGGCTGCTGTTTCACCGTGGGCTTGGCGGCTTCCGGCCCATGACCCCCTGTGGTTTTCGAGCGGAGGGGTGCACACCTACGCGGCTGGGCTGCCGCGTATAAATGAAAGCTCGAAGGACCCACAGGTAAGGAATGCACTCATCCAGCAGCCCTCATTCAAGCGGGTAAAAGACATCACCGCCTACCAGTCTGCAGCTTCTCATGTCTCGGTTAAAAGCCTGACTCGTTTCTGAGCCTGCGCTCCTCTTCAGAGGCTCGACTTGAGTTTCTAACGCCTGACACTCCCACTAATATTTCAATGAACCGCCCTCAAATGGGCGATGTGGGACCTGTAGTCCGTGTCTCTTCCCTGTATGGGTGCGTATTCTGCCATTTCACAGCCCTGGATGGGCCCCAGGATGCGGATGTCCATAAATCCCTTGGCTGCTGTTTAACCGTGGGCTCGGCGGCTTCCGGCCCTTGACCCCCTGTGGTTTTCGAGCGGAGGGGTGCACACCTTCGCAGCTTGGCTGCCCCATATAAATGAAAGCTCGAAGGACCCACAGGTAAGGAATGCACTCATCCAGCAGTCCTCATTCAAGAGGGTAAAAGACATCACTGCATCCCAGTCTGCAGCTTCTCATGTCTCAGTTAAAAGCCTGACGCGTTTCTGAGCCTGCGCTCGTCTTCAGAGGCTCGACTTGAGTTTCTAACGCCTGACACTCCCACTAGTATTTCAATGAACCACCCTCCAATGGGCGATGTGGGACTTGTAGTCCGTTTCTCTTCCCTGTATGGGTGCGTATTCTGCTATTTCACAGCCCTGGATGGGCCCCAGAATGCGGATGTCCATAAATCCCTTGGCTGCTGTTTCACCGTGGGCTCGGCGGCTTCCGGCCCGTGACCCCCTGTGGTTTTCGAGCGGAGGGTTGCACACCTTCGCGGCTGGGCTGCCGCGTATAAATGAAAGCTCGAAGGACCCACAGGTAAAGAATGCACTCATCCAGCAGCCCTCATTCAAGCGGGTAAAAGACATCACCGCATCCCAGTCTGCAGCTTCTCATGTCTCGGTTTAAAGCCTGACGCGTTTCTGAGCCTGCGCTCGTCTTCAGAGGCTCAACTTGAGTTTCCCTAACGCCTGACACTCCCACTAATATTTCAATGAACCGCCCTCCATTGGGCGATGTGGGACTTGTAGTCCGTGTCTCTTCACAGTATGGGTGCGTTTTCAGCCATTTCACAGCACTGGATAGGCCCCAGGATGCGGATGTCCATAAATCCCTTGGCTGCTGTTTCACCGTGGGCTCGGCGGCTTCCGGCCCGTGACCCCCTGTGGTTTTCGAGCGGAGGGATGCACACCTTCGCGGCTGGGCTGCCGGTCACGGGCCGGAAGCCGCCGAGCCACTGTGAAACAGCAGCCAAGGGATTTATGGACATCCGCATCCTGGGGCCCATCCAGGGCTGTGAAATGGCAGAATACACACCCATACAGGGAAGAGACACGAACTACAAGTCCCACATCGCCCATTGGAGGGCGGTTCATTGAAATATTAGTGGGAGTGTCAGGCGTTAGAAACTCAAGTCGAGCCTCTGCAGACGAGCGCAGGCTCAGAAACGCGTCAGGCTTTTAACTGAGACATGAGAAGCTTCAGACTGGGAAGCGGTGATGTCTTTTACCCGCTTGAATGAGGGCTACTGGATGAGTACATACCTTACCTGTGGGTCCTTCGAGCTTTCATTTATACGAGGCATCCCAGCCGCGAAGGTGTGTACCCCTCCGCTCGAAAACCACAGGGGGTCACGGGCCGGATGCCGCCGAGCCCACGGTGAAACAGCAGCCAAGGGATTTATGGACATCCGCCTCCTGGGGCCCATCCAGGGCTGTGAAATGGCAGAATACGCACCCATACAGGGAAGAGACACGGACTATAAGTCCCACATCGCCCATTGGAGGGCGGTACATTGAAATATTAGTGGGAGTGTCAGGCATTAGAAACTCAAGTCGAGCCACTGAAGACGAGCACAGGCTCAGAAACGCATCAGGCTTTTAACTGAGACATGAGAAGCTGCAGACTGGGATGCGGTGATGTCTTTTACCCGCTTGAATGAGGGCTGCTGGATGAGTGCATTCCTTACCTGTGGGTCCTTCGAGCTTTCATTTATACGCTGCAGCCCAGCCGAGAAGGTGTGCACCCCTCCGCTCGAAAACCACAGGGGGTCACGGGCCAGAAGCCGCCGAGCCCACGGTGAAACAGCAGCCAAGGGATTTATGGACATCCGCATCCTGGGGCCAATCCAGGGCTGTGAAATGGCAGAATACGCACCCATACAGGGACGAGACACAGACTACAAGTCCCTCCTCGCCCATTAGAGGGCGGTTCATTGAAATATTAGTGGGAGTGTCAGGCGTTAGAAACTCAAGTCGAGCCTCTGAAGACGAGCGCAGGCTCAGAAACGCGTCAGGCTTTGAACTGAGACATGAGAAGCTGCAGACTGGGATGCGGTGATGTCTTTTACCCGCTTGAATGAGGACTGCTTAATGAGTGCATTCCTTACCTGTGGGTCCTTCGAGCTTTCATTTATACGCGGCAGCCCAGCCGCGAAGGTGTGCACCCCTCCGCTCGAAAACCACAGGGAGTCACGGGCCGGAAGCCGCTGAGCCCACGGTGAAACAGCAGCCAAGGCATTTATGGACAGCCGCATCCTGGGGCCAATCCAGGGCTGTGAAATGGCAGAATACGCACCCATACAGGGAAGAGACACGGACTACAAGTCCCACATCGCCCATTGGAGGGCGGTTCATTGAAATATTAGTGGGAGTGTCAGGCGTTAGAAACTCAGGTCGATCCTCTGAAGACGAGCGCAGGCTCAGAAACGCATCAGGCTTTTAATCGAGATATGAGAAGCTGCAGACTGGGATGCGGTGATGTCTTTTACCCGCTTGAATGAGGGCTGCTGGATGAGTGCATTCCTTACCTGTGGGTCCTTCGAGCTTTCATTTATACGCGGCAGCCCAGCCGCGAAGGTGTGCACCCCTCCGCTCGAAAACCACAGGGGGTCACGGGCCGGAAGCCGCCGAGCCCACAGTGAAACAGCAACCAAGGGATTTATGGACATCCGCATCCTGGGGCCCATCCAGGGCTGTGAAATGGCAGAATACGCACCCATACAGGGAAGAGACACGGACTACAAGTCTCACATCGCCCATTGGAGGGCGGTTCATTGAAATATTAGTGGGAGTGTCAGGCGTTAGAAACTCAAGTCGAGCCTCTGAAGACGAGTGCAGGCTCAGAAACGCGTCAGGCTTTTAACCTACACATGAGAAGCTACAGACTGGGATGCAGTGATGTCTTTTACCCGCTTGAATGAGGGCTGCTGGATGAGTGCATTACTTACCTGTGGGTCCTTCGAGCTTTCATATATATATATATATATATGTATATATATATATATATATATATATTCACTGAAAAAACCATAGGTTTCACACACGTTATTGGTAGGAATTAGCATTTAAAAAACCTTGCAAATTCATTGAAAAAACCATAGGTTTCACACATGTTATAGTTAGATGGACATTTCACTCATACAAAACCATTGGAATTCCCCTGTTATAGTTAGTTCAGCTAACTATAACTCACGCGCCCGCAATGCACTGCTGATGACGTCACATATTACATCACTCATGACATGGTCAGTGGCATCACTCATGACATCACTGATGACATCTCAAATGACATCACTGATGACACCATCCTTGTGAAAGAGTGGCAGACCTCCTCTCAGCGTAATATAACCTTTGATACACACATTCAAAAATAGAAACTAAAATTTTCAAAAAAATGGAGATACCAATACCAGTTACAACAACCTATACAGTAATTCCACCATCTATATACACATCCACTCATTCACCAACAGTTCTATAAGGTCACTCATACATGTACTCAGTCATCATATGTACTGATACACCTATACATCCTGTTACACACCGACAGTCATCCATAGAGTTACCCACACACATACTCACACATGCAAATAAACTATCAAACATTCATTTATTTGCATATACAGCTATACACACACTACCACACTTACTTCTACGAAAACTTACACATACTTACTCTCTTAAACAATCACTTATAGAAACACATACTTATTTAAACAGGAACTCTTCCAATCTCTCACTCTCACATATACTCACTTATATACATCAATACTCACATATACTAGATTGAAACATATGTAGTTACTCATAAAGATACTATTGAGACAGTCATTCACTCAGTAACACACCCATACACACACTCATCCACCCATACAGTCCTGCACACATGCTGTCTTCAAAACACATACAAACAGTGAGTCAGTCATTCATGCATCTATGCGCTAATTAATACCCCCCACCAAACCATACAGACACTCATACTGATACTCAAAAAAACAACTAATAACCCATATACACACTCATGTAGCTACTCACCAACCCATGCAGCCACTTATACACAAAGTGAGACACTGATACATATATTTAAATATTTAAACATTACTCGCTAATATATGCATTCACTAAGATACACTTAATAAGTCAGTTAACCAATCAATTTTTTTTTAAAACCCATCCATTTAGACACTTATTTACCCATTTATTCTTCCATCGACCTTTAGGTATACATATATAAAACATATTTATTTTTCAGAAAGACACACATTCACTGGATGGTGTCATCAGTGATGTCATCAGTGATGTCATTTGAGATTTCATCAGTGATGTCATGAGTGATGTCACTGACCATGTCATGAGTGATGTAATATGTGACGTCATCAGCAGTGCATTGTGGGCACGCGAGTTATACTATAACGGCGGAATTTCAATGGTTTTGTATGAGTGAAATGTACAGCTAACTATAACATGTGTGAAACCTATGGTTTTTTCAATGAATTTGCAAGGTTTTTCAAATGCTAATTCCTAACTATAACGTGTGTGAAACCTATGGTTTTTTCAGTGAATTTGCAAGGTTTTTTAAATGCTAATTCCTAACTATAACGTGTGTGAAACCTATGGTTTTTTCAGTGAATATATATATATATATTAATCTGCCTTGAAGACGGAGTGCCTGAATGGAGGATTTAGTAGCAATGTGATTGACTGTTTAAGTGACTAATTTAAATTGTCTCACTAAATATATGGGATAGTGATTAAACTGTGTGAATACCTGTATCACTCTATCTCTTGTTGTGTAAACTACTACATAAGTTGGTTACTAGCTTTGTGAAAGTCTATATTAGTTATTAATTAGTTAAGTGAGTATTTGTATGGGATAGTGAATGTGTGAGTGACTGAGTGGGAGGTGTGTGACTCTCCAAAGATGTGTAAATAGTTGATTTACTAGGTATATGAGGTTAAGACTGTATGTGGAAACAGTTGTTTGGGTGAGTGAATCTCTTTATGGGTATGGTGATGAATAAATATATTTCTCAATGATACATGTCTAACAAACTAGAAATATATAAGGCAGTGTATGTGACAGTTATATATAAATAAGTATACATAAGACCCAGTGATTGTATGAGTGACTATCGAAAACTGTATACTTGTAATAGTAATTTTATACCACACTAAGTATGAGTTACTACCTATATGAATAAATAAAGTGGTGTTTGTATAAGTGTGTAGCTTAGTAAATGTAAGTATGATCAATTGTTTGCATAAGTGAGTAGAATGACTGCATAAGTGAATAGGATGTATGCTGGTGTGTAATGTCGATGTAGGAGTATAAGTATATTTAATAGTGTTCTATTGATCATTGAAAGCATGTATGAGTGAATCTATAGGTAAGTGTTTAGATGTGTGTGTAGATGTAGGAATCACTTAGTGGGTTTTTAGAAACTGGTATTGGTGTGTCAATGGTTTCAAATATGGTACTCTGTATTTTACAGTGAGTGATGAAAGGTTATACTTGTGTATGATGAGGTGTATCAGATTGTCACGTGGATGATGTCATCAGTGATGTCATTTGAGATGTCATCTGTGATGTCACTGACCATGTCATGAATGATGCAATATGTGACATCATCAGCAGTGCATTGCGGGCGCACAAGTTATAGTTAGCAGAACTAACTATAACAGAGGAATTTCTATGGTTTTGTACGAGTGAAATAGCCAACTAACTATAATACCGGTGAAACCTATTTTTTTTCTGTGACTTTCTAAGGTTTTTTAAATGCTAATTTCTAACTATAACGTCTCTGAAACCTATGGTTTTTTCAGTGAATTTAAAAGGTTTTTTAAATGCTAATTTTTAAGTGTGATAGTAGTTATACCTATTTTTTGTTCTGATTTTCTACAGTTTTTTAGCTGTTTATTTATAAATATTTTATTCATTAAATAACATTATGTATTTTTCTGAAAATTGCAAAAAAATATTTAAAAAAAATTTTGACATTTGAAATTTGATGAATTTTTTTGTTTTCATTTTTTATTTTAATATATTTATATTATTTTCTTAAAAAAAAAAAAAGTTCCCAATTTTTTTTCGGAGTCGCGCACTCAAAGAGTACACATCACGGTGGGTGCGTGGATTCTAGACGCCATTTTAGAAAAGTCGTGAAGGATCCACGTACGGTGTGCGAAGGCTGCGTGTTTTTCAGTTACATCATATACATTTAATATTACGTGATGTGCGCGATTGGTATGCGACCAGCCGCGACTCCTGCTCCCGCGCATTCACGACACATGCGCATTACGGTACGAGACGCTTGCACGGTGGCGGGTCCCTCATGACGTCATATACGTGCTAAGGCACGCTGGGTGCGCAACTCCCGCAAAAAAAAATGTATGTTCCAAAATTATATGTATGTGTCTTTAATATGCATATTAGGGCAAGAGATTATCTAAGATATTCATAAAAATAATATATTTGTACTTAAAATAAAACATTATTTTCAAATATATTTTCGAGAAGTCGGTGCGTGCATCTTGAGCGCAGAGAACCAGGTCAGCAGAGCTGCTCTAGAGGCAGAGAACCAGGTCTGCAGAACTGCTTTAGAGCCAGAGAACCAGGTCAGCAGAGCTCTTTAGAGGGAGAGAACCAGGTCAGCAGAGCTGCTTGAGAGGCAGAGAACCAGGTCGGCAGAGCTGCTCTGGAGCCAGAGAACCACATCAGCAGAGCTGCTTTAGAGCCATAGAACCTGGTCAGCAGAGCTGCTTTAGAGCCAGAGAACCAGATCAGCTGAGCTGCTCTAGAGGCAGAGAACCAGGTCAACAGAGCTGCTTTAGAGGGAGAGAACCAGGTCAGCAGAGCTGCTTTAGAGCCAGAAAACCAGGTCAGCAGAGCTGCTCTAGAGCCAGAGAATCAGATCAACAGAGCTGCTTTAGAGCCATAGACCAAGGTCAGCAGAGCTGCTCTAGAGGCAGAGAACCAGGTCAGCAGAGCTGATTTAGAGGGAGAGAACCAGGTCAGAGGAACTGCTCTAGAGCCAGAGAATCAGGTCAGCAGAGCTGCTCTAGAGCCATAGAACCAGGTCAGCAGAGCTGCTTTTGATCCAGAGAACCAGGTCAGCAGAGCTGCTCTAGAGCCTAAGAACCAGGTCAGCAGAGCTGTTCTAGAGCCAGAGAACCAGATCAGCAGAGCTGCTGTAGAGCCAGAGAAACTAGTTCAGTAGAGCTGCTTTAGAGCAAGAGAACCAGGTCAACAGAGCTACTTTAGAGGGAGAGAACCAGGTCAGCAGAGCTGCTTTAGAGCCAAGGGACCAAGCCAGCAGAGCTGCTCTAGAGCCAGAGAACAAGTTCAGCAGAACTGCTTTAGAGCCAGAGAACCAGGTCAGCCGAGCTGCTTTAGAGCCAGAGAACCAGGTCAGCAGAGCTGCTCTAGAGACTAGGAACTAGGTCAGCAGAGCTGCTCTAGAGCCAGAGAACGAGGTCAGCAGAGCTGCTGTAGAGCCAGAGAAACCAGATCAGCAGAGCTGATTTAGAAAGAGAGAACCAGGTCAGCAGAGCTGTTTTAGAGCCAAAGAACCTGGCCAGCAAAGCTGCTTTAGAGCTAGAGAACCAGGTCAGCAGAGCTGCTTTAGAGCCAGAGAACCAGGTCAGCAGAGCTGCTCTGGAGCCAGAGAACCAAGTCAGCAGAGCTGCTTTAGAGCCAGCGAACCAGGTCAGCAGAGCTGCTGTAGAGCCAGAGAAACCAGGTCACTAGAGCTGCGTTAGAGGGAGAGAACCAGGTCAGCAGAGGTGCTTTAGATGGAGAGAACCAGGTCAGCAGAGCTGCTCTAGAGCCAGAGAACCATGTCAGCAGAAATGCTTTAGAGAACCGGGTCAGCAGAGCTGCTTTAGAGCCAGAGAACCAGATCAACAGAGCTGCTCTGTAGCCTAAGAACTCGGTCTGCTGAGCTGCTCTAGAGCCAGAGAACCAGGTCAGCAGACCTGCTGTAGAGCCAGAGAAACCAGGTCAGCAGAGCTGCTTTAGAGCCAGAGAACCAGGTCAGCAGAGCTGCTTTAGAGCCAGAGAACCAGGTCAGCAGAGCTGCTCTAGCTGACACTGACTGACTGACTGACACTGACTGATTGACACTGACTGACACTAATTTAACAGACACTGACACCGATTGACACTGATTGACTGACATTGACTGACTGACACTGACTGACACTGACTGAATGACACTGACTGACACTGATTGACTGACACTGATTGACTGACACTTACTGACTGACTGACACTGACTGACTGACACTGACTGACACTGACTGACTACTCTCTACTACTCTACTACTCACTCTCTACTACTCACTCTCTACTACTCCCTCTTTACTACTCCCTCTCTACTACTCCCTCTCTACTACTCACTCTCTACTACTCACTCTCTACTACTCTACTAATCTCTACTACTCACTCTCTACTACTCACTCCTTAATAGTTTCTACTTCTCACTCTCTACTACCCACTCTCCACTACTCACTCTCTACTACTCTCTCTCTATTACTCTCTACTATTCACTCTCTACAACTCACTCTCTACTACACTCTAGTACTCTCTCTACTACTCACTCTCTACTACTCTACTACTCACTCTCTACTACTCTACTACTCTCTACTACTCACTCTCTACTACTCTCTCACTAGTACTCACTCTCTACTACTCACTCTCTAATATTCACTCTCTACTACTCACTCTTTACTACTCTCTACTACTCACTTGCTACTACTCTCTACTACTCACTCTCTACTACTACTCTCTACTACTCACTCTCTACTACTCTCTACTACTCACTACTACTCTCTACTACTCTCTACCACACCCCCTCTACTACTCTACTACTCACTCTCTACTACTCTCTCGCTACTACTCACTCTCTACTACTCTCTTTACCACTCTCTACTACTCACTCTCTACTATTCACTCTCTACTACTCACTCTCTACTACTCTCTACTACTCACTCTCCACTACTCAATCTCTACTACTCGCTCTCTGCTACTCACTCTCTACTACTCTACTTCTCTCTTCTGCTCTCTCTACTACTCGCTCTCTACTACTAGCACTCTACTACTCACTCTCTACTACTCTCTGCTACTCTACCACTCACTCTCTACTACTCTACTACTCACTCTCTACTACTCTCTCTCTACTACTCACTCTACTACTCTCTATTACTCACTCTCTACTACTCTCTCTCTACTACTCACTCTCTACTACTCACTCTCAACTACTCACTCTCTACTACTCTCTACTACTCACTACTACTCTCTACTACTCTCTACCACACCCCCTCTACTACTCTACTACTCACTCTCTACTACTCTCTCTACTACTCACTCTCTTCTACTCTCTTTACCACTCGCTACTACTCACTCTCTACTATTCACTCTCTACTACTCACTCTATACTACTCACTCTCCACTACTCAATCTCTACTACTCGCTCTCTGCTACTCACTCTCTACTACTCTACTGCTCTCTCTACTACTCGCTCTCTACTACTAGCACTCTATTACTCACTCTCTACTACTCTCTACCACTCACTCTCTACTACTCTACTACTCACTCTCTACTACTCTCTCTCTACTACTCACTCTACTACTCTCTATTACTCACTCTCTACTACTCTCTCTCTACTACTCACTCTCTACTACTCACTCTCAACTACTCACTCTCTACTACTCTCTACTACTCACTCTCTACTACTCTCTCTACTTCTCACTCTCTACTACTCACTCTGCTACTCTCTCTCTACTACTCTCTACTACTCACTCTCTACTACACACTCTACTACTTGCTCTGTACTACTCTCTACTACTCACTCTACTATTCACTCTCTACCACTCCCTACTACTCACTCTACTACTCTCTACTACTCACTCTCCACTACTCACTCTCTACTACTCACTAACTATTACTCTCTACTACTCACTCTCTACTACTCTCTCTTCTTCTCACTCTCTACTACTCACTCTACTACTCTCTCTCTACTACTCTCTACTACTCACTCTCTACTACACACTCTACTACTTGCTCTGTACTACTCTCTCCTACTCACTCTACCACTCACTCTCTACTACTCCCTACTACTCACTCTACTACTCACTTTCTACTACGCACTTTCTACTACTCCACTACTCTCTACTACTCATTCTCTAATGCTCTACTACTCTCTCTACTGCTAACTCTACTACTCTCTACTACTCACTCTCTACTACTCACTCTCTACTACTCACTCTACTACTCATTCTAAGGACTGTCTCACTCCATGACTACATATTTTTCCGTATTTTAAAACACATCAACTAAGCAAATTATTCTGCCACATTTTTCCGAAATGAATTCTCACTCACACTGTGATCTTAGACACATGACAGTATGCCTTGCAATTCAGTAAAATGATTACTACAGTGAAAGAAAGTCTTTCTAGGGGTGCTGTTTCACATTTTAAGACAGTGCAGTGGTGTACAGGCAGTGCAGGGGCTCAAGGTGGGACTGAGAATGTAGAAATGAGAATTCACTGAAATGATTTCTAAATGCTACAGAAAAAGTTGGTATGCAATTTCTACAGCACACCCATGATCTTTATTACACAGAATGGAGACTATTTGGGAATTCAGAGGCCTGACACACATGCTGCTTTGGACTTTACAGCACTAACTGTCCTAAAGACTGACTCACTCCATGACTACAACTTTTGCCATATTTTAAAACACATCAACTAAGCAAATTATTAAATCATTTTTAACAACAGCACTGTACTGCAAAAAAATATCTCCTCAAACACATCAACATACCAAATGCTCCTTTCACAATGTTTTTTCCAAAGCAGACAAATTCAAAATCAGACTCTGTACAAATAAACTCCTGCTTCAACATTAGAATACATTTTTCAATTTAACTTAAACTTCACAACATAGATCCCCTTACAAATTAACAACTCACCTTTAAAAATGCTGTTGTAGTTTTGTAGCAGTGTCAATCACACAGCAGATTTTCTTAAGCAGAATCTCTGAATAGTGCACCAGTCACTGCAACCACACAATGGCATAGCTTCCCTCTCATTTTACACTCATATTCTTGAAGATAACCAATCAAATATCTTCCGACACAAATTCAAAACCAAACTAACATTTTTATTGGTTCTACATTGAAACACTTTCAATCTCACATAAAATTCAACCTTACCCCACTGCTCTCTCTGCCTGTTACCATGGTAACACTCCATAGAATACCTAACTGAACACACAGGTGAAATGTTAATCTGCAAAGCAAACCAGCAAGGTTGTTTGACTTTTCAATACAGCAGCGTATCCTGTGCAATGTTCCTTTCAATCACTTTCTCTCAACCATTAGCATTTCTCCTTAAAAAAAACAGTAGCATGCACCCTAGTTTTCAATGTTGAATTTTCAGAAACCACCAATCATTTATTCTTTTTCAAGTGCACTGAATCTCATCCACATTTTTCTAAACTCCTACTTTTCATACTGCCATTTCATTTCCAGAGCCCATCTGAGTACAACCAGATCTCCCTTCAAGATGCTTAGAGTGTGGATTGTAGGACACAGCTATATTTTCTGGAGTGAAAGGTATGCAGCAAATAGATGCTTTCTCAACCTTGACTTACCAAATGTGGATATTATGTGGACTGGCCAGAGAGGATTGAGATATCACCAATTGATGCCATTGGTAAAATCCTTTTTGCATCTCCCACACCCTGACCTCATAATTGTGCACTGTGGTGGCAATGACCTAGGCACTTTGACTGGGGTAGGTCTGGAAATGCTTTTAAAGGACACCTTTGGGCAATTGATGTCACTTTTTCCACAAACTGCCTTTGTATATTCTAATATATGCCAAAGGCAAAAATGCAACTGGACCAACCAATATTGTCCACAGATTGAGAAAGCAAGGAAACATGTGAATAAGTCTGTTTCTGCTTTCCTCAGAGACTATGGTATGACTGACACTGATTGACACTGATTGACTGACACTTACTGACTGACTGACACTGACTGACTGACTGACACTGACTGACACTGACTGACTACTCTCTACTACTCTACTAGTCTCTACTACTCCCTCTCTACTACTCCCTCTCTACTACTCACTCTCTACTACTCACTCTCTACTACTCTACTAATCTCTACTACTCACTCTCTTCTACTCACTCTTTAATAGTTTCTACTTCTCACTCTCTACTACTCACTCTCTACTACTCACTCTCTACTACTCTCTCTATTACTCTCTACTATTCACTCTCTACAACTCAATCTCTACTACTCTCTAGTACTCTCTCTCTACTACTCACTCTCTACTACTCTACTACTCACTCTCTACTACTCTACTACTCTCTACTACTCACTCTCTACTACTCACTCTCTACTACTCTCTTACTAGTACTCACTCTCTACTACTCACTCTCTAATATTCACTCTCTACTACTCACTCTTTACTACTCTCTACTACTCACTCGCTACTACTCTCTACTACTCACTCTCTACTACTCTCTACTACTACTCTCTACTACTCACTCTCTACTACTCTCTACTATTCACTACTACTCTCTACCACACCCCCTCTACTACTCTACTACTCACTCTCTACTACTCTCTCTCTACTACTCACTCTCCACTACTCTCTTTACCACTCTCTACTACTCACTCTCTACTATTCACTCTCTACTACTCACTCTCTACTACTCTCTACTACTCACTCTCCACTACTCAATCTCTACTACTCGCTCTCTGCTACTCACTCTCTACTACTCTACTGCTCTCTACTGCTCTCTCTACTACTCACTCTCTACTACTAGCACTCTACTACTCACTCTCTACTACTCTATACTACTCTCTACCACTCACACTCTACTACTCACTCTCTACTACTCTCTCTCTACTACTCACTCTACTACTCTATATTACTTACTCTCTACTACTCTCTCTCTACTACTCACTCTCTACTACTCACTCTCAACTACTCACTCTCTACTACTCTCTACTACTCACTCTCTACTACTCTCTCTACTTCTCACTCTCTACTACTCACTCTACTACTCTCTCTCTACTACTCTCTACTACTCACTCTCTACTACCCACTCTACTACTTGCTCTGTACTACTCTCTACTACTCACTCTTCTACTCACTCTCTACTACTCCCTACTACTCACTCTACTACTCTCTACTACTCACTCTCCACTACTCACTCTCTACTACTCACTAACTAATACTCTCTACTACTCTCTCTACTTCTCACGCTCTACTACTCACTCTACTACTCTCTCTCTACTACTCTATACTACTCACTCTCTACTACACACTCTACTACTTGCTCTGTACTACTCTCTACTATTCACTCTACTACTCACTCTCTACTTCTCCCTACTACTCACTCTACCACTCACTCTCTACTACTCACTCTCTACTACTCATTCTCTAATACTCTACTACTCTCTACTACTCTCTCTACTGCTCACTCTACTACTCTCTACTACTCACTCTCTACTACTCTCTCTCTCTACTACTCTCTACTACTCTCTACTACTCACTCTCTACTACTCACTCTCTACTACTCACTCTACTACTCATTCTAAGGACTGTCTCACTCCATGACTACATCTTTTGCCATATTTTAAAACACATCAACTAAGCAAATTATTCTGCCACATTGTTCTGAAATGAATTCTCCCTCACACTGTGATCTTAGACACATGACAGTATGCCTTGCAATTCAGTAAAATGATTACTACAGTGAAAGAAAGTCTTCCTAGGAGTGCTGTTTCACATTTTAAGACAGTGCAGTGGTGTACAGGCAGTGCAGGGGCTCAAGGTGGGACTGAGAATGTAGAAATGAAAATTCACTGAAATGATTTCTACATGCTACAGAAAAAGTTGGTATGCAATTTCTACAGCACACCCAGGATCTTTATTACACAGAATGGAGACTATTTGGGAATTCAGAGGCCTGACACACATGCTGCTTTGGACTTTATAGCACTAACTGTCCTAAAGACTGACTCACTCCATGACTACAACTTTTGCCATATTTTAAAACACATCAACTAAGCAAATTATTATATCATGTTTAACAACAGCACTGTACTGCAAACAAATATCTCCTCAAACACATCAACATACCAAATGCTCCTTTCACAATGTTTTTCTCAAAGCAGACAAATTCAAAATCAGACTCTTTACAAATAAACTCCTGCTTCAACATTAGAATACATTTTTCAATTTAACTTAAACCTCACAACATAGACCCCCTTACAAATTAACAACTCACCTTTAAAAATGCTGTTGTAGTTTTGTAACAGTGTCAATCACACAGCAGATTTTCTTAAGCAGAATCTCTGAATAGTGCACCAGTCACTGCAACCACACAATGGCATAGCTTCCCTCTCATTTTACACTCATATTCTTGAAGATAACCAATCAAATATCTTCCGACACAAATTCAAAACCAAACTAACATTTTTATTGGTTCTACATTGAAACACTTTCAATCTCACATAAAATTCAACCTTCCCCCACTGCTCTCTCTGCCTGTTACCATGGTAACACTCCATAGAATACCTAACTGAACACACAGGTGAAAAGTTAATCTGCAAAGCAAACCAGCAAGGTTGTTTGACTTTTCAATACAGCAGCGTATCCTGTGCAATGTTCCTTTCAATCACTTTCTCTCAACCATTAGCATTTCTCCTTAAAAAAAACAGTAGCATGCACCTTAGTTTTCAATGTTGAATTTTCAGAAACCACCAATAATTTATTCTTTTTCAAGTGCACTGAATCTCATCCACATTTTTCTAAACTCCTACTTTTCAAACTGCCATTTCATTTCCAGAGCCCATCTGAGTGCAACCAGATCTCCCTTCAAGATGCTTAGAGTGTGGATTGTAGGACACAGCTATATTTTCTGGAGTGAAAGGTATGCAGCAAATAGATGCTTTCTCAACCTTGACTTACGAAATGTGGATATTATGTGGACTGGCCAGAGAGGATTGAGATATCACCAATTGAGGCCATTGGTAAAATCCTTTTTGCATCTCCCATACCCTGACCTCATAATTGTGCACTGTGGTGGCAATGACCTAGGCACTTTGACTGGGGTAGGTCTGGAAATGCTTTTAAAGGACACCTTTGGGCAATTGATGTCACTTTTTCCACAAACTGCCTTTGTATATTCTAATATATGCCCAAGGCAAAAATGCAACTGGACCAACCAATATTGTCCACAGATTGAGAAAGCAAGGAAACATGTGAATAAGTCTGTTTCTGCTTTCCTCAGAGACTATGGTATGGGTTCTATATACCACAACAACTTGCTTTACAACATGCAAGGAATTTATAGAGGAGACGGTGTACATTTCACAGATGAGGGAAACAGAGTCTTCCTCTTGAATTTTAGACTCTGCGCCAGTACTTACTTGTAGGTACAAAAAACGCTCAATGAACACAACGGCTCTTTTTAGAGCCAACCAACATCAAAACACTGAAACTTGTTATTTAACTGTATTTTATTTTCTGACCTGTGCGCAACGTGCGCGCACCTTGCGGTTTTAACCTCGAGGGTGCGTGCAACATGCGCTCACCTCGCGATTTTCTTTTAAAGAAATATATATATTTTTGACCTTCAGGGTCCTTCAGGGACCCCCTGAGAAGGCCTAGGGGGTCAGGAAGTCTCTACCCTGCCCTCTTTTCACGTTCTCCACTTTTCTTTTTGACTCACTTCTGCCTTGAGGGTGCGTGCAACGTGCGCGCACCCTACGATTTTTTTTTTTAAATAAATATTTTTGGGGGCCTTCGGGGTCCTTCAGGGACCCCCTGAGAAGACCTAGGGGGTCAGAGAATCTCGACCCTGTCCCCTTTTCACGTATTCCACTTTCGTTTTGGGCTCTCTTCTGCCTCGGACACAAAATGGCGGCCAACACTTCCTGTTTTCGACCGATTGGAATGTTGACAGATGTCTAACAGCAAATCAGAATTCTGCTCGCGCACACCCGATTCGCGCACCGTGCGCGCCTATAGATATATATTTTTTTCTCTTTTAGTTTTCTCAGAAACTACTGGAAGGATTTACAACATTTCAGCAAAAGCGTGATCTGCGAATCAGACTCCACCATTTGGCCAAATTTCTTGTAATTCCGTTCAGCCGTTCGGGCTGTAGCCGTGTCTAATCGTCCTACGGAAAATAACATAGGGAAAACATGTTTTGGGACCCCCCTTTTTCTCAGCCCCCACTTGACAAATCCCCCTAAAACTTTCAGGGAAGGAGTGGAGCAGAGCGGGCCATCTTCTTTGAGAAATTCACGAAGATTCATCAACCGGCGCCAAAGTTATTCCCAATAAATGTTGCGGATTTCCTATGGAAACTAGGTCCTAACTATAACTACCTACTGGCGACCGCCAGTAGGTAATATATATATATATATATATATATATATATATATATATATATATATTACCTACTGGCGGTCGCCAGTAGGTATATATAGTTAGGATTTTTTCTCTATGGGATTTTTGAAAATTCTATGTCTAATAACTTTGGCGTTTGTGGACGGAATTGGCTGAAATTTTCTGGAAAATGGAACATTTTGTTTCTGAGCAGCCCCTGAAGATTTGGGGGGGTTCGTCAAGGGGGGGCCGAGAAAAAAGGGGGGTCCCAAAACGTGTTTTTAACATTGAGTTTTCCATAGGGCGGTTGGCCTCACTTTTAGCCCGAACGGCTGAATGGATTTGCACGAAACTTGGCAAAATTGTAGGGACTGGTAGCCCGATGTGCCTTTTGTAGGTCTCAATATATGTGCTCCAGTGGATTTTGAGAAAGTAACATTTAAAAAAAGATATATATCTGTAACAGCGGACCGGGCAGCGCCCCGGTTCGCGGACCGGGGCGCGTACCGGAACTTCGCGTAGCGAAGCTGATTGGTTCTCCGGTGTCTGTCAACATTCTAAACAGTCCGGAGCGGCCGCCATCTTGTCTCTCGGTAGGATTGAGAGACAAGAGGAGGCCAAAACAAAGGGGGAAATAACCATAAGGGGGCATAGTAGATCCTCCCTGACCCCCTAGGTTTAATGTGGAGGCTTTAAAAGGGCCCCGCGGGGCAAAAAAAAATAATTTTTTTTTGTTTTTTTGCGTGGGTAGCGCCCGGTCCGCGAACCGGGAAGCGTTCTGGGCAGCGTACTGAAATGAAAATTGAATGATAGACTTTTTAAATGCTGTATGTATGTATGTATGTTGATGGTGCGCTTCCCAGGGAGCGACCCGGTACGCGAACCGTTGAGCGCCCCGGTTCGCGAACCTTAAGCGTTACGGGAGTCCACCATTTTGTGTTTCGGTCGAATTAAGATACAAAATGGAGGGCAAATAATGTTCAGAATGGGTAGAAGGGGGCACGGTAGACTTATCTTGACCCCCTAGGTTTTGTGAGGGTGGCTGAGGAGGCTTATATGTGCGAAAAAAAAACATTTTTTTAAAAAATTTCGCGAGGTTAGCTCCCGGTTCGCGTACCGGGTAGCGTCCCAGGGAGCGTACTTTGTTGAAAATTAGTGAAAAATGTTAGAGTAAAATAATAATTGTGAGTGATCAGATGTAGGGTAGCTCTGAGAAGAGCTTTTGGGTTTATGGTACATTTAGGTACTTATAAGTAGGTACCAATGCACAGTCTTAAATTCAGAGTGAAAATTCTGTTGCCCTCATCTGAGAAGTGAACTCCATCTCCTCTGTAGATATCTTGCATGTAGTAACGCAAGTTATTGTTGTACATGGAGCCCATTCCATGGTCTCTCATATAAGCTGAAACAGATTTGTTTACATGCTTCCTCGACTTCTCAATTTGTGGACAAAATTGGTTTGACCACCTCCATTTCTGTCTTTGGCATATATTTGAATATTTCAAGGCAGTCTGAGGAAAAAGTGCCATCAATTGCTCAAAGGTGTCCTTTAAAAGCATTTCCAGACCTACCCCAGTCAAAGTGCCCAAATCATTACCTCCACAGTGCACAATTAACAGGTCAGGTTTGGGCAAATGCATTAAGGTTTTCACCAATGGTATCAATTGGTGACATTTTAATCCTCTGTGGCCAAACCACTTAATTTCCACATCTTGTAAATTGAGGTTAGGTAATTTTCTGTTCTCAGCATACCTGTGAGCCCAGTGAATATAACTATGTCCAACAATCCAGACAGAAAACATGGTGAGAGGAGGTTCTCCTGCAGTCAGATGAAGTGTGGCAATGAAATGGCAGTTGAAAAAATGAGAGTTTAAAATGAAAAAAACTGTGGAGTTTCTGTGTTCATGAAGCAGTAACAGTGATTGGTGGATTTTGATTGCTGAAAACAGAAAGTTAGGGTGCATGGATGTGTTCTTTGAAAGATGTATTTTGAGTGGTCAATAAAAAATCATTAAATGAAAGATTGCAGTGGATACGCAGGTGCACTGAGAGTTCAGAGTTCAATTGCAACATTGTTGTGTGAACTTGCAAACACCAGAGGTCTTCCAAGAGGTGGTTGCTATGCAGAAAAGGCATGAAATGGCAGAGGGGGGAAGGGTTTTCATTTGAAAAAAAGTGAGGGAAGAGTTTTGATTGGGTGACATGAGAGATATGTGTGAAGAATTACAGCATTTCTGTGCTTTTGATAGCTGCAGACTCTGGAGTGCATACCTTTTGCTCTGCTGAAGACAAATTGGTGTGTTTCTGAGACTGTTTTCAAACTCAAAGTATTTGCTAAGGTGAGAAAATATTTCTTTAACCACTTGGATGCTAAGGCATGCCGATCATGCCCATTGACTTTCCATTGAAATCAATGGAAACTCCATGACGAGTTACCCTTGTCATTAGCGCTGAAGGGGTTAATTTAGATAGAGAATAGTGTGCTTTAAGGAAAAAATTATGAATTATGTGGCGCAAATTGCTTGTAAATATGCTCCCATCTGTGCATGGAAAATTTAGATTTTGAATGTTTGTGTTACATAGCCATGTTAAAAGTGATACAAACATGCTGCAAAGGCAATTAAAAAACGCTTTTATGTGACTGACTGACACTGACTGACTGACACTGACTGACACTGACTGACTACTCTCTACTACTCTACTACTCACTCTCTACTACTCACTCTCTACTACTCCCTCTTTACTACTCCCTCTCTACTACTCCCTCTCTACTACTCACTCTCTACTACTCACTCTCTACTACTCTACTAATCTCTACTACTCACTCTCTACTACTCACTCCTTAATAGTTTCTACTTCTCACTCTCTACTACCCACTCTCCACTACTCACTCTCTACTACTCTCTCTCTATTACTCTCTACTATTCACTCTCTACAACTCACTCTCTACTACACTCTAGTACTCTCTCTACTACTCACTCTCTACTACTCTACTACTCACTCTCTACTACTCTACTACTCTCTACTACTCACTCTCTACTACTCTCTCACTAGTACTCACTCTCTACTACTCACTCTCTAATATTCACTCTCTACTACTCACTCTTTACTACTCTCTACTACTCACTTGCTACTACTCTCTACTACTCACTCTCTACTACTACTCTCTACTACTCACTCTCTACTACTCTCTACTACTCACTACTACTCTCTACTACTCTCTACCACACCCCCTCTACTACTCTACTACTCACTCTCTACTACTCTCTCGCTACTACTCACTCTCTACTACTCTCTTTACCACTCTCTACTACTCACTCTCTACTATTCACTCTCTACTACTCACTCTCTACTACTCTCTACTACTCACTCTCCACTACTCAATCTCTACTACTCGCTCTCTGCTACTCACTCTCTACTACTCTACTTCTCTCTTCTGCTCTCTCTACTACTCGCTCTCTACTACTAGCACTCTACTACTCACTCTCTACTACTCTCTGCTACTCTACCACTCACTCTCTACTACTCTACTACTCACTCTCTACTACTCTCTCTCTACTACTCACTCTACTACTCTCTATTACTCACTCTCTACTACTCTCTCTCTACTACTCACTCTCTACTACTCACTCTCAACTACTCACTCTCTACTACTCTCTACTACTCACTACTACTCTCTACTACTCTCTACCACACCCCCTCTACTACTCTACTACTCACTCTCTACTACTCTCTCTACTACTCACTCTCTTCTACTCTCTTTACCACTCGCTACTACTCACTCTCTACTATTCACTCTCTACTACTCACTCTATACTACTCACTCTCCACTACTCAATCTCTACTACTCGCTCTCTGCTACTCACTCTCTACTACTCTACTGCTCTCTACTGCTCTCTCTACTACTCGCTCTCTACTACTAGCACTCTATTACTCACTCTCTACTACTCTCTACCACTCACTCTCTACTACTCTACTACTCACTCTCTACTACTCTCTCTCTACTACTCACTCTACTACTCTCTATTACTCACTCTCTACTACTCTCTCTCTACTACTCACTCTCTACTACTCACTCTCAACTACTCACTCTCTACTACTCTCTACTACTCACTCTCTACTACTCTCTCTACTTCTCACTCTCTACTACTCACTCTGCTACTCTCTCTCTACTACTCTCTACTACTCACTCTCTACTACACACTCTACTACTTGCTCTGTACTACTCTCTACTACTCACTCTACTATTCACTCTCTACCACTCCCTACTACTCACTCTACTACTCTCTACTACTCACTCTCCACTACTCACTCTCTACTACTCACTAACTATTACTCTCTACTACTCACTCTCTACTACTCTCTCTTCTTCTCACTCTCTACTACTCACTCTACTACTCTCTCTCTACTACTCTCTACTACTCACTCTCTACTACACACTCTACTACTTGCTCTGTACTACTCTCTCCTACTCACTCTACCACTCACTCTCTACTACTCCCTACTACTCACTCTACTACTCACTTTCTACTACGCACTTTCTACTACTCTACTACTCTCTACTACTCATTCTCTAATGCTCTACTACTCTCTCTACTGCTAACTCTACTACTCTCTACTACTCACTCTCTACTACTCACTCTCTACTACTCACTCTACTACTCATTCTAAGGACTGTCTCACTCCATGACTACATATTTTTCCGTATTTTAAAACACATCAACTAAGCAAATTATTCTGCCACATTTTTCCGAAATGAATTCTCACTCACACTGTGATCTTAGACACATGACAGTATGCCTTGCAATTCAGTAAAATGATTACTACAGTGAAAGAAAGTCTTTCTAGGGGTGCTGTTTCACATTTTAAGACAGTGCAGTGGTGTACAGGCAGTGCAGGGGCTCAAGGTGGGACTGAGAATGTAGAAATGAGAATTCACTGAAATGATTTCTAAATGCTACAGAAAAAGTTGGTATGCAATTTCTACAGCACACCCATGATCTTTATTACACAGAATGGAGACTATTTGGGAATTCAGAGGCCTGACACACATGCTGCTTTGGACTTTACAGCACTAACTGTCCTAAAGACTGACTCACTCCATGACTACAACTTTTGCCATATTTTAAAACACATCAACTAAGCAAATTATTAAATCATTTTTAACAACAGCACTGTACTGCAAAAAAATATCTCCTCAAACACATCAACATACCAAATGCTCCTTTCACAATGTTTTTTCCAAAGCAGACAAATTCAAAATCAGACTCTGTACAAATAAACTCCTGCTTCAACATTAGAATACATTTTTCAATTTAACTTAAACTTCACAACATAGATCCCCTTACAAATTAACAACTCACCTTTAAAAATGCTGTTGTAGTTTTGTAACAGTGTCAATCACACAGCAGATTTTCTTAAGCAGAATCTCTGAATAGTGCACCAGTCACTGCAACCACACAATGGCATAGCTTCCCTCTCATTTTACACTCATATTCTTGAAGATAACCAATCAAATATCTTCCGACACAAATTCAAAACCAAACTAACATTTTTATTGGTTCTACATTGAAACACTTTCAATCTCACATAAAATTCAACCTTACCCCACTTCTCTCTCTGCCTGTTACCATGGTAACACTCCATAGAATACCTAACTGAACACACAGGTGAAATGTTAATCTGCAAAGCAAACCAGCAAGGTTGTTTGACTTTTCAATACAGCAGCGTATCCTGTGCAATGTTCCTTTCAATCACTTTCTCTCAACCATTAGCATTTCTCCTTAAAAAAAACAGTAGCATGCACCCTAGTTTTCAATGTTGAATTTTCAGAAACCACCAATCATTTATTCTTTTTCAAGTGCACTGAATCTCATCCACATTTTTCTAAACTCCTACTTTTCATACTGCCATTTCATTTCCAGAGCCCATCTGAGTACAACCAGATCTCCCTTCAAGATGCTTAGAGTGTGGATTGTAGGACACAGCTATATTTTCTGGAGTGAAAGGTATGCAGCAAATAGATGCTTTCTCAACCTTGACTTACCAAATGTGGATATTATGTGGACTGGCCAGAGAGGATTGAGATATCACCAATTGATGCCATTGGTAAAATCCTTTTTGCATCTCCCACACCCTGACCTCATAATTGTGCACTGTGGTGGCAATGACCTAGGCACTTTGACTGGGGTAGGTCTGGAAATGCTTTTAAAGGACACCTTTGGGCAATTGATGTCACTTTTTCCACAAACTGCCTTTGTATATTCTAATATATGCCAAAGGCAAAAATGCAACTGGACCAACCAATATTGTCCACAGATTGAGAAAGCAAGGAAACATGTGAATAAGTCTGTTTCTGCTTTCCTCAGAGACTATGGTATGACTGACACTGATTGACACTGATTGACTGACACTTACTGACTGACTGACACTGACTGACTGACACTGACTGACACTGACTGACTACTCTCTACTACTCTACTAGTCTCTACTACTCCCTCTCTACTACTCCCTCTCTACTACTCACTCTCTACTACTCACTCTCTACTACTCTACTAATCTCTACTACTCACTCTCTTCTACTCACTCTTTAATAGTTTCTACTTCTCACTCTCTACTACTCACTCTCTACTACTCACTCTCTACTACTCTCTCTATTACTCTCTACTATTCACTCTCTACAACTCAATCTCTACTACTCTCTAGTACTCTCTCTCTACTACTCACTCTCTACTACTCTACTACTCACTCTCTACTACTCTACTACTCTCTACTACTCACTCTCTACTACTCTCTACTACTCTCTTACTAGTACTCACTCTCTACTACTCACTCTCTAATATTCACTCTCTACTACTCACTCTTTACTACTCTCTACTACTCACTCGCTACTACTCTCTACTACTCACTCTCTACTACTCTCTACTACTACTCTCTACTACTCACTCTCTACTACTCTCTACTATTCACTACTACTCTCTACCACACCCCCTCTACTACTCTACTACTCACTCTCTACTACTCTCTCTCTACTACTCACTCTCCACTACTCTCTTTACCACTCTCTACTACTCACTCTCTACTATTCACTCTCTACTACTCACTCTCTACTACTCTCTACTACTCACTCTCCACTACTCAATCTCTACTACTCGCTCTCTGCTACTCACTCTCTACTACTCTACTGCTCTCTACTGCTCTCTCTACTACTCACTCTCTACTACTAGCACTCTACTACTCACTCTCTACTACTCTATACTACTCTCTACCACTCACACTCTACTACTCACTCTCTACTACTCTCTCTCTACTACTCACTCTACTACTCTATATTACTTACTCTCTACTACTCTCTCTCTACTACTCACTCTCTACTACTCACTCTCAACTACTCACTCTCTACTACTCTCTACTACTCACTCTCTACTACTCTCTCTACTTCTCACTCTCTACTACTCACTCTACTACTCTCTCTCTACTACTCTCTACTACTCACTCTCTACTACCCACTCTACTACTTGCTCTGTACTACTCTCTACTACTCACTCTTCTACTCACTCTCTACTACTCCCTACTACTCACTCTACTACTCTCTACTACTCACTCTCCACTACTCACTCTCTACTACTCACTAACTAATACTCTCTACTACTCTCTCTACTTCTCACGCTCTACTACTCACTCTACTACTCTCTCTCTACTACTCTATACTACTCACTCTCTACTACACACTCTACTACTTGCTCTGTACTACTCTCTACTATTCACTCTACTACTCACTCTCTACTTCTCCCTACTACTCACTCTACCACTCACTCTCTACTACTCACTCTCTACTACTCATTCTCTAATACTCTACTACTCTCTACTACTCTCTCTACTGCTCACTCTACTACTCTCTACTACTCACTCTCTACTACTCTCTCTCTCTACTACTCTCTACTACTCTCTACTACTCACTCTCTACTACTCACTCTCTACTACTCACTCTACTACTCATTCTAAGGACTGTCTCACTCCATGACTACATCTTTTGCCATATTTTAAAACACATCAACTAAGCAAATTATTCTGCCACATTGTTCTGAAATGAATTCTCCCTCACACTGTGATCTTAGACACATGACAGTATGCCTTGCAATTCAGTAAAATGATTACTACAGTGAAAGAAAGTCTTCCTAGGAGTGCTGTTTCACATTTTAAGACAGTGCAGTGGTGTACAGGCAGTGCAGGGGCTCAAGGTGGGACTGAGAATGTAGAAATGAAAATTCACTGAAATGATTTCTACATGCTACAGAAAAAGTTGGTATGCAATTTCTACAGCACACCCAGGATCTTTATTACACAGAATGGAGACTATTTGGGAATTCAGAGGCCTGACACACATGCTGCTTTGGACTTTATAGCACTAACTGTCCTAAAGACTGACTCACTCCATGACTACAACTTTTGCCATATTTTAAAACACATCAACTAAGCAAATTATTATATCATGTTTAACAACAGCACTGTACTGCAAACAAATATCTCCTCAAACACATCAACATACCAAATGCTCCTTTCACAATGTTTTTCTCAAAGCAGACAAATTCAAAATCAGACTCTTTACAAATAAACTCCTGCTTCAACATTAGAATACATTTTTCAATTTAACTTAAACCTCACAACATAGACCCCCTTACAAATTAACAACTCACCTTTAAAAATGCTGTTGTAGTTTTGTAACAGTGTCAATCACACAGCAGATTTTCTTAAGCAGAATCTCTGAATAGTGCACCAGTCACTGCAACCACACAATGGCATAGCTTCCCTCTCATTTTACACTCATATTCTTGAAGATAACCAATCAAATATCTTCCGACACAAATTCAAAACCAAACTAACATTTTTATTGGTTCTACATTGAAACACTTTCAATCTCACATAAAATTCAACCTTCCCCCACTGCTCTCTCTGCCTGTTACCATGGTAACACTCCATAGAATACCTAACTGAACACACAGGTGAAAAGTTAATCTGCAAAGCAAACCAGCAAGGTTGTTTGACTTTTCAATACAGCAGCGTATCCTGTGCAATGTTCCTTTCAATCACTTTCTCTCAACCATTAGCATTTCTCCTTAAAAAAAACAGTAGCATGCACCTTAGTTTTCAATGTTGAATTTTCAGAAACCACCAATAATTTATTCTTTTTCAAGTGCACTGAATCTCATCCACATTTTTCTAAACTCCTACTTTTCAAACTGCCATTTCATTTCCAGAGCCCATCTGAGTGCAACCAGATCTCCCTTCAAGATGCTTAGAGTGTGGATTGTAGGACACAGCTATATTTTCTGGAGTGAAAGGTATGCAGCAAATAGATGCTTTCTCAACCTTGACTTACGAAATGTGGATATTATGTGGACTGGCCAGAGAGGATTGAGATATCACCAATTGAGGCCATTGGTAAAATCCTTTTTGCATCTCCCATACCCTGACCTCATAATTGTGCACTGTGGTGGCAATGACCTAGGCACTTTGACTGGGGTAGGTCTGGAAATGCTTTTAAAGGACACCTTTGGGCAATTGATGTCACTTTTTCCACAAACTGCCTTTGTATATTCTAATATATGCCCAAGGCAAAAATGCAACTGGACCAACCAATATTGTCCACAGATTGAGAAAGCAAGGAAACATGTGAATAAGTCTGTTTCTGCTTTCCTCAGAGACTATGGTATGGGTTCTATATACCACAACAACTTGCTTTACAACATGCAAGGAATTTATAGAGGAGACGGTGTACATTTCACAGATGAGGGAAACAGAGACTTCCTCTTGAATTTTAGACTCTGCGCCAGTACTTACTTGTAGGTACAAAAAACGCTCAATGAACACAACGGCTCTTTTTAGAGCCAACCAACATCAAAACACTGAAACTTGTTATTTAACTGTATTTTATTTTCTGACCTGTGCGCAACGTGCGCGCACCTTGCGGTTTTAACCTCGAGGGTGCGTGCAACATGCGCGCACCTCGCGATTTTCTTTTAAAGAAATATATATATTTTTGACCTTCAGGGTCCTTCAGGGACCCCCTGAGAAGGCCTAGGGGGTCAGGAAGTCTCTACCCTGCCCTCTTTTCACGTTCTCCACTTTTCTTTTTGACTCACTTCTGCCTTGAGGGTGCGTGCAACGTGCGCGCACCCTACGATTTTTTTTTTTTAAATAAATATTTTTGGGGGCCTTCGGGGTCCTTCAGGGACCCCCTGAGAAGACCTAGGGGGTCAGAGAATCTCGACCCTGTCCCCTTTTCACGTATTCCACTTTCGTTTTGGGCTCTCTTCTGCCTCGGACACAAAATGGCGGCCAACACTTCCTGTTTTCGACCGATTGGAATGTTGACAGATGTCTAACAGCAAATCAGAATTCTGCTCGCGCACACCCGATTCGCGCACCGTGCGCGCCTATAGATATATATTTTTTTCTCTTTTAGTTTTCTCAGAAACTACTGGAAGGATTTACAACATTTCAGCAAAAGCGTGATCTGCGAATCAGACTCCACCATTTGGCCAAATTTCTTGTAATTCCGTTCAGCCGTTCGGGCTGTAGCCGTGTCTAATCGTCCTACGGAAAATAACATAGGGAAAACATGTTTTGGGACCCCCCTTTTTCTCAGCCCCCACTTGACAAATCCCCCTAAAACTTTCAGGGAAGGAGTGGAGCAGAGCGGGCCATCTTCTTTGAGAAATTCACGAAGATTCATCAACCGGCGCCAAAGTTATTCCCAATAAATGTTGCGGATTTCCTATGGAAACTAGGTCCTAACTATAACTACCTACTGGCGACTGCCAGTAGGTAATATATATATATATATATATATATATAGATATATATATATATTACCTACTGGCGGTCGCCAGTAGGTATATATAGTTAGGATTTTTTCTCTATGGGATTTTTGAAAATTCTATGTCTAATAACTTTGGCGTTTGTGGACGGAATTGGCTGAAATTTTCTGGAAAATGGAACATTTTGTTTCTGAGCAGCCCCTGAAGATTTGGGGGGGTTCGTCAAGGGGGGGCCGAGAAAAAAGGGGGGTCCCAAAACGTGTTTTTAACATTGAGTTTTCCATAGGGCGGTTGGCCTCACTTTTAGCCCGAACGGCTGAATGGATTTGCACGAAACTTGGCAAAATTGTAGGGACTGGTAGCCCGATGTGCCTTTTGTAGGTCTCAATATATGTGCTCCAGTGGATTTTGAGAAAGTAACATTTAAAAAAAGATATATATCTGTAACAGCGGACCGGGCAGCGCCCCGGTTCGCGGACCGGGGCGCGTACCGGAACTTCGCGTAGCGAAGCTGATTGGTTCTCCGGTGTCTGTCAACATTCTAAACAGTCCGGAGCGGCCGCCATCTTGTCTCTCGGTAGGATTGAGAGACAAGAGGAGGCCAAAACAAAGGGGGAAATAACCATAAGGGGGCATAGTAGATCCTCCCTGACCCCCTAGGTTTAATGTGGAGGCTTTAAAAGGGCCCCGCGGGGCAAAAAAAAATAATTTTTTTTTGTTTTTTTGCGTGGGTAGCGCCCGGTCCGCGAACCGGGAAGCGTTCTGGGCAGCGTACTGAAATGAAAATTGAATGATAGACTTTTTAAATGCTGTATGTTAATTGATTGTTGGTTTTGTTGATTATTTTTTATTTTCTTTATTTTTTAAGCATTTTTTTTTATTGTGATTGTGTTTCATAATTTATTAAACTTTCTAACATTTCATTGTCAGAAATTTCATAATTATCATTGAATATACATTGTAGTCTCTGAGGGTGTAAAATGTCCTCATTTTCATGGAGGTTATCTACTGCTTGTACACATTGCAGTAGTTCTTTGTCCCAAGTTTCATCGAAAAATTCAATATCATTTTCATCAATGATTTCTTGGCTGCTCTCTTGCAGGACAATTTGAAATTCAACTTTCTGTTCGCCTTCCATTTTGCCTGAAATTTAGATTAAAAAAATATTTATTAGTAGAGATAGGGCACTGTTGGGATTAATTTTAGATAGGCAGTTTTTATCAGTGAATTTATCTTTGGGCAGTGTATAGTATCAGAGTGGAAGTAGGAATATAAAAAAGTGTATGTGATTTAACGTAAGTAAATTCATAATTATACAAGAGAAGCCTAACTCCATCCATAACTATAACAGAGAAGTCTATCTAAATCTATAACTACTACAGAGGGATAGTATATAACTATCAGAAAAAGTTTACCATATTAACTTATAGTGCACAATATACTTCAGTTTTAAAAATAAAAACTTACCTTTAGAAAGAAGTTGAAGGAATTAGTGAAAATACTATTGAAATGTACACCAAGAAGTAGTAGTCAAAATGGCTGTGTTTTCTTCTCTTCCTTTATATATATTCAGGTATATATCCAATGAAATGTCAGGTAAAAAAAGTAGAAAATGAAAGTAACATATTAATTGGTTGTCAATTCCAACACTTCAGATGTGTTTTGTGAAGTAATTTACCTCAGGGTATTTAGAGAGGTCTACAGGCTAAATGGCTAAATGGAATTCCAATCAAATTTGTGAAAATGGTAGGGATTGGTATGTAGTATGAGCTAATCTATATTTGGTGAAATTGTCTCCAGTGGCTTTTCTGTGAACTACTTTCCCACCTTTTTTGATGGTGCGCTTCCCAGGGAGCGACCCGGTACGCGAACCGTTGAGCGCCCCGGTTCGCGAACCTTAAGCGTTACGGGAGTCCACCATTTTGTGTTTCGGTCGAATTAAGATACAAAATGGAGGGCAAATAATGTTCAGAATGGGTAGAAGGGGGCACGGTAGACTTATCTTGACCCCCTAGGTTTTGTGAGGGTGGCTGAGGAGGCTTATATGTGCGAAAAAAAAACATTTTTTTTAAAAATTTCGCGAGGTTAGCTCCCGGTTCGCGTACCGGGTAGCGTCCCAGGGAGCGTACTTTGTTGAAAATTAGTGAAAAATGTTAGAGTAAAATAATAATTGTGAGTGATCAGATGTAGGGTAGCTCTGAGAAGAGCTTTTGGGTTTATGGTACATTTAGGTACTTATAAGTAGGTACCAATGCACAGTCTTAAATTCAGAGTGAAAATTCTGTTGCCCTCATCTGAGAAGTGAACTCCATCTCCTCTGTAGATATCTTGCATGTAGTAACGCAAGTTATTGTTGTACATGGAGCCCATTCCATGGTCTCTCATATAAGCTGAAACAGATTTGTTTACATGCTTCCTCGACTTCTCAATTTGTGGACAAAATTGGTTTGACCACCTCCATTTCTGTCTTTGGCATATATTTGAATATACCAAGGCAGTCTGAGGAAAAAGTGCCATCAATTGCTCAAAGGTGTCCTTTAAAAGCATTTCCAGACCTACCCCAGTCAAAGTGCCCAAATCATTACCTCCACAGTGCACAATTAACAGGTCAGGTTTGGGCAAATGCATAAAGGTTTTCACCAATGGTATCAATTGGTGACATTTTAATCCTCTGTGGCCAAACCACTTAATTTCCACATCTTGTAAATTGAGGTTAGTTAATTTTCTGTTCTCAGCATACCTGTGAGCCCAGTGAATATAACTATGTCCAACAATCCAGACAGAAAACATGGTGAGAGGAGGTTCTCCTGCAGTCAGATGAAGTGTGGCAATGAAATGGCAGTTGAAAAAATGAGAGTTTAAAATGAAAAAAACTGTGGAGTTTCTGTGTTCATGAAGCAGTAACAGTGATTGGTGGATTTTGATTGCTGAAAACAGAAAGTTAGGGTGCATGGATGTGTTCTTTGAAAGATGTATTTTGAGTGGTCAATAAAAAATCATTAAATGAAAGATTGCAGTGGATACGCAGGTGCACTGAGAGTTCAGAGTTCAATTGCAACATTGTTGTGTGAACTTGCAAACACCAGAGGTCTTCCAAGAGGTGGTTGCTATGCAGAAAAGGCATGAAATGGCAGAGGGGGGAAGGGTTTTCATTTGAAAAAAAGTGAGGGAAGAGTTTTGATTGGGTGACATGAGAGATATGTGTGAAGAATTACAGCATTTCTGTGCTTTTGATAGCTGCAGACTCTGGAGTGCATACCTTTTGCTCTGCTGAAGACAAATTGGTGTGTTTCTGAGACTGTTTTCAAACTCAAAGTATTTGCTAAGGTGAGAAAATATTTCTTTAACCACTTGGATGCTAAGGCATGCCGATCATGCCCATTGACTTTCCATTGAAATCAATGGAAACTCCATGACGAGTTACCCTTGTCATTAGCGCTGAAGGGGTTAATTTAGATAGAGAATAGTGTGCTTTAAGGAAAAAATTATGAATTATGTGGCGCAAATTGCTTGTAAATATGCTCCCATCTGTGCATGGAAAATTTAGATTTTGAATGTTTGTGTTACATAGCCATGTTAAAAGTGATACAAACATGCTGCAAAGGCAATTAAAAAACGCTTTTATGTGTCTTAAGGACATTTTAAGTATTTTTCCCATGTGCAGTGTTTTGAAATTATGATTTGAAAATCGTTTTTGGGGAAAAGGAATTGTTTTTAAATTTATGACAAGGACATAATGGTGTATGATTCTTTATAAGGCATTTCAGTGTCTCTGATGTAATTTTTCACATATTACATTAAAAGACCTTTCCCTGTGGAGCACATTCCTTGTAAATATGCTCCCACCTGTGCATGGTAAATTTAGATTTTGACTGTTTGAGTTACATAGCCATGTTAAAAGTGACCCAAAAACTTGCAAAGGCTTTTAAAAAAAACTTTCATGTGTCTTAAGGACATTTTAAGTAATTTCCCTGTGGGCAGTGTTTTCAAATTATGAATTGAAAATCGTTTTTGAGGTAATGGAATGTTGTTAAAATTTATGTGCGTTTTCCAGAGTCAGGACGCACTCCTCATGCGGTGATCCATTTAATTTACACATTTTTCTGCTGGCGGTCTAAAAACCTTCCAACATTCGTTACAAATATCACCCTCCATTTATACTACTCCCTCGGGTATCACATACCTTCCGTACTGATTAACAACGGACACACAGAATCATCGCGGCTTACTCCTCCAAACCTATTGCATCCCACAATCCCTCCCTGTATTTCACCTCCGTACCCATGTCCCTGATTGGTTCAAAAATTATTTGAAAGAGGGTTTCTCTCTATCCCGTGTCAGTATTGCTTCCACCTGTTGTCAAACCCTCAGACACTCCAATTCCCATACTGCACTTTCATGGAATCAAACGCGCTAGTGCTCTCTCAAATAACACTCCAAAGATGCAGTCCCACTTCAGATGTTGTTAGTACCCGGTGCCCTTGGGCGGGGCACTCAGCAAATCGCACGCATGCAAAGATAAAAGGATGGATAAAATGAAACACAATTGAAATACATTCAGAAAACTAAAGGAGTGCGTCCTGACTCTGGAAAACGTATCTTAACTCTTGCCTAAAAACCAGGGCTGCACCCAAAAAAGGAAAGAAAAAGAATTCGTAGTAATGGCCGAGCCCACACGCAAAGGAAAGATCACCGTGGTTCAGACGAAAGCAGTGAAACAAAAGAATAATGAAAGACTGTATTATTTCTTGATTATATAAGCACGTTTATTTTATTTTATGCTCATTGAAACATAGGGTCGATTTTGGAGTGTTATTTGAGAGAGCACTAGCGCGTTTGATTCCATGAAAGTGCAGTATGGGAATTGGAGTGTCTGAGGGTTTGACAACAGGTGGAAGCAATACTGACACGGGATAGAGAGAAACCCTCTTTCAAATAATTTTTGAACCAATCAGGGACATGGGTACGGAGGTGAAATACAGGGAGGGATTGTGGGATGCAATAGGTTTGGAGGAGTAAGCCGCGATGATTCTGTGTGTCCGTTGTTAATCAGTACGGAAGGTATGTGATACCCGAGGGAGTAGTATAAATGGAGGGTGATATTTGTAACGAATGTTGGAAGGTTTTTAGACCGCCAGCAGAAAAATGTGTAAATTAAATGGATCACCGCATGAGGTTTCCGTTTTGTTTATGAGGGGAATGAATTCCTGAGGAAGTATAATGTTGTATAAACAAAGAAATTTAGAGCCATGCAGCAAACACGCTGGCAAAGAACACCAACAAGAACGGGGAGGCATAGCATAATTCCTAGGTCGGGAAGAGCGGGGTTTTGAAAAAGAGGGTAATAATGAGGGTACATTGTGTTGGTTACATTGTGTTGGTTCATTAGATAATTATAACACGGTAATTATTTTTGGGCAATGGGCATAATATGTTTTTATAACAGTAGATTATATCGAGAAACGTGAAAGTTGTGCATGTACAGTCGTGTAATTGCATTGTTTTGTGATTAATTACAGTAACCCCCGAAGAAGGGCATAACAGCCCGAAATGCATTGGGTGATTTTATCTGAATAAACACTGCGTTGGAAGAATTCATGTGTCAATCATGTTCCTGGTAAAAAGTCCGAAGAGACACCATTTGAGCAGTAGAAAATTGAAAATTACATGTACACGGAGCGTGTGGTCCCGTCTTCAGAAAAGTGGATAAAATAGGATAAAACATGATAAAAATGGATAAAATGGATTTATGTGACTAAAATGAGGAGAAAAGAAAAGCCAAATGTGGCAATTCGCTGTGCATTTCGCTGGGGACTGGATGCAGTCCCACTTCAGATAAAATTTATGTGCGCCATATGCCCCCAAATTTATTTTTCAGGGGTGCAGCAGGGTGTTCTTGAGACACCCCTGCACCTTTGGAAAAATTCCTAATTTGCGATGAGCTAATTGCTAATCGCAAATTGCACCTTCATTCATATGGGCATCCTGGCCCATGGAAATGAATGGGTAATTTGCAATTAGCAATTTGCTCATCGCAAATTTGGAATGGTAAAGAATCGCTATTTATTCCTTAAAATTCGCTATTTTGGAAATGCAAAATAGTTATATGATACATATGGCGGTTGATGTCTAACAAGATAAGAAGCTTAGGGATACATTTATGATGACTGGCGCAATGAAGTGGACATCACTTACTTCATTGGTAGAGCTTTACATGTATTATGTCCTCTGTATTCTTCATCAAGCGTAACTTTAATCTGCAATCCTGAGTAGGCCTCACCTTAAACAAACCTCTGGATAGGCCACACCTTATCGTCATCATGAATTAATCATTTAAAATGCTAGGGACAGATTTATGATAGGTGTATGCCTCTTTTGCGCCACTTACAAAACACTGTCCACGGGGAAATGACTTAAAATGTCCTTAAGACACATGAATGTGTTTTTTTAAAGCGTTTGCATTTTTTTTGGGTCACTTTTAACATGGCTATGTGACTCAAACAGTCAAAATCTAAATTCACCATGCACAGGTGGGAGCATATTTACAAGGAATGTGCTCCATGGGGAAAGGTCTTATAATGTAATATGGGAAAAATGACATCAGAGACACTGAAATGCCTTATAGAGAAGCATACACCATTATGTCCTTGTCATAAATTTGCAAACCATTACTTTTCCCCAAAAACGATTTTCAAATCATAATTTGAAATCACTGCACATGTGGAAATGACTTAAAATGTCCTTAATTCAAAATTTGCTATTCCTTATTTTGCGATTGCACTGAAGGATTTGCAAATTTTGCGATTCCTTAAATGTAATGTATCAAACAAAAAATATGTAAAAAATGACATTAAGGATTTGGAAACTACCACCAACTTCTAGTTTGTGGTAATTTGCGAATTCTTTTCAAAAAGCATTTTTTTCCAAAAAACAAAAGGTGCCATATGACGCCAATACATGTCCTTAGGGCATGTATGTGCGCCATATGCCCCCAAATTTCTTTTTCAGGGGTGCAGCAGGGTGTTCTTGAGATACCCCTGCACCCTTGAAAAAATTCCTATTTTGTGATGAGCTAATTGCTAATCGCAAATTGCACCTTCATTCCTATGAGCCTCCTAGCCCATGGAAATGAATGGGTAATTTGCAATTAGCAATTTGCTCATTGCAAATTAGGAATGGTAAAGAATTGCTATTTATTCCTTAAAATTCGCTATTTAGGAAATGCAAAATAGTTTGATGGTACATATGGTGGTTCATCTGTAACAAGATAAGAAGCTTAGGGATACATTTATGATGACTGGCGAAATAAAGTGCAAATCACTTACTTCATTGGTAGGCCTTTACATGTATTATCTCTTCTGTATTCTTCATCAAGCGTAACTTTAATCTGCAATCCTGAGTAGGCCTCACCTTAAACAAACCTCTGGATAGGCCACACCTTATCGTCATCATGAATTAATCATTTAAAATGCTAGGGACAGATTTATGATAGGTGTATGACTCTTTTGCGCCACTTACAAAACACTGTCCACTGGGAAATGACTTAAAATGTCCTTAAGACACATGAATGTGTTTTTTTAAAGCGTTTCCAATTTTTTTGGGTCACTATTAACATGGCTATGTGACTCAAACAGTCAAAATCTAAATTCACCATGCACAGGTGGGAGCATATTTACAAGGAATGTGCTCCATGGGGAAAGGTCTTATAATGTAATATGGGAAAAATGACATCAGAGACACTGAAATGCCTTATAGAGAAGCATACACCATTATGTCCTTGTCATAAATTTGCAAACCATTCCTTTTCCCCAAAAACGATTTTCAAATCATAATTTGAAAACACTGCACATGTGGAAATTACTTAAAATGTCCTTAATTCAAAATTTGCTATTCTTTATTTTGTGATTGCACTGAAGGATTTGCAAATTTTGCGATTACTTAAATGCAATGTATCGAACAAAAAATATGTAAAAAATAACATTAAGGATTTGGAAACTACCACCAACTTCTAGTTTGTGGTAATTTGCAAATTCTTTTCAAAAAGCATTTTTTTCCAAAAAACAAAAGGTGCCATATGACGCCAATACATGTCCTTAGGGCATGTATGTGCGCAATATGCCCCCAAATTTCTTTTCCAGGGGTGCAGCAGGGTGTTCTTGAGATACCCCTGCACCCTTGAAAAAATTCCTAATTTGTGATGAGCTAATTGCTAATCGCAAATTGCACCTTCATTCCTATGAGCCTCCTAGCCCATGGAAATGAATGGGTAATTTGCAATTAGCAATTTGCTCATTGCAAATTAGGAATGGTAAAGAATTGCTATTTATTCCTTAAAATTCGCTTTTTAGGAAATGCAAAATAGTTTGATGGTACATATGGTGGTTCATCTGTAACAAGATAAGAAGCTTAGGGATACATTTATGATGACTGGCGAAATAAAGTGCACATTACTTACTTCATTGGTAGGCCTTTACATGTATTATCTCCTCTGTATTCTTCATCAAGCGTAACTTTAATCTGCAATCCTGAGTAGGCCTCACCTTAAACAAACCTTTGGATAGGCCACACCTTATCGTCATCCTGGATTAATCATTTAAAATGCTAGGGACAGATTTATGATAGGTGTATGCCTCTTTTGCGCCACTGTGCGTCACTTTTATGATGCAGCGGCGGTGCAAAAGATTTGCTATGAGGCGACAAAATTACAAATTGATGCATTTAGGCAGATATGTCATGGTGTAAAAAGAACGTACCACATGAAACCGATGCAGCAGTGATGCAAAAGATGCACCATGTTGCAAGACAGGCCTCACTTGGGGCCATATGTATCAAGCTAATTAGCATTCGCAAAGATCAAAATTCTGCGAATTTCGGCCTTTGCGAATGTTAATTAGACAAATGGTATGTATCAAACAAGTTTGATGCAAAATAAGGAGTAGCAAAATTTGCTATTCCTTATTTTGCGATTGCACTGAAGGATTTGGAAATTTTGCGATTACTTAAATGCAATGTATCAAACAAAAAATATGTAAAAAATGACATTAAGGATTTGGAAACTACCACCAACTTCTAGTTGGTGGTAATTTGTGAATTCTTTTCAAAAAGCTTTTTTTCCCAAAAACAAAAGGTCCCATATGACGCCAACACATGCCCTTAGGGCATGTATGTGTGCCATATGCCCCCAAATTTCTTTTTCAGGGGTGCAGCAGGGTGTTTTTGAGACACCCCTGCACCCTTGGAAAAATTCCTAATTTGTGATGAGCAAATTGCTAATCGCAAATTAAACCTTCATTCCTATGAGCCTCCTAGCCCATGGAAATGAATGGGTAACTTGCAATTAGCAATTTGCTCATTGCAAATTAGGAATGGTAAAGAATTGCTATTTATCCCTTAAAATTCGCTATTTAGGAAATGCAAAATAGTTTGATGGTACATATGGCGGTTCATCTGTAACAAGATAAGAAGCTTAGGGATAGATTTGTGATGACTGGTGCATCACCAGGGATGTGTCAGTCATCCTGCGCCGCTGTTCCGCCACCCATGGTGTGCTGCATTTACAATGCGGGGCATCATGGGGCAAAAATGGCACAGATGCGTGACGTATCTGTGCTGTAAAGGTAGTGATTGCTGGAGTTGTATCGCAAGTGCGATGCAGCTCAAGCAAGGCTCAGGGGTGCCCCATCTCCACAATGTTGCGTCAAGACCTATGCCTGCTTAAAGCAGGCGCAGGGTTTTGACGCAGCTTTCTCCTATCTGATTGTAAATACGGCACACCATGGGTGGCAGAGCAGCGGTGCACGTTAACTGGTGCATGCCTGGGGATGTGCCATTTAACATAAATCTGCCCCTTTACATTTAAGTATGTGCAGGGGACACAGAGTCGGTGAGGCTTATCCAAGGTTAAGAAGAGATGAGTCCTGTTCACTGAAAAATTAGACATAGTCTTCACCTGCTCAGCATTGCTGGACATGGCTAAATAATAGCTGCAAAATATTACTCTTGTTAAACAATTTTACTATTATAATCTCTGAGATTTGTCTCTTTCTCTGCAACATCTCGTTGTTATCTTTCTTTAAAGATAAAGACAACATCAACATGAGCGACAATCTGCAATCAGTTGATTTTGACCTCATCATTGAACTCGTAATTGAAACATCAGTGGATGTTGATCCCTTGGATGATTTAAATCCTGAGGATGAAGAAGAGCGTGATGAGGATGCAGATTTGTCCGAATTATATGACATTGGGTGGGAAGCTGACCTGCTTGAGCCTATGGAACTATAAACATTTATTTTTAAAATTTATAATTAATAAAAAGTAAAAATGTAAACCGTTTAATTTAAAAATAAAGACACCTTCAAAAACAGGTTATGTGTAGTGTCTTCAATAAAATATTAAAATATGCTCATAAAATTAGATCAGATTCACATATAAAATAGCACAGGTAACATAAATATAAATGTCATTTCTTTTCTGCTATTTCTGTATTGTAAATTTGCCAAGGACTAAAAAATCTTCTATTTAAAATGTCAAGTAGTGTGTTAAGTTTTTGATCACTGTTATTGATTTACTGTTTGGTAATAGTGGTTAATAACATTTTTTATTATATTTTACCACAGATTCAACTGCAGATCATTTCAAGATTTCACCATGCCAACAATAGAAAGACAGAGAAAGGCTGCAAAACGTCAAAGACAGCAGGTGAAACAAAATAAGCAGCAGTCCTCTAACAAAAAGATTTGTCAAGTCACGAAGAAAGCACCGGGTAAGAGCACAAAATATTTCATAAGAAATATGTGTAGTAAAAAAAATATTACTACAGAAAATGTTTCAGTCCAGAAAAAGAGAACCAATTCAAATGGAAAGGAAAGGCCAATCAAAAATGTTACTGCTAGAGCAAGAGATAACTCTGTGCATGATAGTAGAAGGAAACAACAGTTTAGGGACATTCGTAAACGAATGTTCCGCAACAGGATAATTGGCAATTTGTTAAAAAATATTAAGAAAGGTCAACAGAAAGTGGTTTTTTATAAGAGAAAAAAAAAAGTTGAGAAAGTTATTGATCAGGCATTTGAAATTAAACGTAAGTTATTTATTTTGATAATCAATAGAATTAGGAAGCTAAACAAGGCAATTTATGATTTCAAAAGAAATAGTAGATGGAAGAGAATAGTTAATCGTAGTAATTTTTGTGAAGTTTTTTCTGGAGAATGGATGCATAGTTCAAGCTGTGAGGCATTTTTTAATGAGGAGAGTTATTTCCAGGATAATGATTTGGTGCATGCAGTTGACACCAGTGGTCGTGCTTATGAAGTGAAAGATGGTTGTCCAGTTGAAAAAGAAAAACTTGTGACAACAGAGACAGAAGAGGTGTTAGGTAATGAGGTTTTAGGAAGACGTGCTAAGGGTCCTGTCTACACCTGGAAGTGTAGTAGTATTTGTAGTGTGCGACAGGATTCCATCAATTTGCTTTGTGATTTTGTACGGTCATTTAATAAGAAAAGTTTGAAGCAGAAAATAAGGTTGTTGCAAGAATTAGATCCTTGCAGAGTGAGAGAAGTGACAGGTTTGCATGGTCATCCACTGGCTTGTCTTTCCAGGAGAGTATGCCAGAGTGTTTTTCATCATTTCAGGATGCTAGCAGTGCATCATAATAAAGTGAGGAAATTAGTTAGAATGTTGTATTATGCTAAGAGTCCAGCAATTATGCTTAAACAATTATGCGCTGCTCTTTTGCATGGTTCTGAAATAGATGTAAAGAATATATGTGAATTTTGTTACTCTGGAAGTAAAGAGGAGAATGTTGAAATTGACCAAGAAGAAGAGGGTAATGTGGAAGATAGTTTACAGGTTTCCAGTACAGATAATTTTCAGAAGGAAATTGCGACGTTTCAGGTGAAATCAAGTGAGAGGCCTAATTTCACTTGTGTGTGTTGTCGACGCACTTATTATAAGAATCAGACCAAGTTAGTGGATTTATATGCAAAAAGTGAAAGGGAAAATAATAGTGAATGGAAGGATTTCGCAACATACTTGATGGTAGAAAATTGTTTTGATTTGGGATTGGATCAACGTGTGTGTACTTATTGTTGTTGCAAATTAAATCAAAACCAGATGCCTGCTAGAGCAGTTCATAATAATCTGGAATTGGTTGAGATTCCTTCTGAATTGAAGGATTTAAATACTTATGAATCTATTTTGATTCAAAGTATCCATCCCTTTCAGGCTATTGTAAGAATGGAGCCAAAGACAGGGAAATTGCCTCCATCAGATTTACAGAGAGGATTAAAGGGAAGAGTTGTTTATTTGCCTCTAGATTTGAAGAAAAACATTAACACAATTGGAGTAGAAAAAGTGGAAGAGGAACCTCTTGTTATCTTAGTTAATGGGGTTCCGACAAAGAATAAGAAAATATGGCAAGATTTAGTAGATGTTAGGAAAGTCAAAAGGGCAACATTGTATTTGAAAAAATATATTAAATACTATAAAAATGTATATGTTGCAGAAGAGGAAGTAAGTGAGGAAGAGGACAGCGATTTGTGTGCTGGTCAAATTGAGAAAGTAGAACCCTGTACTAGTGAAGAAATATATGAACATTATAGTGTTCATCCTTTGCATTCCAAGGAAGTCATGGGGAATGCTATTGAGTTGTTTCAAATGAAACAAGCGAAAGGGAGTCCCATTAGTGTTTGGGAGGAAAGTTTGGAAGCTCGGTGTTTCCCACAGCTTTTTCCAACAGGTCAGGGAGGAAGATATGATGAGCGACCTCATCAAATTCCTGCTTCTGAATACCGGACTTTGCGATTGTATGCAGGAGATGCTAGGTTTCGACAATGCATTCCTTATTTGTTTCATCTCCTGTTTGAAAGCGATCTGTCTGGACTGTCATATGCAGTGAACCACATCTTGAAAAGTGGTATACACATGCAAAACATCTCGGCAAGTGACTTTATGGATAAAGTCAAGGTCCAAGACAGTATTTTGGATTCTCACCTGATTAATCTCATGGCGTGTCAGCGTGGTACTAATGAGTACTGGTACCGTCGTCATGGTGATTTAAAATGTATGCTGAGGAACTTAGGTACTCCCACATGGTTCCTCACTCTGAGCTGTGCCGAGTATGGCTGGGAAGACTTACTTGAATTTCTACGAGAGGCAAATGCTAACGTAGATAACATCGAATTCAAGACACCCGGAGAACTGTGCTCTTTGGATCCAGTCAATGTATGTAGGTACTTCAATCATAGATTTGAAGCTATGATGTCTTTCATCATGAATAAGAAGAATCCACCTCTTGGAGAGGTGTTGGATTTCTTCTGGAGAAAGGAGTACCAAGCAAGAGGTGCTCCTCATATACATATGTTGCTGTGGATCAAGGATGCACCTAAATTTGGAACGGATCCAGAAGACTCAGTGATGAGTTTCATCCAACAGTATTCTACGTGTGCTGTTCCAAACGCAAAGGAGAAGAAAAGCCTAAGAGAAAAAGTTCTGCGTTTCCAAAGCCATCGATGTGGAAAGTACTGCCGTCGTAAATTCCGAAACAAGGACAAGTTCTACACTAAATGTCGTTTCGGCTTTCCACGACCGGTGATTTCTAAAGGAAGAGTAAACAGTTTGATGTCTTCGCTGCGACACAATGTCATGAAGAAATCACCTAAAAACACATACAATTTGAAGAGGAACGAAGAGTCCAAGTACATCAACGACTACAACCCGGTGATTTTGTCCATGTGGAATGCTAACATGGATATACAGTTTGTGGCTGATAACTGTATGGCTGTGGCTCGGTATGTGACGTCTTACATCACCAAAAAAGAGAAGACAGAATTGAAGGATATGTGGGAGGACATTTCCCATGAAAAGAGCCTCAGCAAGAAGTTGTACAGTTTCAGTCTGAAGATGTTGTCGCATCGAGAAATTGGAGCTTACGAATGCTCTGACCGGTTGTCTTCAGCAAGTCTCTATGCCAAGTCCAGGAGTATCGTTTGGGCGAGTCTTGGTCTTGCTGCAACGCGTAATCGAGTTCTCAAACCTGTGCGGGAAATTGAGTATTTGGCGGAAAAGGAGCCAAACAGTACCGACATTTTGAAGACCAACATGTTGGATACATATTATCCAAATAGAAGCAGTCACCTCGACAATGTTTGTCTGTATGAGGTTCTTCAAAATTACATATTCAAGAGGAACATCAAAGAAGATACTGAGAAAGGAGTGTATGCTGTAATAGGAAGTGAGGGATGTCTGGTCAAGCAAAGAAAATGCCACTTGGTAAACCATCGAAAATTGAGTGGCGAATCTCCTGAAAAAAAGGAGTTTTTCTATTTAGCACTTTTGCAACTTTTCAAGCCTTGGCGTGCAGAAGAGGAACTGCTTGGAGATTTCCTCTGTTACGAAGACTCTTTCAATGCCGCCAAGGAGACCATAGAATGTCCTGCTTTTCCCAAATATGTAGAAATGTTGAATGCGGAAATTGAGCAGGAAGCAACGATTGCAGCCGAGATTGCCAGAGACAGTTCTCAGGACAGTCAGAGTTCTGCTTCATTGAGTCAGGATCCACTAGGAGGACCTGTTATCGAAAATGAAGCTGCCACTGCCATGAATGAAGTGGAAAGAGCCATGGCACATGCTCAGGAGGATGCGGTTAACTTAGAAGAGTTGGAAAGACAACTCAACGTTGAGCAGAGGAAAATATATGACGAAGTTACCATGAAAATTGATCATGGATTAAGTCATGACAAGAAAGAGTGCTCATGTACATCGTTGAAGCCTGTCCGACTGTACGTGAGTGGAGAAGCGGGAACTGGAAAAAGTTTCCTCATTAAAGCAATTTCATGCTATTTGCAGGAAAGGACAGAGTCATCGCTGTCTTGTGTTGTCACCGCTCCAACTGGACTGGCAGCACATAACATTAAAGGGATTACTTTACATCGTTTACTGATGCTGCCAGTGGAGCATGACAACAAATTACAATATCACAAGCTATCTGGAGATGCTTGTTTTGAAGTTTCAAGAATCTTGAGGAAAATGAAACTTCTTATCATTGACGAAGTAAGCATGGTTTCCAATGTCATGCTTGCCTTTGTGCATTTGAGAATGCAAGAAGTTCTCAAAACAGAGTATGATGTGTTATTTGGTGGCAAACACATCATTGTTTTCGGAGATCTTTTGCAGCTGACACCAGTGAAAGGGCAACCTGTGTTCAAAATGCTCACGCATGAAGATACCAGGAAGTGCCTAGGGAGCATTGGCAACGTCAATATATGGTTAAACTTCAATTATGCTGAACTGCATGAAAATATGCGTCAGGCGAAGGATGAAGTTTACAAGACTATTCTACAAGATGTTAGAATTGGAAAAGTGACCGAGCATGGGAAAGAAGCTTTACATGCACGATTACTGTCAAATTTATATCCAGAACAAGATGTTGTGCCTGAGAATATTTTTCAGAAAATTACTGAGAAGAAATCTGGAATATGTTTGATGCCAACTCTTGCAGAATGTGCCAAATTCAACAACAAAATGTTGCATTTAGAAAAGCAAGAGATTGTGAAACTGGAAGCTATTGACAGAGTAGAGCATATGGGATCAACAATTATTTTGTCTGAGAATCTGAAAACAAAATTGGATTCATTAGAGAAGAGTATATCTAAAACTGCAGGTTTTGAAAAGACTCTGAATGTGTGCTTGAACTGCCGTATAATTTTAAGAAGGAATTTACATGTTGAAAGAGGTCTGGTAAATGGATCAATGGGTAATGATGTTGATTTTGTGAAATACAGAAATAGAGATGGAATTGAATTTTTAAAAATTAAATTTGATGGCATTGAGGAAGTACAGCTAATTGGTCGTTGTTCTGCTAGATTTTTGCTTTTAAATACTTATATGTTCGCCGTAAGCAGTTTCCTGTTTGCTTGGCATATGCGGTGACAATCCATAAATCGCAAGGTTTAAGTGTAGACAGTGCATTGGTGAATATTGGCAGTTCTGTGTTCAAGGAGGGTATGGCATATGTGGCATTGTCACGAGTTAGAACTTTATCGGGATTGTACTTGATTGAGTGTGATGTCACAAACATTTGTGCGGATCTAGATTGTGTTAAGGAATACAATAGGTTAAGAAGAGAGTATGCGCCACATTTGCCTCAGTATCCTTTGTTTGAGAAACGTGTGGTAGGCCGGAAACGAAGAAATGTGACCAATACTGGGGAGGTTGTAGCAAAAAGACAAAAAGTCAATGAACCTAAAATTACAAGCAGAAACAAAAAGGATTCTGTTGAAGATGTTGTTGGTTTTCAGTTTGAAAACAGTTCTGGTGTCAACTGCTATGCTAATGTAGTGGTTAATGTTTTGTTTTCTCTAGAAAATGTAAAAGAAGAGATTGTGGTCAATTCTGATCAAACATTTTGCAGTTTGTTAAATTCTGTGTTAGAGAAATGTAGCACTGATAGAACAAACATAGAAAGTGTGTCTGAAATTCGAAATCTGTTAGACAGATGTTCAGGCCAAACACAATTCTCTCAAAATATTCAGCAAGATTGTCAGGAGTTTTTAATGTATATGCTTGATGTATTACATGCTGAAGGTGTAGATGTAGATCAGCTGTTTGGGCTTTCTTATCAATGGCTGCGAGAACTGTATGGTATCAAGTACTACTAGTGTAGACTCAGAAAGATTTATATATTTAACTTTGCCAGACAGTAAATCAGTCTCCTTTAATAAGCTAGTAAAAGCAGCTGATCACAACATGGAGTGTAGCCAATGTAAATCTGAAATGATGTCCACATTATTTATACGAACATATGGCCAGTATGTCATTTTAATGTTCCAACGATGTAGGCCTGATGGAACAAAATTGACAACTTTAATTAAAAATTTTGTAGCTTCGCAGTTGTCAATATCAGGAAGGACTTTTGTAACTGCAGCAATTATATATCATGACGGTCCTTCAATAACATCAGGACATTACACAGCTTATTTAAAGTCTAGAAATGGCTGGTCATTCTGCAACGATTCTGTTTTAATTTTCAAAAAAAAATTACCGTATGACCTTAAAAACTCTTTCCTGGTGTTTTTAAAACCAAAATTTTAGGGAAATAATCTCGGGATGTGCTCTGTGGAATTTCAAGAAGTTCTAATGGCTCCTACACAATTTGGCCTTGAGGATAAGTGTAGTTCAGAGACATAACTTCTAACCATAAGACTGGACGTCATGGAGAAATAAGTGCACTTTGAATGAGTTCAGAAAAACTATTTCTTTTTATAAGCTAATTGAAGCAGCCAATCAAAACATAAAGTAGAGGGAATGTAAGTCTGCAATGCTGTCTACTGTTTTTACATTGCTTTGTGATTAAAAGTGATGTAGAGAATTAAATAATTGTAGTAGTCATAGAGGTAGTGTAAGTCTGCTTCATAGTAAGCAGTATCAGTGTCATAGGAAATGTAGAACATGACTGAGCAAGAAGGGGAAGATATTACTATTCCAGGATTGTGAAAATGATCTTCAACATTTTAATTCTGAAAGTTGCGGAAATGCCAAATGACGGGATTGGCTTACAAGAAATCCAAGAGTTATAAATGGGTCTGACAAGATTTGGCCTTGTGGAAACTTGTGGTAGAGAGCAAGAAGTCATTTATTGCATGTAACATGTTTTTAAAAACGATGGAGATTTTCTTTCAGAAAGTGGCGGGCTGAAAGTAATAACAGCACAACAGAGTGTAAGCTGTTCATAGGACATCCTTTGACGTCATGGAAAGTAAGTTAACTTTAAGGAGTTCTGAATTCTGATTTGTTATGTTGTATGGGTTTTTTAAACACAATCATTTTGATTGTGTTTTTTTTTCCCCGCTGTTATATGATGAATACCTTCAAGTCACTGTTTTTAGTGAATTTTGATACATTCTGAGAACAGCAAAAATAAACCATTTAACATGTATAATTAATTCTGTACTGTTTGCATTTATGATGTATATGTAGAACTGTGTAGGAGGCATGGAGAAGGTGAGGCTTCTGTAAGTGTCAAAGTTGTTGCATGCAGTGCTGCACTTCTGAGTATTCTTTCATATGCTGGACTACATCTGCACAATGAGATACCTAAGCAAAGGAAACACAAGTGATGTGATTGTGAAATGAGCAAAATAAATTGCACGTATTTCATTTACATCACCTGTGTTTCCTATCATTATGAATCACATTGTGCAGATCAAGTTTAGGTCTGTCCAGGGAAACATAGGAGGTTTGGACTTTGTTCAAGAGTGCAGTGGACATGACTCACTTCATCGGTAGACCTTCACATGTATTATGTCCTCTGTTCTCTTCAACAACTCGAAATTTCATCTGCAACCCTGAGTAGGCCTCACCTCAAACAAACCTCTGGATAGGACACATCTTATTGGCATCCTGAAGTAATCATTTAAAATTTTAGTGTCTTGCGACACTTTTCTGAGACAACAGCAATGCAAAAGATGCACCATGTTTTAAGAGAGGCCTCACTTCATCTGCATCAAGATACTGTTAGTTTAAAATGTATATCTTTAGGACTGTGTAGGGGGCCTGGAGAAGCAGAAGCTTCTGTAAGTGTCAAAGTTGTTGAAAAACTGTTTGTCCTTCAATCTTTTCCCTTGTCTTTTGTAATTTTTAAATACATGTTTTAATATTTTTCAAATGTTTGTTCTCTCTTTCACAGATTGAAAGTATAAAAACAAAAAGTGAGTAATTTAACGACAATTATAAGGTAAATGTTTTGTACTCTTTTCATTACATTTCTATCACATTTAACTTCTATTAGTTCCACTGCTTCATTTCTTTAACCCTCAGTTTCCTGCCTTTGCTACTTTCCTCATTCCTTTCTCTATTACCTACTTACTCAACTCCTTCCACTCTTTTTCTCAGTCCCTCTCTTCTCATAGTTCCTCACTCTTGTTCACTCACTCCGTCTCTATTACTCTTAGTGTCTTTGACTGATCACTCTATCACTACTTGTTCATAATGCTTTCTCTGTGTAGTTGAAGCACACTAAGGGGCATATTATGAACACAGCCAATAAAATTATTGCTCTTTTTATTGGCAGAAAACTGGTGCAAAAGTGGTTTTAGCGGCAGTTTTCTGCCGCAAAGGCAGCTTTAGCGACACATTTCTGCCAATAAAAGCTGCAAAACTTTTATTGCCTATGTTGATGATATGGCTCTATGTTACTTACATTTCTTTGCTGTTTTAATTAATCTTTTTCTGTTATTTTTTGTTTTCTGTTTTCTATTTTTTCTCTCTGTTATTCCTCATGTTTTAATCTTATTTTGAACATTCACTCACATTCTCCAAGAAACTCTTCTTTGTTAATGTTATACTCTCTTTTTTTTTCTTTCACTTCGTTATCTATTTTGTTTTTCACAATTATACCCTCTTCCGTCTTATCTTCGGTAAATAGATCTATTAAACAGTATCTCTTCTTTACTCCCTATAGCTGTCTTTCTTTTAACATCACTCTCTGTTTACTTTCCTTATACTTACTCTTTTTTAAAAAAAAAAATTTTTTTGGTTAGCTCCCGGTCCGCGTACCGGGAAGCTAACCGGGAAGCGAACCAAAAGAAATAGAGCTTGCCAGAGTGCTAAACATTCTAGCAATTTTTTTTGAAAGGGAAGGTAGTTCTGAAAAGAACTTTTTTTTTTATATTTTTGTTGTTTTATATATTTTTTTTTTTTTTTTGAACATTTTTTGTTTTTTTTGTATTTTTTGAACGATTTTATATATTTTTTGGGTTTTTTTGGGGGGGGGGAAACAACAAAAAACAGGCATTGAAAAGGGCTCAACAGGAGCAAAAAAAAGATTACTGGGGGCGGTTAGGGCAATTATGGTGTTCCTACGCCAGGTTTATAGCATTTATGCTCATGTTGCCACATGCTAACAACGCACGACAGTGCATACAAGAGTGTATCATGTGGCCAAAATGTTCTTGTATATTTGGCACAGTTTCCCGTGCCTCTGCTGGTGTCAATGAAATGGGTATTCTTGATCTGGCCACAGGAGTTGATCTTGGATTTTCCTGCAAATCCCGTATTTCCGCCGGGCTATAATTGAGTGGATGCTTCCTTGTCATGTGCCTGTGCATTGTATGATTTCCGTAACTATATTTCTTATCCGTCCCTCTGGATAATTTTTCTTTACAGATGAGGCAGGTGACATACCTCGCATTGACTTTTTTTTGGCCAGGAGGGATCGAATAAAACTGCCAGATGAAACTGGCTTTCTTATGTGAAACCCGGGGCACCTCTTCTAAGAACTGTGGTTCTTCTCCCTCCTCTTCATCCATTTCTTCCTCTTCCTCCTCAGTGTTGGTCATCACCTGGGGAGGTGGTCCTCTCTTCCCATGAGGAGGTGGAGGTGATGGTGGGGGTCCACCAGCTGAAGCAACTACTGAAGCCATTTCTGATATAGTAATGAAGGTCTTCCTCTCACAATGATGAAAGTCAGAGTGAGGAAAGAAGGAGGGGTTTTCATCATTTGGGAAAAACAATACTTCTCAACCAATGAAAAGTGTTATTTTTAGGTCACCTGACCTAGCCTTACATCATTATGAAACCAAAAGTGAAATGAACCAATGAAAAGTTTTATTAACAAGTCACATGACCTCTCACGCTCATGTTACGCGCTGCGGAACGCGCCCCGGTTAGCTTCCGGGTCGCTGAGCTTCGCGCCTCGGTCCGCGCCCCGGGACACTTCCGGGTGCGCTAACGCGGTACGTCACAAGACGCATTACGCGGCAACGCGATACGTCGCGCTTTCGCGACGCGCCGCGGATCGCTTCCGGGGAGCTGCGTTTCGCGCCTCGGTCCGCGCCCCGGGGCACTTCCGGGTGCGCTAACGCAGTACGTCATAAGACGCATTACGCGGCAACGCGATACCGTCACTATGTTGATTTCTTACCGGTTCGCGGACCGGGTCGCGGCATCAAATTGAGCTAACGGGAAGCTTCCCGGTTCGCGGACCGGGAGCGAAACAAAAAAAATATTAAAAAAAAATTATTAATAAACATATAAAATATATTTTTGGATTTAAAGAAGAATACATTTTACAGCTATAGCTATTAGCTTTTAAAAAACCAATGAAATTCACTGAAAAAACCATAGGTTATAGACCATATATAGTTAGGAATTAGCATTTACAAAACCTTGAAAATTCACTGAAAAAACCATAGGTTATACACCATATATAGTTAGGAATTAGCATTTAAAAAACCTTATTTTACTCACACAAAACCATTGAAATTCCATATATAGTTAGTTGTACTAACTATATATCGCGCACCCGCAATCCACTGCTGATCATGTCACATATTACATCATTCATGACATGGTCAGTGACATCACTGATGACATCACTGATGACATCTCAAATGACATCACTGATGACATCACTGATGACATCTCAAATGACATCACTGATGACATCACTGATGACAACATCCAGTGACTGTATGTTTCTGTAAAGTTAAAATATGTCTTACATATTGAAGAATGAGTGGATGTAGAAGTGTCTGAACAAAGGATTTAGTAGGTGCATGACTGACTGTATGAGTGAGTGATTAAATGTGTCTCACTGAGTGCATGGGTTAGTGACTAAACTGTCTTAATTTGTGCATCATTATGTCTGTTGTTCTGTAAACTGCTGCATGTGTTGATCAGTAGCTATATGATTAACTATATGGGTTATTGATTGGTTGCCCAAGTATTTGTATGGGAGACTGAGAGTGTGTATGGGTGGCTGGGAGGTGTATGACTCTCTGCATAGATGTATGGGTTCAAAAGTGCATGTGGAAACAGCTGTATGGGCGGTTGACTGTGTGCATGACTGTATTGGTGAGTGAATAGATATCTCAGTGCTACATGTCAAAGTAAGTACATATGTAAAATACAGTACATGTGAGAGTTGACATATATAAATAACTGTGCATAAGAGCCAGTGAATGTGTGAGTGGCTGTATGGATCATTGTGAACTTGTATCCAGGATTGTATAAGTGAGTAAATATGTTTTAGTATATGTTTGAATAAGTAAGGTGTGTTTAACTGTATAGTTAAGGAAATGGAGGTGTGATTGATTGTTTGCATGACTGACTAGGTGTGTGTGTAACTTCATGGATGAGTGACAATCTGCGAGTCTGTGTTTACACTGAGTGTATCTAAGGTTATATTAGAGTCTGAAGAGGTTCATCGTATTATCACATGAATGATGTCATCAGTGATGTGATCAGTAATGTCAAATGAGATGTCATCAGTGATGTCATCAGTGATGTCATTTGAGATGTCATCAGTGATGCCATCAGTGATGTCATTTGAGATGTCATCAGTGATGTCATCAGTGATGTCATTTGAGATGTCATCAGTGATGTGATCAGTAATGTCAAATGAGATGTCATCAGTGATGTCATCAGTGATGTCATTTGAGATGTCATCAGTGATGTCATCAGTGATGTCATTTGAGATGTCATCAGTGATGTCATCAGTGATGTCATTTGAGATGTCATCAGTGATGTCATCAGTGATGTCATTTGAGATGTCATCAGTGATGTCATCAGTGATGTCACTGACCATGTCATGAATGATGTAATATGTGACATGATCAGCAGTGGATTGCGGGTGCGCGATATATAGTTAGTACAACTAACTATATATGGAATTTCAATGGTTTTGTGTGAGTAAAATAAGGTTTTTTAAATGCTAATTCCTAACTATATATGGTGTATAACCTATGGTTTTTTCAGTGAATTTTCAAGGTTTTGTAAATGCTAATTCCTAACTATATATGGTCTATAACCTATGGTTTTTTCAGTGAATATATATATATATATATATATGTATATCCTTCGATATCGGTTCCAGTTTCCCAGTTCTGCAGCGCTCGTAGTTGGTGCGTCACCCTGCGGCTGAACCCACGCCGCTACACATTTCACAACTTTTCCCCCGAAAAGGGAAAAAATGGGTCGCACACCCAAGACAGTTTTCTTCACAAGATCAGCTTTATTTGTATATTTTCATACAGGGCCTGACAGCGTGTTTGATCTACGCGTTTCGGTGTCTCTCCACCTTGCTCACGATCGCGAAGGAGACCCCTCGTGAAAGTGCGAATCTTAGTCAGCATCAACCGGTGTTCTGACCTTCAGGATGGGAGGCGGGTGAGCACTATTCCAGTGCGTGTTCACCCTGGCGCTATGTGCAGCAACAAAGCAAGGTGACAAGAGGCTGGGCACCCCTTCAACCCACTGGGGCTTTCACTTTGCGTATTTTGACAGAGCCGCGCACCCACTTGGGATTACTAACATTTCACTACAACACCCAAGAGGCCGTGTGTACAGCCACGCCCCTTTCCCAGGGGTAGGTGTTTTGCATAAATTAAAGACTGCAGCGAGTTCATCTGATTGCATCAAACGCCACAGAAGAAGGGAGTTGGTTCCTCCCAAAACGCGTCTGGCGACATGAATATTTGAGGTGATTTCCCCATGTTTTCTGCCATCAGCATGCTGTAAATAAACCTCGCGCCTATGGTACAAAGCTTCCTGGTTGGTCTCCTTCAATTTGGGACTCTGGTTTTGTTGGATGTTAGCGGCCAGTCCTGGTTGCGAAGGAGACCCCTCGTGAAAGTGCGAATCTTAGTCAGCATCAACCGGTGTTCTGACCTTCAGGATGGGAGGCGGGTGAGCACTATTCCAGTGCGTGTTCACCCTGGCGCTATGTGCAGCAACAAAGCAAGGTGACAAGAGGCTGGGCACCCCTTCAACCCACTGGGGCTTTAACTTTGCGTATTTTGACAGAACCGCGCACCCACTTGGGATTACTAACATTGCACTACAACACCCAAGAGGCCGTGTGTACGGCCACGCCCCTTCCCCAGGGGCAGGTGTTTTGCATAAATTAAAGACTGCAGCGAGTTCATCTGATTGCATCAAACGCCACAGAAGAAGGGAGTTGGTTCCCCCCGAAACGCGTCTGGCGACATGAATATTTGAGGTGGTTTCCCCATGTTTTCTGCCATCAGCATGCTGTAAATAAACCTCGCGCCTTTAGTACAAAGCTTCCTGGTTGGTCTCCTTCAATTTGAGACCCTGGTTTTGTTGGATATATATATATATATATATATTTATATATATATTACCTACTGGCGGTCGCCAGTAGGTATATATAGTTAGGATTTTTTCTCTATGGGATTTTTGAAAATTCTATGTCTAATAACTTTGGCGTTTGTGGACGGAATTGGCTGAAATTTTCAGGAAAATGGCACATTTTGTTTCTGAGCAGCCCCTGAAAATTGGGGGGGGGTTTCGTCCAGGGGGGGTCGAGAAAAAATGGGGGTCCCAAAACGTGTTTTTAACATTGAGTTTTCCATAGGGCGGTTGGCCTCACTTTAGCCCGAACGGCTGAATGGATTTGCACGAAACTTGGCAAAATTGTAGGGACTGGTAGCCCGATGTGCCTTTTGTAGGTCTCAATATATGTGCTCCAGTGGATTTTGAGAAATTAACGTTTAAAAAAAGATATATATCTGTAACAGCGGACCGGGCAGCGTCCCAGGACGCGTACTTTTCGCGCAACGGAGCTTTGTGAAGCGAAGCTGATTGGTTCTCCGGCGTCTGTCAACATTCCAAACAGTCCGTAGCGGCCGCCATCTTGTCTCTCGGTAGGATCGAGAGACAAGAGGAGGCGAAAGCGAAGGGGCAAATGACCATAAGGGGGAATAGTAGATCCTCGCTGACCCCCTAGGTTTGATGTGGAGGTTTTAAAAGGGCCCCGCGGGGCAAAAAAAAAAAATAATAATAATAATCGAACGGCTGAATGGATTTGCACGAAACTTGGTAAAATATTAGGGACTGGTAGCCCGATGTGCCTTTGCTAGGTCTCAATATATGTGCTCCAGTGGATTTTGAGAAATTAACGTTCAAAAAAAGATATATATCTGTAACAGCGCTCCGCTTCGCGTACTTTTCGCGCAACGGAGCTTTGTGAAGCGAAGCTGATTGGTTCTCCGGCGTCTGTCAACATTCCAAACAGTCCGTAGCGGCCGCCATCTTGTCTCTCGGTAGGATCGAGAGACAAGAGGAGGCGAAAGCGAAGGGGCAAATGACCATAAGGGGGAATAGTAGATCCTCGCTGACCCCCTAGGTTTGATGTGGAGGTTTTAAAAGGGCCCCGCGGGGCAAAAACAAAAAAATAATAATAATAATCGAACGGCTGAATGGATTTGCACGAAACTTGGTAAAATATTAGGGACTGGTAGCCCGATGTGCCTTTGCTAGGTCTCAATATATGTGCTCCAGTGGATTTTGAGAAATTAACATTCAAAAAAAGATATATATCTGTAACAGCGCTCCGCTTCGCGTACTTTTCGCGTTACGGAGCTTTGCGAAGCTGATTGGTTCTCCGGCGTCTGTCAACATTCCAAACAGTCCGTAGCGGCCGCCATCTTGTCTCTCGGTAGGATTGAGAGACAAGAGGAGGCCAAAGCGAAGGGGGAAATGACCATAAGGGGGCATAGTAGATCCTTCCTGACCTCTTAGGTTTGATGTACCATTTTGCCAAGTTTGGTGTAATTCCGTTCAGCCATTCAGGCTGTAGACGTATGTAAATGTCCTATGGAAAATTGCATGGGGAAAACACATTTGAAAGTGTTGAAATTTAGAACCAATTAAAATGTTACTTTGGTTTTGTATTTGTGTGTGATGAAAGTTAATTGGTTATGTATATATGTCAAATGAGAGGAAACCACAGCCATTTTGTGATACTACTGTCTGAGGTACATTTGTGAGGAATTTTTGGTGGTGAATTTCTGGTGTTTGATTTACACAGTACTAACACTTTTCCTACTTTTAAAAAGGTGAGTTGTTAATTTGTAAGGGGAACTATGTTGTACACTTGAAGATAATTTGAAAAATGTTTTCTGTTATTTATTTGCAGTCCTTCTGTTATACTAAATACTTGATAAAGTTAGTTTTATATTATGTATTACTAAAAACGATAAATGAAAGTGATTATTTTTTTCTGCAATTTACAGCAAGCAATTTCAAAATAAAATGGCTCACAATGAAGAGACCGTGGCAATTTCTTTTGAATTGTCCACTACATTGATTGAAATTGAGAGCACCAATAATGAAATATTGTCACAAGGAGGACATGACTTGTATGATTCCATTAGATTGATTGAAATGGACAGCACCAAGAATGAAATATTGTCACAAGGAGATGACTTGAATGATTCCACTACGTTGATTGAAATTGAGAGCAGCAATAATGAAATATTGTCACAAGGAGGAGATGACTTGTATGATTCCATTAGATTGATTGAAATGGACAGCACCAATAATGAAATATTGTCACAAGGAGGAGATGACTTGAATGATTCCACTACATTGATTGAAATTGAGAGCACCAATAATGAAATATTGTCACGAGGAGATGACTTGAATGATTCCACTACATTGATTGAAATTGACAGCACCAATAATGAAATATTGTCAGAAGGAGGAGATGACTTGAATGATTTTTTTGATCAATCTCTTGATGGCGAATTTATCGAGTGTTTGGAGACCATAGAGTTACAAGAATCATTATTGCAGACTTTTCATGAGGACATTGCTGATGAGGACATGTTACTAGTTCTTTCAAATTTAGAAAATTCTGAAGAATAAATTTATATTTAGAAATCAAAAATTGTTTGAGACATTATTCATTTTTATTTTTAATTTATGAGGTTGTAGCGAAGTGATTGTAGTATAAAATGAGACTTATAGTATAGAGTGCAACATTTTTATGTTACATGGTAAGTTTACTCATATTTACTTCCCTTCTGCCACTATATTATCTCCAATGTGTATTTGACATCTCTTCTTCATCTCCGGCCTCCTTTCTCTCACTGTGTGTCTCCAATGCATCTTATCGCTGCTATTTTGTGTAATTACAGAAGAGAGTAAAATAAAATAGTTCGGAACGTGAAAAGGGGGCAAAGTAGAGTACTCCTCACCCCCTAGGCCTTTTTAGGCGGTCCCAAAAGGATCAGTTTCTGCTTTCCTGAGAGATTATGGTATGAGTTCCATATACCACAATAACTTGCATTACAACATGCAAGATATCTATCTCCTATTACCAACTTTTGGAGATATTCGCGCTAAGCGCGAATATCTCCAAAAAGTAACACCTGCCCTGAGCAGTTCTTAGCCATGTTATCCAATGGGAGGTGGATAACATGGCTAAGAGCATTAGCTCGGTAATGTATGAATATCGCTGAGTTTTTAGCGATATTCATGCATTGCGGCCGTTTATTATCGCATTTGTGATAAACCTTGATAATAGCAAGGTTTATCTTCGATAATTTCTGACGATGCTTAGCGGTAAAAAATTCGTTGGTAAGCATCGTTAGCGATAAATATCGCTTAACTTTGGTAATATGCCCCAACGTCTGTTAACGTTCGATTCGAAGGAAATGAGGAAGTGTTGAAAAACATTGTCTGCGCCATCTTGCCTTTTTTGAAATGCCACACTTTTGTCGTGCACGGCAGCCATTTTAGATGCCTTGACCAGACCCACTCTCTGCACGCTGTTGATTCGTAGCATGGCTCCTCACCCTCGCAAGCATCTTCCCCAGGCACTGGTCACCCCCGCTCTCTGTCTTATGCATGGGCAATAAACCTCCCCCCATCTGCGCTGCTCTTCCCTGAGAATCACACTGTGCCCGCCCGACACCTCCCTTTCGCCCTATTCACTACCGCACCCTCTGACACTCCTCTTCCTCTGTGTCCGATTGTCCAGGCTATCAGCTAGCCCTGCAGATGTAGTTTATGGCCCCAGCTGTAAAGAATCACCCCTCTTCAAAGGAGTTATAGTAGATCAAGGCCCACACCCGATGAGATCCGTCACACCACACGTGTTCCTACTATCTGAAAACTATCCTGTATTGTGATTGGGGAGGGGACCGAGCCTGAAGCGGAAGATTCCAGGAATGACTCTTTGTACATCAAAGTTTTTACAATTATGTGTCACATTAAAAATATATAGCACTCCAACAAAGTAGTAGGAATATAAAACTTTAATAACATATAAATATATACAACAAAACAAAAACAGTAAAAACATTTAAACAACGAAGAGTCCGTGGCAATTTCTTTTGAATTATCCAATAGATTTATTGAAATTGACAGCACCAATAATGAAATATTCTTGTCAGTAGCGGTCTGTTGTGCGAATAGTTCCAAGGCAGCAGAACGCGCTGAAATCTAGATGGCACGAAAGTGATGTCTAGCAAGTTGCCGCCCAGCAAATAACGGCGTGGGGCGCCGCGGGGGTGAGTGAGTCCAGTAGGCACCACAGCTATTCTTACCGGCATTGCAGAATTACTGCTGGGGACAATGCCTGTGCTGTAGCAGGGTCACAGCAGAAACAAAAAGGATTCTGTTGAAGATGTTGTTGGTTTTCAATTTGAAAACAGTTCTGGTGTCAACTGCTATGCTAATGTAGTGGTTAATGTTTTGTTTTCTCTAGAAAATGTAAAAGAGGGGGAGGCAGTCCAAAGTTCCGTTAAAAGGGCAAAGGAAAGGATCGGTGGTTTGAACTATCAGTCAAAAAGGGGAGGGGGTGCAACAATTTTTCCTACCGGGTCACACTGTGCTTTCACTGGAAGTGAGGTCTGCAGGATTCTAGTAATTCAAAGTGAGGCTGGCGCCGACGTCCCGCGGATACAGTTTCGTCACTCCACGGGTGATCATGGCAGTCATTCCCCATCGGGGGTCGGAGACTCCCGCGGCTCCTCTAGAATCTTCAAGGTCGTGGAGGACTACGGTGGTGGAGTCAACCAGTGACCGGGCCATTTCTTTATGCTGGGCCCGCTCTTGCCAGGTCGACCGCCATTTTGAGAGTTCGGTAGCTACTGGCGATCGCGGGGTCAAATGAGCGGACGGGCTCCACCCTGCCGGGCGAGACGTTGCAGCATGGCCACAGTGGAAGAACTCTTTTCCGGGCGCCTGGAGCGCTGAGGGTGCAGCTGGGAAGCCTCCACTGGGGAGGCGGGAGAGGCCTGTTCGCACCGTCTCTCCCTCCCAGTGCACCCCACGGCGTCTCGCTTGAGATTTGTTATGGCCGGACCAGGCGATGAGGACGAGGGGGGGGGGGTCGGAGGCATGTGCAAGACATCCCCCCCCAGGGTTGTTGCAGCAATTATACAAGAAAGAAGAAGTGTCCCGTCCGTCTTCGGGCCGGGCTTCCGGTAGATGTCGGCCGGACGCCCCTGGCTCTGGCCCCATGAACGGGTTTCTTGGTTTATCGGCTGCAGCCGGATCCCGTCGGCCTCGGCCCCCCGACCGTTGGTGGCCGGACCGGAAGAGCATGTGGCGGGACTACCTGCAACTCTCAAGGGCCACCGCGGCCGGACTGGGAGAGAGAGGGGAGGGTCGAGGAGACATTCCCCCCCCCTGCAACTGTTCAGCGTTGTAAAGGCAATCCCCTGGCCGGGTCCCGCTGGTCTCGGCCTCTCCTCCGGCTACACCCTACGTTAGGATCTCCTGGCCGAGGCGTGGCAGCAGGACCTGCCTTATATGGGCTGCTCCCGGCTGGGCGTAGCCGGAACCCTGCCCCACCTTGGAAGTTTCCAGAGTGGGGGCGGATGTTCTACTGACTTGCATTTTCCCTAGTCTATCGATTTTTTTGGCGTGGCAGGCGGTGGGACAGCGAGGGGTGATTTGGTTTCTCTTACTGTTTTTCTGGTCTCTCACCACTGGCATATTTTAACGTTTTCTTGTTTCTAGGACATTAATAGGTTTTATCATTACGTTATGTTATCGTTTCTTTGTTCGTTGTTTAATAAAAGTTCATGTTCATCAGTGGCCTACTGATTTTCGATTTCCTATTCTTTTCTTTCCAGGTTGTTTCATGCTAAAGTTTCTGTTAACAGGATACAGTGATCACTTCGTTATTATTGCATATGTCCTTTTCACTAGGGGTGCTCTCTGGTCGGGCCAGATGACGTATGTCTAGTATATGGTCCGGGTGAAACAGGTGCATCAATCAGTGGGGAGTAGATAGGCATGACAGATTACAACGGGGGAGAAAGGTCCGCATTACGTACCCTTTCACTACTTGCAAAGATTTTCCTACGTTTATTTGCAAACAGGGAATACCTCCAAAAAGAACTAATTCCCAAACAGTCAATGTTCGGACAATCAATCAATCAATGAGGAATGAAATAGGTACGACGTGTTAAAGGCTTGCGTTACCTACCCTTCACTATCTGCAAAGGGAGAGAGAATATTCCTATTCTTCCTCGTTTGCAGGCAGAGAAGATCCTTAAGAGAACCAACTTCGAACAATTCAATGCTCGATTCAAACAATCAACAAGGGGTACTGTGAACACAAATGAACGCCGCTTATGTACATACGCATTGCTATTTTCAACAGGTTGTTCCTAATGTTTCTATTTTAGCGAGGTCAAAAAGAGATCCCATTAGTGGCCTACTGATTTTGCTCGATTCCTTTTGTTTTTTTACACGGTTTTTCGCTATCTGCAAAGACTAAACAGAGTATTTTGACTCTGTGCTTGTTTGTAAATAGAGAATGAACGAAAGAGAACAATCAATCAAATGGAGAGAGAAGCAGGCACGACGGATTACAAAGGGGGCAAAGGGCTGCGTTAACTACCCTTCACTATCTGCAAAGAGAGAGTACTCCTAATAGAAATGAGGGGTGGGGGGCAGCATTCAAAGCAGATCAGTGTGCATAAACACGAAAATGTTTTTACTTACCACGTACTTGACATTCGACAGCTTATGATATTTGCTATTAAAAAACCATTGAAATTCACTGAAAAAACCATAGGTTATAGACCATATATAGTTAGGAATTAGCATTTACAAAACCTTGAAAATTCACTGAAAAAACCATAGGTTATAGACCATATATAGTTAGGAATTAGCATTTACAAAACCTTGAAAATTCACTGCAAAAACCATAGGTTAGAGACCATATATAGTTAGCTGGACATTTTATTGACATAAAACCAATGAAATTCCATATATAGTTAGTTGCACTTACTATATATCGCGCACCCGCAATCCACTGCTGATGATGTCACATATTACATCATTCATGACATGGTCAGTGACATCACTGATGACATCACTGATGACATCTCAAATGACATCACTGATGACATCACTGATGACATCTCATTTGACATCAATGACCACATCACTGATGATATCATTCATGTGACAATACAATGCATCTCCTCACATTTTAATATAACCTCTGTTTCACCCAGTGTTAAAAAGAGTATAATTTTTGAAACCATTGACACACCAATACTAGTTACTACATACGCACTCACTGATTGCTACGTCTACACACACCTTCACTCATTCACCCATACAATCATTCATACATACAATCACTCATCTTTACAACACTATCATATGCACTCATACACCTATACAGACACTCACAGTCTGCCACTCATCCATGGAGTTACTTACACACCTAGTCAGTCCTGTAAAGAATCAATGAGACTTCCATTTTCTTGTCTATACAGTTAAACATAGAGCACCTTACATTTTCAAACATGTACTAACACATACTTACTTTCTTATACAATCATTGATACAAGTACAGATTGATCTGCACAGAGTCACACACCTCCCAGCTAGCCACACACACACTCAGTCTCCCATACAAATACTTGGGCAATCAATCAATAACCCATATAGTTACTCATATAGCTACTGATCAACACATGCAGCAGTTTACAGAACAACAGACATAATGATGCACAAATTAAGACAGTTTAGTCACTAACCCATGCACTCAGTGAGACACATTTAATCACTCACTCATACATTCAGTCATGCACCTACTAAATCCTTCGTCCAGACACTTATACATCCACTCATTCTTCAATATGTAAGACATATTTTAACTTTACAGAATTATACAGTCACTGGATGTAGTCATCAGTGATGTCATTTGAGATGTCATCAGTGATGTCATCAGTGATGTCACTGACCATGTCATGAATGATGTAATATGTGACATCATCAGCAGTGGATTGCGGGTGCGCGATATATAGTTAGTGCAACTAACTATATATGGAATTTCATTGGTTTTATGTCAATAAAATGTCCAGCTAACTATATATGGTCTCTAACCTATGGTTTTTGCAGTGAATTTTCAAGGTTTTGTAAATGCTAATTCCTAACTATATATGGTCTATAACCTATGGTTTTTTCAGTGAATATATATATATATATATATATATATATATATATATATATTACCTACTGGCGGTCGCCAGTAGGTATATATAGTTAGGATTTTTTCTCTATGGGTTTTTTGAAAATTCTATGTCTAATAACTTTGGCGTTTGTGGACGGAATTGGCTGAAATTTTCAGGAAAATGGCACATTTTGTTTCTGAGCAGCCCCTGAAAATTTTGGGGGGGTTCGTCAAGGGGGGGCCGAGAAAAAAGGGGGGTCCCAAAACGCGTTTTTCCCATGTTAATTTCCATAGGGCGGTTGGCCTCACTTTTAGCCCGAACGGCTGAATGGATTTGCACGAAACTTGGCAAAATTGTAGGGACTGGTAGCCCGATGTGCCTTTTGTAGGTCTCAATATATGTGCTTCAGTGGATTTTGAGAAATTAATGTTCAAAAAAAGATATATATCTGTAACAGCGGACTGGGCAGCGCTCCGCTACGCGTACTTTTCGCGCAACGGAGCTTTGTGAAGCGAAGCTGATTGGTTCTCCGGCATCTGTCAACATTCCAAACAGTCCGTAGCGGCCGCCATCTTGTCTCTCGGTAGGATCGAGAGACAAGAGGAGGCCAAAGCGAAGGGGCAAATGACCATAAGGGGGCATAGTACATTGTCGCTCACCCCCTAGGTTTGATGTGGAGGTTTTAAAAGGGCCCCGCGGGGCAAAAAAAAATAAAAATAATAATAATCGAACAGCTGAATGGATTTGCACGAAACTTGGCAAAATTGTAGGGACTGGTAGCCCGATGTGCCTTTGCTAGATCTCAATATATGTGCTCCAGTGGATTTTGAGAAATTAACGTTCAAAAAAAGGTATATATCTGTAACAGCGCACCGCTTCGCGTACTTTTCGCGTTACGGAGCTTTGCGAAGCGAAGCTGATTGGCTCTCCGGTGTCTGTAAACATTCCAAACAGTCCGTAGCGGCCGCCATCTTGTCTCTCGGTAGGATCGAACAGCTGAATGGATTTGCACGAAACTTGGCAAAATTGTAGGGACTGGTAGCCCGATGTGCCTTTGCTAGGTCTCAATATATGTGCTTCAGTGAATTTTGAGAAATTAACGTTCAGAAACAAGATATATATCTGTAACAGCGCTCCGCTTCGCGGAGATAAAATTATATGTGTATTACCTAGCTGTTGCTAACACCAGTTAGCGACGGCTAGTAGAAGATAGCGACCATCTTGGGCCCCACTTTGCATGTGAGTGATATTTATCACTAATGACATGCAAAGTGGGCATGCCAAGATGTTAGCGACTGGAAACAGTCGCTAACATCGCTATCTCCTATTATCAACTTTTGGAAATATTCGAGATAAGGGCGAATATCTCCAAAAGCTACCACCTGCCCTGAGCAGTTCTTAGCCATGTTATCCAATGGGAGGTGGATAACATGGCTAAGAGCATTAGCTCGGTAATGCATGAATATCGCTGAGTTTTCAGCGATATTAATGCATTGCGGTCGTTTTTTATCGTATTTCCGATAAACCTTGATAATAGCAAGGTTTATCTGCGATAATTTCTGACGGTAAAAAAATCGTTGCTGGGTTTTTTGAAAATTCTATGTCTAATAACTTTGGCGTTTGTGGACGGAATTGGCTGAAATTTTCAGGAAAATGGCACATTCTGTTTCTAAGCAGCCCCTGAAAATTTTGGGGGGTTCGTCAAGGGGGGGGCCGAGAAAAAAGGGGGGTCCCAAAACGCGTTTTTCCCATGTTAATTTCCATAGGGCGGTTGGCCTCACTTTTAGCCCGAACGGCTGAATGGATTTGCACGAAACTTGGCAAAATTGTAGGGACTGGTAGCCCGATGTGCCTTTTGTAGGTCTCAATATATGTGCTTCAGTGGATTTTGAGAAATTAATGTTCAAAAAAAGATATATATCTGTAACAGCGGACTGGGCAGCGCTCCGCTACGCGTACTTTTCGCGCAACGGAGCTTTGTGAAGCAAAGCTGATTGGTTCTCCGGCGTCTGTCAACATTCCAAACAGTCCGTAGCGGCCGCCATCTTGTCTCTCGGTAGGATCGAGAGACAAGAGGAGGCCAAAGCGAAGGGGCAAATGACCATAAGGGGGCATAGTACATTGTCGCTCACCCCCTAGGTTTGATGTGGAGGTTTTAAAAGGGCCCCGCGGGGCAAAAAAAAATAAAAATAATAATAATCGAACAGCTGAATGGATTTGCACGAAACTTGGCAAAATTGTAGGGACTGGTAGCCCGATGTGCCTTTGCTAGATCTCAATATATGTGCTCCAGTGGATTTTGAGAAATTAACGTTCAAAAAAAGGTATATATCTGTAACAGCGCACCGCTTCGCGTACTTTTCGCGTTACGGAGCTTTGCGAAGCGAAGCTGATTGGCTCTCCGGTGTCTGTAAACATTCCAAACAGTCCGTAGCGGCCGCCATCTTGTCTCTCGGTAGGATCGAACAGCTGAATGGATTTGCACGAAACTTGGCAAAATTGTAGGGACTGGTAGCCCGATGTGCCTTTGCTAGGTCTCAATATATGTGCTTCAGTGCATTTTGAGAAATTAACGTTCAGAAACAAGATATATATCTGTAACAGCGCTCCGCTTCGCGGAGATAAAATTATATGTGTATTACCTAGCTGTTGCTAACACCAGTTAGCGACGGCTAGTAGAAGATAGCGACCATCTTGGGCCCCACTTTGCATGTGAGTGATATTTATCACTAATGACATGCAAAGTGGGCATGCCAAGATGTTAGCGACTGGAAACAGTCGCTAACATCGCTATCTCCTATTATCAACTTTTGGAAATATTCGAGATAAGGGCGAATATCTCCAAAAGCTACCACCTGCCCTGAGCAGTTCTTAGCCATGTTATCCAATGGGAGGTGGATAACATGGCTAAGAGCATTAGCTCGGTAATGCATGAATATCGCTGAGTTTTCAGCGATATTAATGCATTGCGGTCGTTTTTTATCGTATTTCCGATAAACCTTGATAATAGCAAGGTTTATCTGCGATAATTTCTGACGGTAAAAAAATCGTTGCTAAGCATCGTTAGGGATAAATATCGCTTAACTTTGGTAATATGCCCCAACGTCTGTTAACGTTCGATTCGAAGGAAATCAGGAAGTGTTGAAAAACATTGTCTGCGCCATCTTGTCTTTTTTCAAATGCCACACTTTTGTCGTGCACGGCAGCCATTTTAGATGCCTTGACCAGACCCACTCTGTGCACGCTGTCGATCCTTAGCATGGCTCCCCACCCTCGCAAGCATCTCCCCCAGGCAGTGGTCACCCCCGCTCTCTGTCTTATGCATGGGTAATAAACCTCCCCCATCTGCGCTGCTGTTCCCTGAGAATCACACCCTGTGCCCGCCCGACACCTCCCTTTCGCCCTATTCACTACCGCACCCTCTGACACTCCTTTTCCTCTGTGTCCGATTGTCCAGGCTGGTCCTAGGGTATCAGCTAGCCCTGCAGATGTAGTTTATGGCCACAGCTGTAAAGAATCACCCCTCTTCAAAGGAGTTATAGTAGATCAAGGCCCACACTCGATGAGATCCGTCACAGCAGAAGCGTTGCTATTATCTGAAAACCATCCTGTATTGTGATTGGGGAGGGGACCGAGCCTGAAGCGGAAGATTCCAGGGATGACTGTTTGTACATCAAAGTTTTTACAATTATGTGTCACATTAAAAATATATAGCACTCCGACAAAGTAGTAAGATTATAAAACTTTAATAATTTATAAATATATACAAGAAAACAAAAATAGTAATAACATATAAAAATTTTTAGGGAAAAACAACGAAGTAGCGGTCGGCTGTGCGAATAGTCCCAACGCAGCACAACGTCCAGATTTCCGGCGTGGGGCGTCGCGGGGGGTGGGTCATCAGTAGCAAACTGTTGTGCGAATAGTTCCAAGGCAGCAGAACGCGCCGAAATCTAGATGACACGAAAGTGATGTCTAGTAAGTTGCCACCCAGCAAATAACGGCATGGGGCGTCGCGGGGGGTGGGTCATCAGTAGCAAACTGTTGCGCGAATAGTTCCAAGGCAGCAGAACGATGGCACCAAGGTGATGTCCAGTAAGTTGCCGCACTGGTTTTGGTATCCTACAATGCTGCTCCGAATAACGGCGTGGAGCGCCCCGGGGGAGGCGGCGTGAACGGGCCTCTCCAGGTGGAGTGTCATCTGTTGTAGTGGGGCGCCCCTTTACCGTTTCAGTTGCCATTCCGTCCGTTTTTGGTCCACTGTGTCAAAAGCCGCAATTCAGCTGAGTTGCGCCCACTCTTGCGGTGCAGCGATAGGCGGCTGTCACAGGACTCTCAAAATGGCGGCAGGCTGTTTCCTTTTTGGGCCTGGTCCACTGAAATGGCCCTGGGACACCTTGGAAATTGGACGCTTGTCTGCTAGGTCTTGGACCCCATTCTCGAAAGCGTCCCCTCCGCCTTGAGAATTCATCAAAAGTTTTGGGGGCTCCGACTCCTGCAGGCTTCTGGTGGGGAGCGGCTGCCATGATTGCTCGCGGAATGACCACGACTGAGCTACGAGATGGTGGTGCTTTCATGCTGACGCCAGCTTCAGTCTGAAACATCCAGAAACAAGGTGGGGCTTTCATCGTTTGGGAAAAAAAAAAGTTTTCATCCTATGAAAAGTGTTGTTTTTAGGTCACATGATCAAGCCTTCCATCATTAGGAAACCAAAAGTAAAATGAACCAATGAAAAGTTTTATAAACAAGTCACATGACCTGTTATGCGGCATAGGGTGTAAAATGCGGAGAAAATACGTTGGCACGTGAGGCGGCGTCAGTAGCGGACCGATGTGCGAATAGGCCGAAGGCAACACAACGCGCCAAGATCCGGATGGCACCGAGGTGGTGTCCAGCAAGTTGCAGCACTGGTGTGGCCATCCTACAATGCTGAAAGTCGGCGTGGGGCGCCCCGTTGGCCTGTGAGTTTGCGTCAGTAGCGGACCGATGTGCGAATAGGCCGAAGGCAGCACAACGCGCCAAGATCCGGATGGCACCGAGGTGGTGTCTAGTAAGTTGCCGCACTGTTATGGATATCCAACAATGCTGAAAGTCGGCGTGGGGCGCCCCGTTGGCCTGTGAGTTTGCGTCAGTAGCGGACCGATGTGAGAATAGGCCGAAGGCAGCACAACGCGCCAAGATCCGGATGGCACCGAGGTGGTGTCTAGTAAGTTGCCGCACTGGTGTGGCCATCCAACAATGCTGAAAGTCGGCGTGGGGCGCCCTGTTGGCCTGTGAGTTTGCGTCAGTAGCGGACCGATGTGCGAATAGGCCGAAGGCAGCACAACGCGCCAAGATCCGGATGGCACCGAGGTGGTGTCTAGTAAGTTGCCGCACTGGTGTGGCCATCCTACAATGCTGAAAGTCGGCGTGGGGCGCCCCGTTGTCCTGTGAGTTTGCGTCAGTAGCGGACCGATGTGCGAATAGGCCGAAGGCAGCACAGCGCTCCAAGATCCGGATGGCACCGAGGTGGTGTCTAGTAAGTTGCCGCACTGGTGTGGCCATCCTACAATGCTGAAAGTCGGCGTGGGGCGCCCCGTTGGCCTGTGAGATGGCGTCAGTAGCGGACCGATGTGCGAATGGGGCCAAAGGCAGCGCAACAATATTTTCTGATTTGAAGACACCACAAGGCGCTGAGATGCCAAGATCCGGATGGCACCGAGGTGGTGTCTAGCAAGTTGTGGCACTGGTGTGGCCATCGTACAATGGTAAAAGTCGGCGTGGGGCGCCCTGTTGGCCTGTGAGATGGTGTCAGTAGCGGACTGATGTGTGAATGGGGCCAAAGGCAGCGCAACAATATTTTCTACTATATTTTCGGAGTAGAAGACACCACAAGGCGCTGAGATGCCAAGATCCGGATGGCACCGAGGTGATGTGTAAGTTGCGGACCGATGTGCGAATGGGGCCAAAGGCAGCTCAACAATATTTTCTGAAGAGAATACACCACAAGGCGCTGAGATGCCAAGATCCGGATGGCACCGAGGTGATGTCTAAGTTGCGGACCGATGTGCGAATGGGGCCAAAGGTAGCATAACAAGATTTTCTGTATGGAAGATACCACTAGGCGTTGAGATGCCAAGATTCGGATGGCACCGAGGTGATGTCTAGCAAGTTGTGCCACTGGTGTGGCCTTCGTACAATGGTAAAAGTCGGCGTGGGGCGCCCTATTGGCCTGTGAGATGGTGTCAGTAGCGGACTGATGTGCGAATGGGGCCAAAGGCAGCGCAACAATATTTTCTGACTGACACCACAAGGCGCTGAGATGCCAAGATCCGGATGGCATCGAGGTGATGTCTAAGTTGCGGACTGATGTGCGAATGGGGCCAAAGTCAGCGTAACAATATTTTCTGTATGGAAGATACCACTAGGCGTTGAGATGCCAAGATTCGGATGGCACAGAGGTGATGTCTAGCAAGTTGGTGTGGTCATCCTACAATGCTGAAACTCGGCGTGGGTCACCCCATTAGCCTGTGAGATGGCGTCAGTAGCGGACCGATGTGCGAATAGGCCGAAGGCAGCACAACGCGCCAAGATCCGGATGTCACCGTGGTGGTTTCATAGTTGAGAGGCACTTCATCTGCAGTGGGGCGCCGAGATCCGGATGGCACCGAGGTGATGTCTAGCAAGTTGCTGTACTGGTGTGGTCATCCTACAATGCTGAAATGTAGTGGGGCGCCCATTTACCGTTTCAGTTGCCATTCAGCTGAGTTTCGGCTGCTCTTGATGCTACAGCGACAGGCGGCTGCAAGAGGACTCTCAAAATGGCGGCCTGTTCTTTGGATTTGGGCCTGGTCCACTAAAATGGCCCTGGGACACCTTAGAACTCGGACGCTCGATTTTTTTTTCCTTTCCTGTACATGCAAAAAAAGGTAAATGCCCGGTATGTTACACGCTTCATCTGCCACGATGAACTCTCCAGAGGAACCGAAAAAAAATATAGTTGTGGTAACTATACCATGCATCGTCATATGGAGAGGTGGCACCAATTAATTATAGTGCTGCATAAAAGAGAGATTTGGAGGAGAACCCCTGACCTGCTAGTACATTCATCAAAGAAGTGGCACTGAGAGCTTCAGAGGCAAGGGAAACGGTCCCAAATATTTAGAAGAACTTTGGAAAGATTAAAATGACATGTTTAGATTGTGGTAAATTAATTTCATGTGGGCAGATGAGTGTTACTCTAATAAATACAGCATATGAACATCATCATAGTCGATGGTTGGTAGAGACATTTTGACTATATCCTGGACCTGCCCGTCCTCGCCCAAAATGGCGCCGGAATAAATGGGACTCGTAACTCCTTGTTGTGTACTGGTTGCAGAACCTTGAAATCACGAGATACGTATGCAGTTTTGAAGCACATGGCGGGCGGGGACGAGAATTGATTGAATATTTCGACATCCCTATTGATATTAAGTTCTGATGTGTTATTGATTACTGTACTGTTGAAAATTCGAATTAACGTCACCCATGGTACTTGCCCGCAAATGTATATCTAGATAATTTTATTGTAACTGGCCCTGTCGTATTTTAATTATAAAATGTACGTCCACCGATTCCGTAACTGTTAGACACCTTAGTTTTTGCAACCTAATGGCCCGCCCGTTACGTTCCTCTACAGTGTAAATGTCTATTCATCATATACGATTACAGTTTGCTCCGTGGCAGGCCCACGTGGTTATAGGCTCGTATTTGTATAATGAAATTTTCACAATAAAGGTTTTTAAAAGAAAACATGGTAGTAGTGTATACATTGGTAAAGTTTTTAATAATAGTCACTGTTTTAGAATCATTAAAAGGCAAGTGAAATAAAGCAGACCAATTACATGAAGGGTAAAAGGTATAATACGAAGGAACGCAGTAAAGATAAATGGTCAAGGGCTGTTGTGTTTTCTATTCCTGCAACATAAAGTGATCGATAAGAATCTCATATTCAGGCGTATCGGCGACTAAGACAGCAGGTCGACCCTCTTTTGCTCAACGGCTCCGTCATGGGACGAAGAAACGCTCTTTTTCTCGAAAAAAGAATATATTTTACTTGCAGGACAGTTGTAAAATTTCCGGGAAAGTACATTAGCCTGGAACATTATAACATATATTTAAGAGAAAATAATGTTCGGAAGTAATTAAAAGCGTAATTTTTAGGTGATATGACCAAGGCTTTCATCATTAGAATAAGAAAAGTAAAATGAACCAATGAAAAGTTTTATTAACAAGTCACATGACTTGTTATGCTTACGTTACGCGCTGCGCGCCCCGGATGACTTCCGGATGCGCTAACGCGGCGCGTCATATGACGCATTACGCGACAACGCAGGTCCAGAATATAGTCAAAATGTCTCCACCAACCAGCGGTCGAAACACAACCCCTTTCAGCAGGCTAAATAGTTCTGTTAAATGACAACAGAAGGGACAGGCAACAAGAACCATCAGTCAAAGAGGGGAGGGCTAGTTCTACTCTACCGGGTTACATTGGGGCGCTACCGGAACTGATCGAATTGGTAGTCTACAGTGTTTCTGGATGTTTCAGACCGAAGCTGGGGTTAGCATGAGAGCAGCACCATTTCGTAGCTCCGTTGTGGCCATTCCGCAACCAATCATGGCAGCCGCTCTTTATCGTTATTTTGGGCGGGGTGGGTGGCGGAGCCGAGCTGTTTTGCAGCCATCATTGTGTGGAGTTCAGTTCATCTCACTAGTTTTGTATTTGTCATGAGGGGTTGTTCCTAATGTTTCTATTTTAGCGAGGTCAAAAAGAGATCCCATTAGTGGCCTACTGATTTTGCTCGATTCCTTTTCTTTTTTTTTTACACGATTTTTCGTTATCTGCAAAGACTAAACAGAGTATTGCGACTCTGTGTTTGTTTGTAAATAGAGAATGAACCAAAGAGAACTAATTCTAAAACAGTAAATACTTGGATAACAATCAATCAAATGGAGAGAGAAGCAGGCACGACGGATTACAACGGGGGCAAAGGCCTGCGTTAACTACCTTTCACTATCTGCAAAGAGAGAGTACTCCTAATAGAAATGAGGGGGGGGGCACCATTCAAAGCAGATCAGTGTGCATAAACACGAAAATGTTTTCACTTACCACGTACTTGACATTCGACAGCTTATGATATTTGCTATTAAAAAGCCATTGAAATTCACTGAAAAAACCATAGGTTATAGACCATATATAGTTAGGAATTAGCATTTACAAAACCTTGAAAATTCACTGAAAAAACCATAGGTTATAGACCATATATAGTTAGGAATTAGCATTTAAAAAACCTTATTTTACTCACACAAAACCATTGAAATTCCATATATAGTTAGTTGCACTAACTATATATCGCGCACCCGCAATCCACTGCTGATCATGTCACATATTACATCATTCATGACATGGTCAGTGACATCACTGATGACATCACTGATGACATCTCAAATGACATCACTGATGATATCACTGATGACATCTCATTTGACATCAATGACCACATCACTGATGATATCATTCATGTGACAATACAATGCATCTCCTCACATTTTAATATAACCTCTGTTTCACCCAGTGTTAAATACAGAGTATAATTTTTGAAACCATTGACACACCAATACTAGTTACTACATACGTACTCACTGATTCCTACGTCTACACACACATTCACTCATTCACCCATACAATCATTCATACATACAATCACTCATCTTTACAACACTATCATATGCACTCATACACCTATACAGACACTCACACTCTGACACTCATCCATGGAGTTACTCACACACCTAGTCAGTCCTGTAAAGAATCAATCACACTTCCATTTTCTTGTCTATACAGTTAAACATAGAGCACCTTACATTTTCAAACATATAGTAACACATACTTACTTTCTTATACAATCATTGATACAAGTACACATTGATCTGCACAGAGTCACACACCTCCCAGCCAGCCACACACACACTCAGTCTCCCATACAAATACTTGGACAATCAATCAATAACCCATATAGTTAATCATATAGCTACTGATCAACACATGCAGTAGTTTACAGAACAACAGACATAATGATGCACAAATTAAGACAGTTTAGTCACTAACCCATGCACTCAGTGAGACACATTTAATCACTCACTCATACATTCAGTCATGCACCTACTAAATCCTTCGTCCAGACAGTTATACATCTACTCATTCTTCAATATCTAAAACATATTTAAACTTTACAGAAACACACAGTCACTGGATGATGTCATCAGTGATGTCATCAGTGATGTCATTTGAGATGTCATCAGTGATGTCATCAGTGATGTCACTGACCATGTCATGAATGATGTAATATGTGACATGATCAGCAGTGGATTGCGGGTGCGCGATATATAGTTAGTGCAACTAACTATATATGGAATTTCAATGGTTTTGTGTGAGTAAAATAAGGTTTTTTAAATGCTAATTCCTAACTATATATGGTCTATAACCTATGGTTTTTTCAGTGAATATATATATATTTCACTCCTTCCTGCTTCTCCAGGTACGGCATGCAGGACACAAAGACCGCCACACAGCTTATCCAGTACACCAGGTCAGTTTATTATCCCCTTGATTCTCCCTCTGGCATGACGCGTTTCGGGTAAGGACTACCCTTGATCACATAACGGTACATTGTTTACAGAGACCTTTAAGTACTCATTTTTTTCATCCTCTTTGCGAAGCACACCACGTGATTAATAAAAAGTGAAGATATACTTAAACATACAAATCGAGAGGCTCTTTCCTTTTTGTCTAATCAGCACATATGGATAAATAAGATTTATATTCAAAGATGCATTAGATGTTAGCATATGATATAACTGCATAAATGCATATGCGGTAAACATGGACTGAATTTTGTGCAAATTCGCAAGATTAAATTGATGTTGCCTGTATATTTCCATTATATACAATTCCCATAATTACATATATTATACAGTAATTTAATCATTATTTACACCTGATATAAATGTAAAAAAATATTTATATACATATATACACAGAACCATCATCTATTATTTGCAATATCTATATACACATAAAAAATTGCTAGAAATTGAAATACAAATTATAGCAGCATAAATGCTTAAGTTCCATTAAACCTATTATGCAAAATTGATTTGGTATTATTTTCTCCAAGTGCAATAAAATTCGCTGAATAAATTCATATTTTACCTATGACAACTGAGCCCAGTTGTCACAAAGAGCTCACTCCAGATTTTATATACAAATAAAGTGCTAAGTGCTATATAAAAAAATGAGCAAATACAAAAAATCATGTGATGATATTTACAGTGAAGCTAAATGCAGAGTTGTTGTTATCTGTATAAATGATAATGATGATCTATCAATTAAACGGTATAAGACAATCTTATATACGGATCAGTTACATTTTTTCTCTTCCAGGGAATATGTCTCTCTTCTGTACCCCTTGTCTTAATGTGGATAATGTCATCTTCCTGTATTAGTCCTCCATGTGCACAGAAGTGTAAAGTTCATACATCCAAATTATAGGGCATTGATTTGCTGTGCATCTGTTTCTACAGATTGTTGTTCCCATCTAGTCATCTCCTTTAAAAGTTTCTAACAAGAGGAAAAATGGAACAATATGTAAAGAGATATATATATAAAGGGAGGGAAGCAATATACATATTCAGGTAGATCTAAAGAAATGTATGTAGATCTTCCGTGTTGTTAAGACCTTGGGGAAACTTACAATTGAGATTCAGAATGTATTTGGTCTCTAACTGTCTTAACATAATTTCCCTGTTCCCTCCTTTTTTAGGTATAGGAACATGATCAATCACAAAATACCTTAAGCAGTTAATATCCTTGTTGTGCACCGATTTAAAATGCCGTGCTACCGGGTAATTTGGATCACAGTTAATGATTGCTCTTATATGCTGTAGTATTCTCACGTGCACCTGTTTCTTAGTGCTGCCCACATATCTGAGCCCACAAGTACACGTGAGAACATACACAGCATACTCAGTGCGGCAATCAAAGTTACCCCTGATAGCTTATTCATTTTCCCTGAATGGAGTGCTGTATTTCGAGGTATTCACCCCAAAGTTGCAGGCCCGGCAGGTTGCACATTTAAAAAAACCCTGTTTTGCCGGTAACCAATTCTTGGTTGAGGTCCTTTCCATCATAGGTTTAGATAAATGCCCTTCCATGGTTTTACTCCTGCGAAAGGTTACTGTAGGTCTTTCAGGTAATCTATATTTTAAGACACCATCTGTTAATAATATGGGCCAATTTTTAGTTAAAATGGCCTTGATCTTACGCTCCTGCATACTGTAGGTGGTCATAAGTCTGGGTGTGTCACTCTCATTGATGTCTTCAGTTGCATCTGACAAATTAGTAGGGAGTAGCGATTCTCTAGATCTATCGTTTGCTTTCTGCACTGCTCTGTTCAGTATAGTCTCAGTATAACTCCTTCTTCTGAAGCGATCTAGTGTTTCTTTTTTGCTTTTATTATACTCTTCCTGTGTGTTGCATATACGTTTTAACCGTAGCAGTTCACCAAAGGGAATACTGGCAATCAGATGTCTAGGGTGGGCGCTAGTAGCATGCAATAATGCATTTCCCGCAGTTGGCTTTCTAAAAGCCCTAGTACCTAGCTTCCCATCCACTATCTGAATACGCACGTCCAGAAAGTCTATGGTGGTCTGACTGCAATGTGATGTGAAATGTAAATTACATTCATTAACATTGATTTGGTCAATAAAATTTAGGGCACTCATACTGTCACCTTTCCAAATCATAAACACATCATCAATAAAACGTAACCAAACAATAACTCTGTGCTCAAAAATCTCCCTGTACTTGTCCATGAGGACCTGCTTCTCCCAAAGCCCCACGTACAAGCACGCATAGCTCGGGGAAAAGCAGGCCCCCATGGCCACGCCTTGTTTCTGTCTGTACACGTCCTTATCATAGGAGAAAAAATTATTTTCCAAACACCAAGCGGTCAATGACATTAACATACTATTGTGCATTGCATAGTCTGCGGATCTCGCATTCAAAAAATGTGCCACCCCTTGTAATCCACAGTTATGATTAATGCTCGTGTATAGCGGCTCGATATCTAGAGTCACTAATGTTAAGTCGTTACACCATTTAAAATCATCAATTCGTCTGAGAAAGTCCCCAGTGTCCTTTATGTATGATGGCAGAGTTCTTACCAGATCTTGAAGGTAGAAGTCAATGTATCTGCCGACCCTCTCTGTCATACTGTTGATGGCTGATATGATGGGACGCCCTGGGATCGGCATCACCCCCTTATGTATTTTTGGTAGCAGATATATAAAGGGCATCTCAGGGTTCACATTGTGCATAAAAGTATATTCCTCTGTGGTAATTAGACCATCATTTTTCCACTTGAGGAGTTCTTTCTTCAGATTTTCTTTTGATTTGTTATATGCCTTCATGGTGGTTTTTTCATAGCAGTTCTCACTAGATAACTGGCGTAATACTTCCTTATCATAGTCTATCTTGGGCCAAAGAACGATATTACCGCCTTTGTCAGATTTTTTCACTATGACCCCAGGATTTTTTCTGATCTTATCCATAAGTTGATTAAATTCTCTCTGTTTCTGATCCATATGCCGTTTTTTAAAGTTCACTTGAATGTTAAGTTGTTTAATATCCTCGATTATTCGATCATGGAATACGTCAATTGCATCTTTTTGCATTAGAGGCATGAAAGTCGATTTAGGCCTGAATGGGCTTTCGCCTGCGCCCTTTTGCAACAAATCTAGTTCTTTTAGTTTGTTCTGAGTGGAGATTTGGGATGTGTTGGGCTCTTCATTAATGAGCTCATGCGTAGCCCATAGAGCTGGAATTTCCGCGACTGTCAGTGTTTTTCTTGTTTCGCTTGTTTCTTTAGTGTTTTTCTCTTCCCATCCACTTTTCAGTGCGAAGAACTTTTTTAATTTCAGCTTCCTGATGTAGCAGAACAAATCTATACGGGTTGAAGCGTAGTTAAAATTGGTATTGGGGCAATAGTTGAGCCCTAGAGCTAGAAGCTGTTCCTCTGCTTTGGTGAGTGTTAAAGTTGACAAATTTATAATTGTTTTCTCCTCCACCATTACTTCTTGCGCCAATAATTTCGATTCTTTTTTGGATTCCCGCTTGCGTTTCCTGCGCCTTGTCCGCCTGATGGTGTCGCATTTTTTCCGGCCTCATTTCCTTTGATCCGCGGCCTTAATGTCTTCATCCGCTCCTCCACTAAAAAATCCACCTCCTCTTCCAAACTCATGATCATTGTGTTATTCACACTAATGCTGCTGTCTCTGCTCGAACCACTCGTGAGGGAATCAGTATCAGTTCCATCAGTTGTTTCATTGGCTGCTTTTACTTGCAAAATGTTCGGTTTATTGACATTCTCGCTTTTTTGTTTGCGTATGCTGTCATATTTTTTTGAGAATGTGTATATCTGCCCCAAACGATAATCCTCAAGATCACGAGCAAACTTTTGCACCTTTCTTATTTGTATCCTTTCTTCATGCTTTTTTAGGCGCTCTTTGATTTCCTCTTTCTTTGCTTTGATCAAATCCTTTTTGTCAGATTTCTCAAGCTCTTCCTCGATAGCTTCTATCTCTAAAACCAATGCTAGACGATCTATGTCTGCATATTTGACAAGGATTTTCACAAGATTCATAGAGGCATGGAGATTGCTTTCGCCCCATTCACGCAGCATTGCAGGATTGGGTTGCTCGAAACTTGGAGCTAACAGTATTCGTATCCCACGTGGAACGCGACCTGCTTCTATGTATTTACTCAGTGATTTGTATTCCCACCATTTAGTGGTTTCCGATTTCATCTTTTTTTCAAGGTTCTTCAATAGCAGGTTTACATCTTTATTGACATCCTCATTAGTTGTTACATCATTTGAATTTGCATTCTTAGTGACTTTAATCAAATTGTTGTACAACGCCTCTGCATTTGCTTCCCGGTCTCGTGCAGCGTCCGTTAACATTGTTGCCATATTAACGTGGGAGAAAGTTCTTAAGTTTATTACGGCACCGTGGTGCTCGCGTTGTCAAGGGGAAACTTCCCGTGTCTGTAAGCTGCAATATGCCCTGTCCCGCAAATCGCCGCTTACTCACTCACCGGTATACCGAAGACAGTCGTACGCGAGTCCTCCGACTCTAGCGTCGGTGCCTTCTACTCCGGTATTCGTGTGTTCTCACAGCTTGCGGGGGGTTACCAGCCTTGTTTCCTTCACAGAAAATTGCAGAAAAAACGGTTTGAAGGCGGCCACCAACTTTCAGGGGGGGTCCAAGAAGCGAAAGAAACCGGGCTTTCGCAATTGATATTTCACTCCTTCCTGCTTCTCCAGGTACGGCATGCAGGACACAAAGACCGCCACACAGCTTATCCAGTACACCAGGTCAGTTTATTATCCCCTTGATTCTCCCTCTGGCATGACGCGTTTCGGGTAAGGACTACCCTTGATCACATAACGGTACATTGTTTACAGAGACCTTAAGTACTCATTTTTTTCATCCTCTTTGCGAAGCACACCACGTGATTAATAAAAAGTGAAGATATACTTAAACATACAAATCGAGTGGCTCTTTCCTTTTTGTCTAATCAGCACATATGGATAAATAAGATTTATATTCAAAGATGCATTAGATGTTAGCATACGATATAACTGCATAAATGCATATGCGGTAAACATGGACTGAATTTTGTGCAAATTCGCAAGATTAAATTGATGTTGCCTGTATATTTCCATTATATACAATTCCCATAATTACATATATTATACAGTAATTTAATCATTATTTACACCTGATATAAATGTAAAAAAATATATATATACATATATACACAGAACCATCATCTATTATTTGCAATATCTATATACACATAAAAAATTGCTAGACATTGAAATACAAATTATAGCAGCATAAATGCTTAAGTTCCATTAAACCTATTATGCAAAATTGATTTGGTATTATTTTCTCCAAGTGCAATAAAATTCGCTGAATAAATTCATATTTTACCTATGACAACTGAGCCCAGTTGTCACAAAGAGCTCACTCCAGATTTTATATACAAATAAAGTGCTAAGTGCTATATAAAAAAATGAGCAAATACAAAAAATCATGTGATGATATTTACAGTGAAGCTAAATGCAGAGTTGTTGTTATCTGTATAAATGATAATGATGATCTATCAATTAAACGGTATAAGACAATCTTATATACGGATCAGTTACATTTTTTCTCTTCCAGGGAATATGTCTCTCTTCTGTACCCCTTGTCTTAATGTGGATAATGTCATCTTCCTGTATTAGTCCTCCATGTGCACAGAAGTGTAAAGTTCATACATCCAAATTATAGGGCATTGATTTGCTGTGCATCTGTTTCTACAGATTGTTGTTCCCATCTAGTCATCTCCTTTAAAAGTTTCTAACAAGAGGAAAAATGGAACAATATGTAAAGAGATATATATATAAAGGGAGGGAAGCAATAGACATATTCAGGTAGATCTAAAGAAATGTATGTAGATCTTCCGTGTTGTTAAGACCTTGGGGAAACTTACAATTGAGATTCAGAATGTATTTGGTCTCTAACTGTCTTAACATAATTTCCCTGTTCCCTCCTTTTTTAGGTATAGGAACATGATCAATCACAAAATACCTTAAGCAGTTAATATCCTTGTTGTGCGTACTCCGTTCCAATTGTTCGCTGCCAACAAGAACAGATGCAGACCTAAGATAGTGTACTTCAAGCTGTTTATTTAGCCCACACCACCGCCATATATATATATATATATATATATATACATATATATTACCTACTGGCGGTCGCCAGTAGGTATATATAGTTAGGATTTTTTCTCTATGGGTTTTTTGAAAATTCTATGTCTAATAACTTTGCCGTTTGTGGACGGAATTGGCTGAAATTTTCAGGAAAATGGCACATTTTGTTTCTGAGCAGCCTTTGAAAATTTGGGGGGGGTTCGTCAAGGGGGGGCCGAGAAAAAAGGGGGGTCCCAAAACGCGTTTTTCCCATGTTAATTTCCATAGGGCGGTTGGCCTCACTTTTAGCCCGAACGGCTGAATGGATTTGCACGAAACTTGGCAAAATTGTAGGGACTGGTAGCCCGATGTGCCTTTTGTAGGTCTCAATATATGTGCTCCAGTGGATTTTGAGAAATTAACGTTTTAAAAAAGATATATATCTGTAACAGCGGACCGGTTAGCGCTCTGGTTCGCGGACTTTTCGCGCAACGGAGCTTTGTGAAGCGAAGCTGATTGGTTCTCCGGCGTCTGTCAACATTCCAAACAGTCCGTAGCGGCCGCCATCTTGTCTCTCGGTAGGATCGAGAGACAAGAGGAGGTCAAAACAAAGGGGGAAATAACTATAAGGGGGCATAGTAGATCCTCGCTGACCCCCTAGGTTTGATGTGGAGGTTTTAAAAGGGCCCCGCGGGGCAAAAAAAAATAATAAAAATAATAATTGAACGGCTGAATGGATTTGCACGAAACTTGGCAAAATATTAGGGACTGGTAGCCCGATGTGCCTTTGCTAGGTCTCAATATATGTGCTCCAGTGGATTTTGAGAAATTAACGTTCAAAAAAAGATATATATCTGTAACAGCGCTCCGCTTCGCGTAACGGAGGTTTGCGAAGCTGATTGGTCATTCTGTCACTGGGCTATAGTTGGGCTACATCTGGCTGATATTTGGGCTACATTTGTTTTTTTGTGTGTCTGGCGGCCATCTTTGGGCTACATTGGGCTACATTGGGCTTCATTGGGCTACATTCGGCTAATTAGCAAATAGCTCATCGCAAACTAGGAATGGTAAAGAATCGCTATTTATTCCTTAAAGTTCGCTATTTAGGAAATGCAAATAACTTTGATGATACATATGGCGGTTCATCTCTAACAAGATAAGAAGCATAGGGATAGATTTATGATGACTGGCGCATCACCAGGGATGTGTTAGTCATTCTGTGCCGCTGTTCCGTCACCTATGGTGTGCTGCATTTACAATGCGGCGCATCACGGGGCAAAAACAGCACAGATGCGTGATGTATCTGTGCCGTAAAGGTGGCGCATTGCTGGAGTTGTATCGCAAGTGTGATGAAGGTCCAGCAAGGGTCGGGGGTGCCCCTGTCGCAGGGTTTCTGTTCTCACACAGAACTGTGGACAGAGGATTGGAACCTCGGCGAATTAGGGTGTCCCAAAACTCACGTTAGTAATCAAAAACTATTTAGCAAGCTAGGTACAGTGTCACATTGGATATAACAAACTCTCAATGTTTAGACAATCCAGAATATGAACTTATAGTACCTCAGGATACGTGGAACTCATGAACAGTCGGTCGTTATATATTTCTTAGAAACCAGAACATGGAGTTAAGAAGAACACATGTGTATTTGAAATGTTTATTTACTAATGCCGTCTTCTCAGGCGTAGTACCTTAGATAATAAAAGTACACATATTATCAGTAGCAAAATTACCAGCATAGTTACTAGTACATAAAAAGCGAATGGTGACAGTATGTTAACATGCTGTAAATGAATAAGAGTTAGCAACACTTATAAGCAGCCGCGGGCCGTGGAGGGAGTTACGGTGAGGCAGGGAGGCGGGGAGGGGGAGAAGCAGGGTGGAGAATACAAGTACACATATTATCAGTAGCAAAATTACCAGCATAGTTACTAGTACATAAAAAGTGAATGGTGATAGTATGTTAACATGCTGTAAATGAATAAGAGTTAGCAACACTTATAAGCAGCCGCGGGCCGTGGAGGGAGTTACGGTGGGGCAGGGAGGCGGGGAGGGGGAGGGGCAAGGTAGAGAGGGCTCCACCCTGCTTCTCCCCCTCCCCGCCTCCCTGCCTCACCGTAACTCCCTCCACGGCCCGCGGCTGCTTATATCTCACCCTCCCTAATACACATATTATATTATTTGCTAAGAAGGTCTCTTTGTGTTGGTTTAGGGCGTGCCCATACTTTAGTGTCTTAGATTTGAAGGAATCACATCAGCATACACCAGCTCTCTCTTCATGTGAACCGCATCAACTGTTGTGTATGTGTGTTCGGCAAAGCAATATAAAACCCGCCTCATGCCCAGAATTGGCAGAAGTTGCACTTATGTTATGAGTATGAAGTCGTGGAGATCAGACCTCATAACAATTCTGTATCGTGTTGTTCTTGAAACTTTAGCACTCGCTGTACAGATATAGTTTAACAAGTAAAGCAGATAGTAGACCAATAACATATTATTCTCATGTAAACCACGATGAACTACTAGGTGGAAAGCTAAAGCAACAACTAAATGTCGTGTGCAGAAGTTGCAAAAAAGGAAAAATGGCGTTTAAACCGGTAATGAGCCCATGCTAACTTAACACGGTGTAAAGATATCCAGGACCTAGATGACACCTCCTCATGATCCGGAAACGAACTGAATAAGATAATAGAAGTGCCATCTCATGAGAGCAGATTGCAAGTTTATATGTGGACGGTCCGCAAGGTAAAGCATTAAAAACTAGGAAAATTCAATGCTAAAGAAAAATAAAACAGCCAAGTACTTTATCGAGTCTTAAGCCAATAGGCAAGGTAAATAATAAAAACTTGACAATTAAGTCAATGAATTGTCAATGAAATGCTAGTACTCAGCATATGAAACATGAAAAAGGTCTATGACATAACTGTGTATGCAAAATAAGCTGCAACAGCCTCCAACAGGAAGTCACCGTCTTCATCCGAAAACAGTTCAGCCATCCAATTTAAAAGCGGAAAAGAACATACGTGCTCTCCCAGCACCGGATCCTCTATCACCATCAGAGGACAGCTCGGTGGGTTTTCAAGAAAGCTGTGTTCCAAGAAAGACTGTGCTGCCGCCAGTAAATTCCAGGGACCAAGTAGTCCATGCATCAATGCCACAGCCATAATCCTTTCGCCAGGACAAATCAACTCGTGAGTAATGATAGGAGTCATCAGCTGATTAAAGTCGACGTCAGGAGAAACCGGTCCGCAGAGACACAAATCAATGGCCCAATCGAAATCACAGGTCAGGCAGTGAAATACAGGCTGGACACAGGTGAAGTAGGAGAACCGAAAAGATAATCCATATGCCGTGCTTAATATCGCCAACGGCATTGTGCCATAATATTCTAGCATGCGATTGCGGAACAGTGTCAGCAGCTGCAGGGTCGGAGGTTGCATAGGAGGGACATCCATATTTAAAAATGTAAAAAAGCACAAGAGCGTCCGCTGGTAATGCAAGTAAAAATGCAATCCACGAACCAGAGTGGAGAAAATGGAATGAAAGGGAGCAGGGATGACTCCAAAGATTTTCTCAAATGAAGTCACGAGACCACTGGTAACAACTTTAAAAAAGTGTGCCAGGGATTTTGTGGAGGATGCGTTAAAGATAGTCGGAAACATGTTGCTGAAATTGAAAGGCAAACCTGTGTACGGGTGTTCGCTATGTGAAGTACGAAAGTTTCACGGGCCGAACTCAAGGCCACCTCTCTCTGAGACAACAGAGCTCTTATTCTTGTCATGCCGTTGAAACGTGTCCCAAGGTTGGTATTTGTGGCCAGATTGAAAACTCCCTATGTTCATGTGTGGGAGGAAATAGAACATTTCTGCAGCAAATAACCCGTTCACTTACTGTTACGATAAAAGGAATACTTTTAATTAACTCAGAACAATCTTCATTATTGAGCATCAAATAACTACCATTTTCCAACAACTTGAACGTGGGGATGATAGCAGGAACTGGCGTGCCTTGCAACACGCAAGCCATATTTGGTCGGTGTTTGTTGCATGAATCGTGTAACTGTATGTGCCTACACATTAGTGAATGATCTGGCGTCTCAGTGCATTCCTCTCCATTCAGATAAACTTCTTGATCATCTTTGAAACATCTGTATGTGTATGGAAGCGACCAGACCTCATGAACAAAAGCACTACCTAAAGGTTCATAAAGACCTATTGGTATATATTTCATACAATTTGAAAACTTATATAAAGCAAAAGGCAGCGTTATTAAACCGTGGATAAGGCATGTTGCCAAAAAACCCGCAATCCTCTGCTGATGATGTCACTGAGCATGTCATGAATGATGTAATATGTGACATCATCAGTAGTGGATTATGGGTAATAGTATCTCTAGTTTACTCCCCTATAGCTGTCTTTCTTTTAACATAAGTGTGTGTTTCCTTCCCTTATACTTACTGTTTTTGGTTCGCTTCCAGTTCGCGTACCAGCGAGCGAACTAGGAAGCGAACTAAGAGAAATAGAGGTTGGCACAGTTCCAAATATTGTACCAATTTTTTAATAACGGGGAGGTAGTTCTGAAAAGAACTTTTTTTTTTATTTTTCTGAACATTTTTTTAATGTTTTTGAATTTTTCGGAACAGTTTTATATTTTTTTGGGTTTTTCTTGGAGGGGGCAATGAAAACGATTCATTGTAAAGGGCTCAACAGGAGCAACAAAACAAAAAAAAGAAGTATTTATTATTTTGGGCGTTTCGGACAAACTTGCATATGATAGTCAATAGCTCTGTTGATCAGAGTGATGCTTCTTTCTCCGTAGGAAATGAATCCATCGCAAAATACGCAGGTGTGTTTTACTTCACCAAATCTCATTTGTATATTTGGCACCATCTCCCTGCCCTCTGGTCCCGTTACTTCCGGTACAACAGATCTTCTGGCCATAATAGGGAGATTATCTAGGTCGTTCCGAAACTGTGCAGCACTGTAGTTGTTAGGATGCCACCTAGTCATATGGCGATGCATTGTGTAGTTTCCGAAACTGTATTTTTTGTCGGTCCCTCTGGACAGTCTATCTTGACATATAAGGCAAGTTACGTATCTTGCATTTACTTTTTTCTGACCTTTGGGAATTTTAAAAAATTGCCAAATGAAGTTTTCTTTCCGGTGAGACGTCTTGGGCTGCTCAGGCAAAAACTGCCTCTCTTCGTGCTCGTCCTCCTGTTCCTCTTCTTCTTCTTCTTGTTGAATTACAACTTGAGCAGGTGGTCCACTCTTCCTTGGATGTGGTGGAGGTGGTGGGGAAGCACCAGCTGAAGCTACTAAAGAAGCCATTGCTCAGTGATCACAAAGGGTCTTTCTCTCACAATGATGAAAGTCAGAGTGAGGAAAGAAGGAGGGATTTTCATCATTTGGGAAAAACAAGAGTTCTCAACCAATCAAAAGTGTTCATTTTAGATTATATGACCTAGTCTTACATCATTAGGAAACCAAAAGTGAAATGAACCAATGAAAAGTGTTATTACCAAGTCACATGACTTGCTGTGTTTACGTTAAGCGCTTTGCAGGGCCTCCCGGTTTGCTTCCAGAAACCTGCGCTTTGGCACTCGCTTCGCGTACCAGTTCGCTAACGTAGCACGTCATATGACGTATCACGCGACAACGTGGAACGTCATGCGGACGGGAGGCGTCACGATGTTGTTTTCTAACGCGGCACTTGCGGTAAAGAAACGTTTACCGGCTCGCGGTCTATTTCGCGGCATCAAGGTCAGCTAACGGGAAGCTTCCCGATTCGCGAAGCGGGAACGAAGAAAAAAAAATATTTTAAAAAAAAATTATTCATAAACATATAAAATATATTTTTGGATTTAAAGAAGAATACATTTTACAGCTACAGATATTAGCTGTTAAAAAAACAATGAAATTCACAGAAAAAACCATAGGTTATAGACCATATATAGTTAGGAATTAGCATTTACAAAACCTTGAAAATTCACTGAAAAAACCATAGGTTATAGACCATATATAGTTAGGAATTAGCATTTAGAAAACCTTATTTTACTCACACAAAACCATTGAAATTCCATATATAGTTAGTTGCACTAACTATATATCGCGCACCCGCAATCCACTGCTGATGATGTCACATATTACATCATTCATGACATGGTCAGTGACATCACTGATGACATCACTGATGACAACATCCAGTGATTACGTGTTTCTGTAAAGTTTAAATATGTTTTACATATTGAAGAATGAGTGGATGTATAAGTGTCTGAATGAAGGTTTTAGTAGGTGCGTGATTGACTGTATGAGTGAGTGATTAAATGCGTCTTACTGAATGCACGGGTTAGTGACTAAACTGTCTGAAAGTGTGCATCAGTATGTCTGTTGTTGTGCAAGCTGCTGCATGTGTTGATCAGTAGCTATATAAGTAGCTATATGGGTTATTGATTGGTTGCACAAGTATTTGTATGGGAGACTGAGTGTGTGTATGGCTGGCTGGGAGGTGTGTGACTCTGTGCAGATCAATGTGTACTTGTATCAGTGATTCTATAAGAGAGTAAGTATGTGTTAGTATATGTTTCAAAAATGTAAGGTGTTCTGTGTTTAACTGTATAGATGAGAAAATGGAAGTGTGATTGATTCTTTTCAGGACTGACTAGGTGTGTGAGTAACTCCATGGATGAGTGGCAGAGTGTGAGTGTCTGTATAGGTGTATGAGTGCATATGATAGTGTTGTAAAGATGAGTGATTGTATGTATGAATGATTGTATGAGTGAATGTGTGTGTAGACATAGGAATCAGTGAGTGCGTATGTAGTAACTAGTATTGGTGTGTCAATGGTTTCAAAAATTATACTCTCTATTTAACACTGGGTGTAATAGAGGTTATATTAGAGTGTGAGGAGATGCATTGTATTATCACATGAATGATATCATCAGTGATGTGATCATTGATGTCAAGTGAGATGTCATCAGTGATGTCATTTGAGATGTCATCAGTGATGTCATCAGTGATGTCACTGACCATGTCATGAATGATGTAATATGTGACATCATCAGCAGTGGATTGCGGGTGCGCGATATATAGTTAGTGCAACTAACTATATATGGAATTTCAATGGTTTTGTGTGAGTAAAATAAGGTTTTCTAAATGCTAATTCCTAACTATATATGGTCTATAACCTATGGTTTTTTCAGTGAATTTTCAAGGTTTTGTAAATGCTAATTCCTAACTATATATGGTCTATAACCTATGGTTTTTTCTGTGAATATATATATATATATATATATTTATAACGAAACCGTTATTCACCACACCATCTTTTTCAAAAGAATAACGCGAGTAAGCCCAAGTTTTGTGCCGATTCTTCAGTGATTTATTGTGCAATTACACCAGCCATCCGTCATAACGCGTTTCACCTCTCACACGAGGCTTGATCACATGACGTGCATTGAAACAAAAGAGGGTCTTATCAAACTCATTTAAAGTGACCAATGCATATCTATTTCTCATTTTAGCAGATTTTTCGTCAATTTGAAACAAAATTGGGGGCTTAGTGCCCAATGTTGTCACTCCCACATATACTATCATGTAAAATTCAGTACATGGAATTTCAATTCATCCCCATTTTATATACATAATTAATTACATTTGCATATAAATAACTAGAAAATCTAAAAATGTCCAAAAATGTATATATCTATATACAATCTGTTATCAAAAACACATCATTGTATATATATATATAAAATATCAAAAATATATTAATCTATATATAAAAAACATATTTTTATATATATATATACACATTAAAATAAGTCATGTATACATATCCTGTGGGAAATGAATATCCAATTGTTCAAAAATGTTTAGTCTGCATATATCAATCAAATGATTATGTAAAAATGATTCTCAGATAAGTGCAAGATAGCAATTTAACCAAGCCTGCAGATATGCCTACATCGCCTATTATATCTTCTTGGATGCAAAAGACCCTCAGAAGCAGCTGTGAAATATGTTTAATGTGAAAAATAAAATAAAGTGCCCGTGCCACAAAATTAAGGGAAATATCAATAACAAAATTCATTTTAAAACATCTCACAGAAAAGATGGAAGTTGGGGATACCGGAGCTTTAAGACATTCATGTAATAACTAAAAGGCTGTGATGAGATTTTTCTGAAACATCAGCCGGGGTATACTTGGCATCCCTAAACAGAACATGATCAAGTGCAACCTTCAACACCAACAGAGGGAAAGAAATCGATTGAAGCAAACTGAGCTGTATATGTTGGCTAATCCAGTATTCATAAATCTAATAAGAACACATATTGCACTGACAAAGTTTCACAGTTCCTTTAGACACGTGTATAGGTCTTCCCGGTCATTGAGTCCAGCCGGACTCTTGCTGTTCATTTCTAAGATGTATCTAGTCTCCAGGAGGCGTAACTTACCCTCTCCATCACCTCCTCTTTTCAACAGTAGTACCGTATCAACTAGATAATATTGGAGACTACTGGGGTCACTGTTATGCATTGATTAAAAGTGACGTGCCACCGGGTAGGACTGATCTTTGCCAGTTATCGCTCTAATATGTTGGAATATGCATTTATGTGCTGAGGGCTGTGTGCTGCCTATATAGTTTAAGCCGCACGGGCACTGTAAAACATAAACTACAAACTCCATCTTGCAAGTCAGGCGTTTAGTGATAGGTATTGCTTTCTCCCTGAATGGACTTATATAGTGAGTTTTGTTCACCCCATAGCGGCAAGCCTTCCAAAAGGCACATTTCTTGAAGCCTTTGTTTAAGGCCTCCCATGTACCTGACAGGATCGTCTCTAAGTTGTTACTGACCAGGGCATCCGCCATGGTTGGAGACTTACGGAAGGTGATTTCTGGTCTTATGGAGACATCACCCCCAATAATTGGATCCCCTTTTACCAGGTTTCAATTTTTGAGAAAAATCTTTTTGATCTCTGTGTGCTGTTGACAAAAGGGGACTATGACTCTGGAATTTATATGTGAACTGCCAGGGTTTGTTGCCGGTTCCTTAGTTTTAGGGATTAGGGCCTCCTCTCTTGTCTTAGCTTGGGTTTTTCTAATTGCTTTGTCAAGGACACTCTCTTTATAACCCCTTTCTAGGAAACGTTTCTTGCTCTCCTGTTGTGAAATTTCACAATCACTATCCGTGCTACAAATTCTTCTCAACCTCAGCATCTCCCCATAGGGGATGCTGTTGATGAGATGGCGCGGATGTTGACTTGTGGCATGGAGTACCGTGTTCCCTGCAGTTATTTTTCTATACAGTCTAGTCTCTAGTTTCTGATTTTTGACGAACACCTCAACGTCCAAAAAATTGACAGAGACATTGTCTATATGAGAAGTAAATTGTAAATTTAAAGAGTTCATGTTCAACAATTTAACAAACTCCTCAGCACTAGATTTCGAACCCCTCCAAACTAAGAAGAGATCATCAATATACCTCAAATACAGCATGACATTGGTTCTCATAATGTCACCATGTGACCCCATGAGGACCCGCTCCTCCCACAGCCCCATGTGCAAGCACGCAAAGCTGGGGGAGAAGCAGGCCCCCATGGCCACACCTCTCAATTGCTGATAAATCTGTCCATTAAAGATGACATAATTCTGCTCCAAGCAAAGTTTCAACGTGCCTAAAATCATGCGATTATGGCTGGAACAATTCTCTGGACGTTTGGATAGATAGTGCTCAGCTGCTTTTATGCCGTCACAATGTCTTATAGACGTATACAAAGAGGTAACATCAAGCGTCATTAAAATGTAATTGTCATTCCATTCAAGATTGTTCAGCTTACAGATAAAATGTGTTGTGTCTCTCACATAAGAAGGTAACATTGTCACCCATTCCTGCAGAAAAAAGTTGATGTATTTGGAAATGTTCTCCGTGGAACAGTTTATTGCCGAAAGAATTGGCCTACCAGGTGGTGTGGATGAGTTCTTATGAACTTTTGGCAATAAATACAGGGTAGGTATCACCGGACAGTCTTTCTTTAAAAACTTGAATTCATCGTTAGAAATGAGTCCACCACTTCTCCATGCCATTAGTTTGGAGTTTTGCTCCGACCAAGCTGTTTTTATTGCAGTAAGATTGCTTTTTTTGTAACAATCCAAATCATTCAATTGCGATTCAGCTTCTTTCACGTAGTTGTCACGATGCCACAGGACGATATTTCCCCCTTTATCCGCCTGTTTCACAATCACATTTTTGTCAGCTTTAAGTTTTCCGACCAAATTGTTGTAACTTTGATTCTGTCGGCTTAAAATGGCATGTTTTTTGTTAGTGGTCACATATAATTTTTTCAAGTCTTTTATGACAAAGTCCTGATACAAATCTAGACTGTCGTGTGTCATGATAGGCAAGAAGGTGGATTTCTTTTTGAAGGAAGTAAATCCTGGAACACTTTCGACATTATTGCTTGGTGACAGGGGTTGCACCTCAGTCTGACCCTCCTGTTGCAAATCCCATATATCGTTGAGGGTTACATCCGCTCCAGTTGCGTGCAACGTGGGACTCAATGCACCCAAATTTCTTTGTCCCCTGTATGGATGCAGACAATGGTATTTGCTCAATTTGAGTTTTCTAATAAACCGGAAAGTGTCCATCCTTAAATTCGCATAGTTCATGTTGCTCGGGGGACAATAGGACAGCCCCAAAACCAAAATCTGTTTCTCTTTTGTGGTTAGAATAATATCAGTCAGATTTATAATTGTTGTTGGGTTGAGGTTGAAGCTTGTGCTTGCGTTTGAAATCTGTTCCAATTGCCCCTGTTTCCTCGGTTGCCCCTCTTCCCTCCGGCCATATTTCCTCTGGTGGCATTTGCGGCGCTGGAGGCGTTTGTTGTTGGCCCTTTGCCGTTTTGTTTGGGGTCTACTTTTGATTTCGATCTTAGTGTGTCTTGACGGCTCTCGCAGAGACAATTCACCTCTTGTGCCAGAGACAGTTTGGTAAACCCCTCTTGTAAGTTTTTTCTCCTTTGGTCATTGTCTGAGTCGCTTTCCGCTGCAGAACTCAGATCGGTGGAGGAAGCCGATGCTGTGGCGCCTTGTCTAGTTCTTTGGCTGCCTTTTCCCACTTGCGCCTTGATGTTGTCATACCGGCGCGCGAAAGTGAAAATCTGGCCATGAAGGTAATCGAGTCTATCCGCTCGAATTTAAAAGTTTTCCTCTTTTTAATTATTTCTTCCTCCTTTACAAGTCTTGTCATCATTTCCTCTCTCAATTTGGTTGTTTGCTCCGTGATGCCTATTGAGGTCAATTCAACTTCCACAGCCTCAATTTCCATCTGCAATTTCATCCTGTCACTGTCCACATATTTTGCTAAGATAGCCATTAAACGTGCAGAATATTCTATATATATATATCAGGATATCAGGTCTACAGCCATATATATATATGTTTTCACTGAAAAAACCAAAGGTTACAAGGATAGTAAGGCTCAGATTTTACTTGCGCAAAACCCGAGAAATTCAACAGTTACATAACTTATGCCCCCCACAATACACTGCTTATGACCTCATATATTACATCACTCATTACATAGTGAGTGATATCACTGATGATATCTCAAATGACATCACAGATGACAACATCCAGTGAGTGTAAGTATTTCATAAATGTTTTTGAGACTTAAAGTTATATTCTAAGCTACTGCATAAGTTAAATTACTATTCTTTCTGTACTACTTATAAGAAATACAATTTCTAACATATGTGATCTGAGTTGTTGTGTGATTGTCTGGATCTGTGTATAAGTGAGTGTGTACGTGGATATATCTGTGTGTGAGTATGTGTGTGAGTGGCTGTATGAGTGAATAAGTGGGTATGTGAGGGGCTCTATTGTTGAATGAGTGGGAGTGTAAGGGGCTGTATGGAAGAGTGAGTGGTTATTTGAGTGAGTGTTTGTTAATGGAGTGGGTATGTGAGTGGCTGTATTGGAGAGTGAAAGTATTTGTGAGTGACTGTATGGGTGAATGAGTGGATGTGTGAATGCTTGTAAGTATGTGTGAATGGGTATGTAAATGGTTGCCTGCGTATGTGGGTGGTTGCATGAGTGGTTGTATGGGTGAATGAGTGGCTCTGTTGAGAGGCTGTTAGGGTGAGTGAGTGGGGATGTGAGTGGCTGTATAAATGAGTAATTGGGTGTGAGAGTAGCTGAATGAATGAGTGAGTGGTGTGTGAGTGACTATGGGTGATTGTGTGGTTGTGTGAGTAGGTGTATGGGTAAGTGAGTGGCTGTGTGAGTGGTTGTATGGGTGAGTGAATGGGAGTGTGAGTGGCTCTATAGATGAGTGAGTGGGTTGTGAGCAGTTCTATTGGTGTGTCAGTGAGTGTATAAGTAGTTTGTGGGTGTATACATAGTTCTGTGGAGGATGTCATCAGTGTTGTCATCAGTGATGTCATTAGAGATGTCATCAGTGATATCACAGACCTTGTCATGAGTAATGTCATATGTGAGGTTATACGCAGTACATTGGGGCATAAGTTATAGTTAGGTCATGTAACTATAACTGTGGAATTTCTATGGGTTGTGTGTGTCAAATCTGTGCCTAACTATAACATCCTTGTAACCTTTGGGTTTTTTCATTGGCTTTCTAAGGTTTTTAAATGTTATATCCTAAATATAATGTTCCTGTAATCTTTATTTTGCTTAATGAATTTCTATGTTTTAAAAACATTTTGTTTCCTAACTGTAACCTTTGAGAGTGGGTGTTGTGAGTAGCTTTATAGTTCAGTGAGTTAGTGTGTGAGTATCTGTATGGCTTGATCACTGGGTGTGTTACTGGTTGTATAGGTTTGTGATTGTGTGTGAGTGTCTGTATGGGTGTATTAGCGAGTGTGAGTAGTTTGAAGTTATGTGAGTGCATATGTGGGTTGTTTTGTGGGTCAGTGAGTGGGTGTGTGATTGGTTCTATGGGTGTATGAGTGTGTGTAAGTGTCTGTTAATGGATATGAGAGTAGCAGAATGAGTGTGTGAGTGGGTGTTAACTCTCTTTGTGGATGTGTCAGTAGCTGTGTGAGTGAGTGGGCCAGAACAGAACCTCACACCCACCTTTATACAACAAGAGTCTACAGTTTTAGACAAAATGTCTACCCAACTAAAGTTCATTCCACTGGTTAACTATTGTGTCCTATCTTATTATGTAGATTCTAGTGGTTATTCTACAGTACAGCAGCATAGTGGACCATGACCACACTTTTGTCATCACATGAATATTGGTATAGAGAAGAGAACTAGACTACAAAAAGATGAATCTTCATCAAACAAGGGCTCTTTCTCTTAACTATTTAAAGTAAGTTTTTCTTTGGCAGAGATCTCCTCATGATATTTGACATCAAGATGCATCACTAAAATCTACGGGAAAGGTGCTGGGGGGCCTTTTGGTAAGCAGTCCATCATCCTGGCAAATGCAGGAAGAATTTTGCATGCTACTAATAGAGATGGGGTAGGATGAAACAAGCAGATGTCCCAGATGATTTCCCACATTTGCATGCTTGTAGTCATTTAAACAAATAACCATGGACTTTGGTCTCATTACAAGAGGGCAGGAATAAACTCACTCATCACAGTCACTACAGATTGTGCTTTGATAGAGCAATGATGCATTCACCTCTAAGTCAAAACAATTCTGATGTCTCTGTATTAGGCTGCTTGCACTCTTCTCTCCACTCTTTCACTGCACTGTCTGTACCATTGCTACAAATATAATTTTATTGCTCATGCTGCTTCATACTTGTTGGTTTTTTCTTAGTCCTTGAATCCGCCGTGATCAGTTGCAATTCGTATTTTATGGTACCATGGGACCGCCGCAAAACCAGCATATTTCATGACAGCACTTCAATATAGATATAGACAATGCAAAATTAGTGTTTGAGGTGAATGACCAACTAAAGTAATAAGTAAACTTATTATAATTATAAATAAAAACTTGTTTAAAACATGTCTGTGCTTCCTGAACACTTCACGATGTCATCGCAAATTCGTTGTGAATCCCATGTGACACAGACACAAATGGAATCTACTGGTTCAAACAACTTTCAATCATTTAAACAGGAAGATCCCTCCCATTCATTTGATCCTCTAGGTGTGTCTGCTAGAATTCATACCTCTGTTTGTCTTTCTAAAACTTTGATAGAAACTTGCCATTTTGTTTTTTTTATTAAAAAATGGTGGCTTCTGCTTCTGACCCACAGCAGAGCAACGGAAGTTCCTCCTCTAATGAAGAGCCTTCACCAAAAACTCAGAGTATTGCTTGGAACTTCTTTACCATTCCAAGTGGTGGAAAAAAATGGTGATACAAAATGTTAAGTGCACTCTATGTGGAAAAGTACTTTAGCGTGGAACATCTAAAAAGCACTACCAGCATTTTGAAATACCTTAAAATGGTCCACGGACAACATCTGGCAAGCGCACAAAGAGAGTATGATGCAAGCATTGAGAGATGTACATCCACTACAACCAGGAGACATTTTACCATCTACAGCTCTTGCGACTTCCATTTTCCTGGTAAGCGCTCCTGAGCTCGCAAATATTAGAACCCATTGGAATTTGTGCAATAACATTTTAACAGTTACTAAGCAATCCATCCAGGCCATTATCGATGCTGCCAAGAACCACAAATGCTAATTTCTTGCCATTGAAGAACTGTCGCACAAGTTGTGCATGTTGTTGTTTTGAAAATTCTTTGACAGTTCCTACTGTTCAAACCTGAGCAAAAAACACAAACAAAACACTTTTAAAAATCATAACAAAAAAACTACAAAACCTTAAATGAAAAAGGTTCTGGTTGGAGCCACCTTTTCTGCTTTTAAAAAAATACAAGCTTTATATAAAATGTTTGTTGGTGCATCACTGTCTATACACTGAGTAACTGAGTGGGTGTGTGAGTGCCTTTATGGGTGAGTGAGTTTGTGTATGAGTGATTGTATGGGTAAGTCAGTGCATCTGTTAGTAGCCATATGAGTGACTGGTTGTATGGGTAGCTGTATGGGTGAGTGAGTCAGTGTGTGAGTGGCTGTATGGGTGTGTGAGAGGGTATGTCAGTTACAGTATGGGTAGATGAGTGGGTATGTGAATAGCTGTATGTGTGACTGAGTGACTGTGGGAGTGGTTGTTTGAGCAAGTGTGTGACTGTGTGAGTGGCTATATATATGAGTGAGTGGGTGTGCCAGTGGATGTATGGGTGAGTGAGAGGATGCATGAATGGCTGTATGGGTGAGTGAGTGGGTACATAAGGGGCTGTTTGGTTGAGTGAGTCAGTGTGTGAGTGGCTATATGGGTGAGTGAATGATTGTGTGAGGTGGTTGTTTGAGCAAGTGAGTGACTTTGTGAGTGGCTGTATGGCTCAGTGAGTGGTTTATCGATGGATGAGTAACTGTGTGAAGACCAGTATGGTTGACTGAGTAGGTATGTGAGTGGCTGTATGGGTGAGTGACTTGGCATGCAAGTGGGTGTATGGGTGAGTGAGAAAATGCATGAGCAGCTGTATGGGTGAGTGGGTGCATGAGTGCCAGTAGGGGTGAGTGAGTGTTTGTGTGAGTGACTGTATTGGTGAATCAGTACATCTATTAGTAGCTATATGAATGAGGAAGAAGCTGTATGAGTAGTACATCCATGAGTGGTTATTTAAGCCAGTGAGTGACTTTCTGAGTGGTTGAGTGAGTGGGTGTGTGAGTAGGTGTATGGGTGAATGAGTGACAGTGTGAGTACCTGTATGAGTGAGTGGATGCATGAGTATCTGTATGGGTATGTCAGTGGTTACAGTGACTGAATGTGAGAATGGCTATATGGGTAACTGACTGGGTGTTTGAGTGGCTGAATGGGTGAGTGAGAGGGTACCTGAGTAACTGTATAAGAGAGTGACTGGGTGCATGAGTGGCTCTATGGGTGAGTGAATCAGTGTATGAGTGTCTGGATGGGTAGCTGAATAACCGTGTGAGTGGTTGTATGAGTGAGTCAGTGCTTGTATGACTGAGTGGGTGTATGAGTGGGTGAGTGACTGTATGAGTGCCTGTATGGGTGACAGAGTAGGTGTGTGAGTAGCTGTATGGGTAAATGGCAGGGTGTATAAGTGAGTGTATGGGTGAGTGTAGGAAGCTGTCTCTCTATATAGTGTACTAAAAAGAAGTATTCTGTGCAGGGAGTCAGAGAATCCCCAAATGATATACAGAAGTAAAAGCAGATACTTGTAATGCTCTTTTTGTGGTACTGTGGACGAGCAGTTAGGCTTATCAGAGGGTAGTGCTAAGCATTTGTGGTAGTCCACTGAGACAATAAATGAGACATTCACTCAAGAATAAATCCGAGACCAATTGATAAAAATAATATCGATCTATATGTAATTTTTAAGACCACGAACACAGTACCAAGGTAAGTACTTTCAGAGTTAGGATCTTGCTAATTTCAGATATTATATCACGTTTGTGTTCAATTATGCACCATAGGAAGCAATGTTGAAAAGAAAAAAAGCCACATCAGATCAGGCAATGTTTTCATGAAGTGCTTTGGGAGTCCGGTGTGCACTCTTCTTGTTGTTGTTTGCTTTTGGGGGTCCAGTACTTCCGGTATTGGTATGTCGCAGCTCCTGTATGTCCTGGTGTCTCTAAACCTGAAGGGAAGACAGGTCTGACCCTTTGGAGCTGTTGTACCTTTTCTTGCTTCAGTGCTGAATCAAGTTTGTCGGGGAGCAGCAAGTCAAGAAACAAGACTTTGCGGGATAGGTGCCGGCAGGGGAATGGCACCTTCACTCCAAGGGAGCTTCTTGGTGATTTCTTGAAAGCTGGAGTTTCTCCAGGCTTCTAGGAGTCCCCTCAGGTTCAGGGCAGCAGGTAGTGATTGTCGAGTCCTTGGAGAAGCAGACTGGGTTTGGTGCCTTTTTCTTCTGCAGCAGGACTTAATTTCTCATGCAGGTGGTATTTTTTGTCCTGGTGGACCTCAAGACTCCCGGGAACTCTTTAAGGATTTTGCAGGCCAATCATTTCAAACCCCAGTTTGAGAGGTCCAAGATAACCATGCTTCTTGTCACCGATGACAGAGTGGAGGAGGAGAGTGAATGTCTCCCCGACTGCCTTTCTTCCAAGAAGCCGGATGGTTCAGTGGAGAGTATCAGTCTCTCCCCTACCCTGACCCTAGGGCAAACGAGGGAATGCCCCCAGCTGCACGGGCAGTTTGCCTCTCTTTTCTCTTTTACCTCAGCTCACTACATGGTGCACCCATGGTATTGATACTGGGGACAGTATGCATGTGAAGAGTAAAATCTAGAGGATATCTGCTCAGGTGAGTGCCAGCATAAAGAAGGTAGCCTTCTAAGGGCTAGAGCTAGGGGGCATTAAGCCCTCAAACAGTCCTCAGTACAGTCCAGTGGTGTTAGTCCCTCAGGCTGCTCCTCCAGGTGCCACCTCAGAGCTTAGATTCTGCTTGGATTACTGGGGGCTCAATGTATTTGCTAAGACCGACACACATCCCATCCCCGAGCTGATGAGCTCATAGATCAGTTGGGAGATGCCAAGTTTCTCAACACATTTGATTTAACATCTAAGTTCTGGAAAATTGCCTTGAATGAAGAAGTCAAAGAGAGGTCTGCATCCTCTACCCTAGAAGGCACTTCCAGTCCTTAAATAACAAATGAATGCCCCCAACAAAACAAATGAATTTACCAAAAATGAGGGAGTGGCTGGGGATATATAAAAAAGATTTAAACTTGGAAGACATGTGGAAGATAAAAGGAGAAAAGACCTATCCGTATACCTTTTACAATAGGAAATTAGACCATAAATCTAGAATAGATTTTTTCTTATTGAACAATTCTCTTCGGGTCAATGTTAAAAGCATCGAACATTTACCAGAACATTTATCAGATCACTCGGCAGTACAGTTAACTCTCTCATTACCACAAACCTTTTTGCCTCCCAAATGGACTGTTGATCGATCGATTCTTAGGGATGAACAAAGTGTGGACCAGCTCAAAACAACCTCCCTTCATTACTTTGCAGATAATGCTGTTGGAACGCCCAAAGGAATAACGTGGGATGCCTACAAAGCGGTAATAAGAGGTAAATTACTTAGCTTGGGAGCATACAAAAATAAGCAAAAATAAATCGGACATTAAAAAGTTGGAAACAGAAATTAAAGAAGTAGAAGTACAACTAGGGAGTGGCACATCTCTAGATTCAAGAGAAAGACTAGAAGAGAAGAGTCGCAATCTAAAAGAGAAATTGGTGGACTATCTGGAGAATATAGTTCAAGATAAATGGGAGAATAGCAAATTAGCTAACCATGAATATGGAGAAGGTTGCGGAAAAATGCTAGCCTGGAAAATGAAAACGGATCAAACTAGGAATACTATATTAAGCATTCACACTCAGGATCAATTATCAACCTGTTCAGACGATGTCTCAATAAGGCAAGAATTCTTAAATTTCTTTTCCGCAATATATAGAGAAGATATAAATCCATCGGATGAGGATATAAAGAAATATCTTGAGAGTGTCCCCCTTCCAAGTTTGAATGAAGAAGAAGTGGATTCCCTGAATAGTGAAATCACGGGAAACATCCTTTACCACGCGGATTTTACTCCGCGTGGCCTTTACAACGCGTCCCTTACAACGCAAGTCGTTACCACGACTTGCGCTGGAGGGCGCTAAAGGATTAAAATGAGTAAATTTACTATCCCAACACCTTCCCTAGTGTCCACGGGGACTGGTGTTAGAATAGTAAATTATACTATTCGAAATCCGCGCCCCCAACGCAAGTTGTGGTAACGACTTGCGTTGTAAGGGACGCGGTGTAAAGGGATGCGTTGTGACGGTACGCGTCGTACCGTCATACATCCGTGAAATCACACCAGAAGAAATAAGAACTGCTATAAATAAGCTAAAGAGAGGAAAAGCCGCGGGACCAGACGCGCTCCCTAATGAATTCTACATAGCTTTAAAAGAACCACTAAGCGAACATCTAGCAGTAGTAATGAATAAGACCTACTTGGATCATGATAAGATACCTGATTCATGGAACGACGCAACGATTAGTATTATATTAAAACCAGGAAAAAAAACCAAAATATGCGAGTCTTATAGGCCGATATCACTACTCAATTGTGATTACAAGCTGTTTATGAATGTAATACCTAAAAGATTATCGAAAGTAATGTCGAAACTGATCAACTTGGACCAGAAGGGGTTCATAAAGGGCAGACACATTCAGTAAATTACACATGAGCTAATAGCAGCAATTGATGGTGCTGTTTGCGAAAAACTACCCCTAACGGTCATTACATACGATGCAGTTAAAGCCTTTGATCGCGTCAATTGGGCCTTTCTAAATAACATCATAAGAAAAAATAATCTAGGGAGAAATTTTGGTCACATGGTGAAGGAAATCTACACGAACCCAAGAGCGAGAATAGCAGTAAATGGGAATCTCACTGGTAACATCGAGATTCAGAGGGGCACTAGACAAGGTTGCCCCTTGTCTCCACTGCTTTTTAACCTATATATCGAACCCCTGGCCAGCTCTATCAGAAACCACCCACTTATAACACCCTATAAATACCAAAATTGGTCAAAGAAAGTTGCACTATACGCAGACGACCTGATGGTGTTCACTGATAACTACAACCTCTCAAAATCAGCGATTGATGATACAATGAATACCTTTGGCAAGGTTTCAGGATACTTGATTAACAACGGTAAGACAGAGGCAATGAGCTGGAACATAAATCCAAACTCACCTTTCACAGAGGATAAAATAAAATATCTAGGCATCACCATAACAAGAGAGTTGGAAAAAATTCCACTACTAAATCTAAATATAGTGGCTAAAGAAATGAGAAGACTCCTCAAAACCTGGTCAGGTCTACCGTTAAGTTTTCTAGGCAAATCTAATGCAATAAAAATGACAATCATTCCCAAATTCACTTATCTCTTCAACACCATTCCGTTAGAGTTTAAAAAAGAAGCCCTAAAAAAAAATACAAGGAGAAATATCTAGCTTTATCTGGTCAGCAAAAAGTACAAGAATATCATGGAATAAACTCAGGAGAAGAAAGGAACAAGGTGGAATAGCAAGCCCTGATATATATGAGTATTACAGATCTTTTCAATTTAAAAATGTTAGAGTCATGCTAAAGGAACACCATGCTTACCCAAATTTTTTACAACATTTAACGAAAGGAGAAGACTATTTCCTCTTCAAATTTGGTCACCCAAAATTTTTCAAAAAAGTAAAACTGAAGATCTTAAATAACGCTGTTAAACTTTGGAGCCAGATAAGAAATGTAGTAAAGATACCATACTATAGCAACATGGCCCCAATATAGGACTCCCCTGGCACGCCGGAATGTTTAAAAGATTCGTTATCTAGGTCAATTAGACAATCAGGAATTGGAAAATGGGGACAACTTCTGGTAGAAAATGCCTTAATATCTTGGGAACATTTGCATACAATTACAGAAGGAAAAGTGTCAAAGTTTAAATTTTACCAACTGAGTAGCTGGGCCAACACCATCCCAAAAGGGGCAATAGACTCGGGCAACTTAGAAGAAGAAATGATAACAGAAACCCCAATAAAAAAGGAAGTCTCGAAATGGTACTGGGCTCTAATTGAATCTGGCGAAGAGGATTTAATAATACCGGAAAAAATATGGAGAAAAGACCTACCAAACGAAGTCATGGATCTAAAGCTAATTTGGAAAAAATCAGTAGAAAAATGCTGGTTATGTGTAAAGCCGGTAGCTCTAAAAAGAAATCATCTTTTTTCTATACATAGAGCATACTGGACACCCAAAAGACTATCAAAATTTAAAGGCGCGCCGATAAAATCATGTTGCAAGTGCGGAGAAGAGAAAGTGAATGATATTCACATGTTCTACAGCTGTCCAGCAATCGCGCACTATTGGCAAGATATTGGTAAGACACTAACTGCGGTAATGGCAACGCCTATAACTGTAAGTATGCTTTTAATTATTTTCGGGATTCACTACACTACTCAACCAGGCATGATAAAGCTAAGCAAACACCAAGAAAGTTTAATATTTGTTTTGATTTTGTTAGCACGAAGAGAAATTTGTATTAATTGGCTAAAACCGGCACCACCAATACATGAAAACTGGCTAAATTCTGTAATAAAAACCTGCAGATTAGAAAGAATAGGGAAACGCTCTAAAAGATCGCTATACTGGGAGATTTGGGAAAGCTATATCATCTCTAGATGATAACCTAGAACTTCTCCTTTTCTTTTTTTTTTTTTTTCTTTTTTGATATATTTCCAATGATTAAAGCGGGACAATAATTCCAGGCAGGATTTGAAATCTGCTGAGTAGCCTTTTAGGCTAGTTACTACCAGAAACAACGGAATTATTGTGTATGATAAAGGTAAACAGGAGCAAACTGACTGGTCATAAGTAACATTTCGGGAAACTCCCCTTGAGCTAGCGATAGACACTTTTGGGGCAGTGAAGGTAGAACTATCGCAAAAGACCGTCAAACTCCCAAACACCTTCCTATCTACATATTCGCAATATGAGGGGAAAAAAAAAAATGAAAAGGAGCATTAAATTCGATACAGGATTATCTCTTACAAAATCAACAGAGGGTTAAACTGCTCTCCGGCATTAGATCAAGTAGTCATGATGTGACAAATAAAAGTTATTCAGGAGTCTTGCAAATTGCTTCAATTCCAATTCTATTTAAAAAATGCCAATTTGACAGAAGTTATTCATTCGGCCCAGTCAACATGGTTTGTCCCTGTGGGACTTCATCAGGGCTAGATTAAAATCCCAATGTTGTCATCCACCCAGTGTTGGCTCCTGTTATCGCATAAATCCTTATAGATACAATTTTGTACCACTAGATGGCTTGCTGCACTCCCATCTTATCTTCATCCTTTCTGTTTCCTGGTTTGAATGTCCTATGAGTTCACACCTAGTCCTGGGTAATTACTTTCAGGCTGAAGAACACCCCCGCCACCTTCCAGAGGTTGGTCACTCAAGTCCTGGTTGAGTTGGATAGCTTCAGTGTAGCCTATCTAGACAACATTGTGGTCTTCAGAAGGCCATGTGCACAACACCCATGCTCAAGGACTGTGACTTCTCCAGAGTATTCATTGTGCAGACAGCTGCCTTAGAGCATGGCCTAGGGGCCATACTCTCACATTTGAATGAGGTAGGCCTGCATCAAACTGTATCCTTCATTAGCAGGAATATACTTCCCAGGGAACAGAGGTGGAGTGCAATAGAAAAGGAAGCCAATTTAGTGGTCTGGGCACTGAAGAAGGCACCTATTTGGTGCTCACTTCCAGGTTCAGACAGACCACAGACCCAGCAATCTTGTAGGGCCCTGGGCTCCACAGGCTCCATCAACCACACTTTTTGACCAGGCTGACGCTCGTCCAGAGTGGCCTTCTGGTCATACCTCCTTTTCATGACTGCCTGCCTGGCTTCTAGATACTCCTTGGCCTTCTTCCAGAAGTGCTTCATCTGGGTAAGCATGTAGGTGACTATATCCTTAGGGATTGTCCTTGAGAGGTTGTTCTTACCGCTCCTTCACTAGGCTGAGATGTCCTCTCACAGGGTGTCCATACAGAAGTTCGAAGGGGCTGAACCCAACCCCCTTCTTCTGTAACTATTTCTTCTGAAAATAACAGACAGGGGAAGTCCACTTCTGCCTGAAGGGCTCTGACAGGCCCATGATAATACCTTGTAGGGTCTTGTTCAACCTCTCAACAAGCCCATTAGTTACGTGATGGTATGGTATGGAGAACTTGTAGGTTACCCCACACTCCTCTAAAGAGATCACACTGGATGACGCGCCTACCTGGGTACAATTAAATGGACCATCCTGGAGGCTAATACCGAGTGAGATAAGCAAACTTTATTCTGGAAAGAACAACTTTGGATCTTTCGCCTCTCTACCTACACTAAGGAAGGGAACGATGACATACCATGGAATGAATTACACAATCATGCTTCATGAGCGCCGCTTTCTTCCAGATATTGTGCTCTAGGGCATTGGCAAGCAGACAATCCACAGGCATGGATGGACTCACAGCTACCCTCAAGGAACTTCAGACTACCCCCACTCAAAGTGAACCAGGGCCTCTGGATAGAGACTCTCATGGTTGTCAGCTACAATAACCTGGTGGAATGCATTATGGACTACCTGCTTTGATGTCGCCAGTTGACATCTGAGAGTTGTCATTCTGGCTCCATTGTCTCTCAGAGCCTACACCTTCTGTCCATTGATGGTGATCCACTGCCTATATTTCTTAGTATTACTAGACATGTGAGCCTTTTGCACCATCTCTCCATTACAAAGGGACACTAGTGGAACACTTACACGCCACCCATACTATCTAGTGCCTTGGTACTCATGGTACGGCCCGCGGGCCGCCAGTGGCCAGGCAGGCCTTCTTTGGCGGCCCATGGACCTTGCCTTGCAGTTTCCACAGCCGGCAGTAAACACAGAAGATGACCGCATTAGCATACATTGTGAATACGTATTAAATAGGTATTCACTTCTATGCTCCTGCGGCCATCTTCTGTGTTTACTGCCGGCCTCTGTGATGTCAGGGCACCTTCGGAAGTCTTCCCAAAAGGCCTTTAAAAGTCAGCTGTAAGTGCTTTCACAGCTGACTTGTAAAAGGGCGTTTTGGGAAGCTTCCTGTTTGGACAGAGACAGATAGAGGCAGAGACAGATAGAGGCGACAGATAGAGGCAGAGAGACAGATAGAGGCAGAGAGACAGACAAAGCCAGATAGAGACAGGGACAGACAGGCAGAGACAGATGGCAGAGACAGATAGAGGCAGAGACAGATAGAGGCAAAGACAGATAGAGACAGTGACAGATAGAGGCAGAGCCAGATAGAGACAGGGACAGACAGGGACAGCTAGAGGCAGAGACAGATAGAGGCAGACTCAGACAGAGGCAGAGACAGACAGTGACAGACAGAGGCAGAGATAGAGGCAGATAGAGAAAGAGACAGATAGAGACAGGGACAGACAGACAGACAGACAGACAGACAGACAGACAGACAGACAGACAGACAGACAGACAGACAGATAGAGGCAGAGACAGATAGAGGCAGAGACAGATAGAGGCATAGACAGACAGAGATAGAGACAGAGATAGAGACACAGATAGTGACACAGATAGAGGCAGGGACAGATAGAGGCAGGGACAGAGAGAGGCCGGGACAGAGAGAGGCAGAGACAGATAGAGGCAGAGACAGACAGAGCCAGATAGAGGCAGAGACAGACAGAGATAGAACCAGAGACAGACAGATAGAGAAAGAGACAGATAGAGGCAGGGACGGACAGAGACAGATAGAGGCAGAGATAGGGACAGACAGATAGAGGCAGAACAAGATAGAGACAGAGATACAGACAGAAACAGACAGCGAGACAGACTAAGAGAAAGACAGAGAGACGGACAGAGACAGCGAGAGAGAGACAGAGACAGGGAGCCAGAGAGATAGAGAGACAGAGAGACAGAAAGATGGAGGGAGGGAGACAGAGGGAGACAGAGGGAGGGAGACAGAGGGAGGGAGACAGAGAGAGAGACAGGGGGAGAGAGAGAGAGAGAGGGAGACGTAGAAAAAGGGAGACAGAGGGAGGGAGACAGAGGGAGACTGAGGGAGGGAGACAAAGGGAGACAGAGGGAGGGAGACAGTGGGAGACAGACAGAGGGAGACAGAGGGAGGGAGACAGAGGAAGACAGACAGAGGGAGACAGAGACAAACCGAGTGAGACAGACAGAGGGAGACAGACAGAGGGAGACAGGCAGAGGGAGACAGAGGGAGGAAGACAGGGAGGGAGACAGAGGGCAACAGAGTGAAGGAGACAGAGGGCAATAGAGGGAGAAAGTGAGAGAGAGGGACGGAGACAGAGAGAGAGAGAGGGGGAGACAGAGGGAGGGAGACAGAGAGCGAGAGAGGGTGAGAGAGGGAGGGAGACAGAGAGGGAGAGAGACAGAGAGAGGGGGGAGGCAGAGGGAGAGGGAGGGAGTGAGACAGAGCAAGAGACGGAGAGCATGGGAGGGAGGGAGACAGAGAGCGAGAGAGGGAGAGAGAGGAAGGGACACAGAGAGAGAGGGAAACAGAGAGAGAGAGAGGGAGGAAGACAGAGAGAGCGAGGGAGAGACAGAGAGAGAAGTAGACAGATGGAGGGAGACAGAGAGGGAGACAATGGGAAAAAGAGAGAGGGAGACAGACAGAGGGAGACAGACAGAGGGAGGCAGGGGGAGACAGACAGAGGGAGACAGACAAAGGGAGACAGAGGGAGATAGACAGAGGGAGAGAGAGAGGGAGGGAGACAGAGAGGGAGACAGAAGGAGTCAGAGGGAGAGAGAGGGAGGGAGTCATAGAGAGACAGAGGGAGTGAGACAGAGGGAGATAGAGGGAAAGAGAGAGACAGAGAGAGAGAGAGATAGAGAGAAAGAGATATGTGTGTATGCCAGGTCTGATGGCTCAGTGGACGAGTGCATTCATTGCAGGGTCCTGTGTTCAACCTCATAGTCACAGTTTTCTTTTTTTTTGCTCTAGCCTCGCCCCCTCCCCACTGACCCTGCCCCTACCTGTGCGGCCCTCTGCCACAAACCGCACTGTAAATTTGGCCCCCGAGAGAAAGTTTGTGAGTGCCCATGATCTAGGGCAATCTCCTACCCAAGCACTACATTTGCCAGCTCCAGTGTCAGCCCGCCTCAGGTTGGCAGGATATGCCCAGATGTGGGACCCTTGGTCACTTTGCCACTGGATTCAAGCAAGCCTGGCTGGTGAGGGGGGTTACCCTGAAACCGGTTCCAGGATGCTTGTTTCCAATTCACGGAAAACGTGGCTTGGCAGTTCAGGCTGGACTGCTCCAATGAGACACAGGGTCACGACTGATTTGCATATAGCTGGGTCTGAAGTGAGGTGGCAAAGTGAGCTAAAGAACCATGATGCATGCAACCCAGATCTGTGACTGGGGATGAGTGTCTGAAAGGTTTCAGTGCTCCATCCATCATCTCCTTGTGTTTGCTTCTTTAAGACATATGCCTATTAAAGGAATGCGTGGTAAAGGCATGAGTTGTAAAGTCACACAACCTTACAAATGCATTATTTTGCCCTATAGGTCTCAAAACTTTCTTACGGGTTCTACCTCACACCTCTACACCCCTGAACCATCCTAAAGGAAGTTGAGCTCACTCACTTAGCTTGCTGTTAGAATTCGAGGCAACTATTATGCTCCACCTTTTGAAAGATCACCACCCACATACAAAGATTAAGAAAAAAAGTGAAGTGGCACAGTAATATGTAGTCAGCCTCAGCAAATGCTTAACCCTATTGGCATTGCCTATGAATCGTACTTATATGGAACCATACAGCGCTCAGAAAACTATTTGGACTACCCCTCCCACAAATTAACACAGCTTAGAACCAGATCCTGTTTGTAGTGTGCCAGGTGTCATGCCACACACTTAGATGCACTCTAAGCAAGACCTGGCTTTAGTGGTGGTTGACTGGGTGAACATCATGAGACCAATCCCATATTGTTAGTAATGTGGCTTTGTTATTGCTGCACAGTACATGGTATGAATCCTAGACTGCATGAGCCACAGCCTTAAATCAACTAACAAATTCAATAAACAATTAGTTAGCACTACAACAGGTATCTATGTTATATTGTACGTTATGTACTGACACGAAGAGTGATATCGACATGTAAAGCAATTCCTCACACCTAAGGCAATATGGTACATTTCTGTGATTACGATTAATGTCTCATACATTAAAGTTTAATATTTTATATTGAACTAATACCCTGAGAAAAAACATCACAGCAAACCGAAAGCTGACATCCCGTACTGTAAACATGCCAAGCAACAAGAAAAACCATATCGTGTGTGTTCCTTTTTATGTATAGTTCATTTTCTCCATTAGAGCTTTGTCCTGTTGCAATTCAGTCAACATAATGATGCTTTTAGGTTTACCGATTTTTATTGCAATATGCACCACAACCTAGCAAAGCAGCACTTAGCAATAAATAGGGCAAATGAATAGGACGCATTCTCCATTTGTTCGTAATTCTATATATTTGGTGAGCTTGTCTTTACAAAATGTTTGTGGTGGCTTGACCCACCTACCTACAGAGGAGGACTTAAAGCATAATAATACACCAATGACTATCAGTACCCCTGGGGAGGAATGGTGTACTGCAAATTGCAAAAACACTTTCCTTAGTTAATGTGTAAAGGGCTAGCCGAGCACAAAATACGAGCCATTTTTTACCTTTAAGATTATGATCCTAGCAAGGAAATGTTGACAGACCGATTAATACAGAACATGAGAAGTAGAAACAGACATATATTCTTTTTGTCCTACTGAGAACGAAGCTTCAGTGTGCCTGTTTTACTGCGATACAGGGCCAGCGGATTCTGTAGCATGAGCAATAGTCAGCTTAATGGAATTATAGTCTATTTGAAAACAAGTTGAACCACTGTGTTTGTCTTGCAGCTCTTGAAAAGTGATAACCACTCTATCACACCATCTTCTTCCAAAGTATGCTATATTTTTAACCTCAATGCGTTTATCATACCAGTAAGCTTTCATCAAGGCAAGATTATGCAAGACCAGTATTTTTCTGTACTGTAAAGTTTTATTTACATATGTTTGCATCCATTAATAAAATTTTATCGTGTCCTGTTGGTAATTGGATGAAGCAAAATCGCTGGAAAAAACGTCATGTTTGGATTGCAAGCAGCACATTTTCTCTTGAACAGTCTAGACTCTATTAGATTCCCTTTATGTATGCGTTCTTCCTGCTTGTTACTCTGTTACTGCCGGTAATCATGTTTAGGATTTAGAGTCGTCTCCTCCCCTTAGAAGGAGAAGGGCCGGTTGGCATCCTCCGAGCAGGTTGGCATCCTTTCTGTTAGTCCATCTTCTCTTCTTAGACTGCCATTTCCAGGCCCACCTACTTCCAAAGTGGTTCCTCATTTGTCAGTGAAAAGGGAAGGTCAGGCCTTAATACTTCAAGCAGTTCAGCTTCTTCTCTGAGTCTGGCAGAGGGATACTGATCATATAAAGGGTTTAACCTGGATATTCAGCTTTTATTTTAACCTGCGGTGTATGTCTGAGAAGTTATGGCACGTCCTCATAACGAATAATCCCTCCCTTCTTTCTTAAGTGGTTTCTGATGACATTTGGCATTGTGAGTAACTCATGGTACTGAGTGATTTTACATGATAGCGTTCTTCAAATGGCTATTTCATGGATGTTTTGTTGGCGAAAGGAGGGGCAACTAACTTCCAGCCCTATCTGTTTCCACTGTCATGCCAGCTGCAGGAGTCAGTCCTGACTGAGTTGCCTGCAGGCATTCTGCGTAAATGTTTCTGTGCATATCTCCTGAGTGGCAGTGGACCACAAACCAGTATGTGGTCTTTGTAGAGATGCTGTGGGAATGACGAGTGATGGAACAGGGAGTTGTATATCTTAATCTGTTGGTGTAATCATTCAATAATACCTGCCATTGGTTATATGGACATGAGTTCTCCAACGAAGAGAGTTCAAAAGGAGCAATCATTTAAATCTTTATGTCTAAACAATTCTTTTGTCATTTGTAAGTCAATAAAGGGAATCTGTGTAAGTCAATGGGTTTTTATTAATTATTCTATCTTCTGTTATTACAAATTCAAACAATCCATTACTCAATGTTTCAAAACAAGACAAAATACAATATTAGTAAAAGATTATAGTAAAAATAGTGATAATGCAATAAACTTGTTCAATAAAGAATTTCCCTATTCTAAATTGGGTTAAGAATAGAATTAGGTGTCAGTTCAGAAACCCAATAAAGTGTTCTGATGAGAGAATTAATACCTGAGCACGAAGCCTCTGGGCCCAATTCACAAAGGTAAACTGAGACGAAAGTCTAACTTTACGACTTTTATTATTCACAAATTGCATTTGTAAATGCCCTTTGTGAATACCAAAAGCTGAACTTTATGACCTTTGGTATTCACAAAGGACATTACGAGTAGTAAATGCCCTTTGTAAATATCGAAAGTCATAAAGTTTGACTTTTGTCTCATTTTACCTTTGTGACTCTGGCCAACAGTCTTCAAATAAAAACCAAAATTGTTAGGCTGGAAAGTATTCTCGGCTATAAATCAGAAGACGTCTAGTTAGAGGGATTCAGCTCAAACGTAATCTCTCATGAAGAGGGATAATGTCTCAAGAAACACCTCAGACGGATCTCCAGTAATGTGATGATCTGCAGACGCTAATATAAATTTAGTAAATTATGAATCCAAACAAGTATCATATTCTCATTTCACGGCATCGAATAGGATTTCAGTACACTCCTGGGAGTAGGTAGTCTCCCCAGTTTCTCACTACTTGACAGTTGGCCACAGATACAACTCCTTCAAAAGATACTTCATCCACATTCTGCGGTTCAGACTGTCTTTCCCATGAATCATCCTTCCTGTTGTCTCCTCCCAGTGAGAACCTCATTATAACATAACTTAACATGTGTATGTTGTCTAGTACACAACAAATGCCTATTTACTCACTGATAGATGGCTTTTGGAAAGTTAGAGCATCTGCAGTGGAGAGAAAAATCTTGTGCAAAACAGCAACTCAATCCGAAAAATAGGCCTTTCAATGTTAGCATATGAATCTCTTAAAGTGAAATCGTCAGTAAGTCTAATTTAAATCAGCACATTATTATTTCTTTATATGCTTTTAATGTCTAAGTATGATTAGCTTCTAAAAAACATTTTTATTCTTAATACATGTATTATTTATCAAAGACATTTGTACTTTTTATTTAAATGAGTTTTTGTTTGTAAAACGAAGAAATTCGCTTCAGCAATCTCCCCCACAAATAAACCTCTAAAGTGCACCTTCTTTCTTTACTGTGTCATCTCTCTTACTTCTTGAGGTTTTCACTTCCTTCAGTTTCTTTTATACCTTATTCTTTCTTTCTTCCATTTTTCTTTCTTCTTTCCTTTGCCTTAATCTCTCTTTATTTTTCTTCCATGCTACGTAACATGAAAATCCTCTATATAAAAAAATCCAAGCATATTCAGCACATGCCAATGATTTGTAATTTTTTTTATATAACTCCAACAAATCTGCTCCCAATATTTCTAGATGATTTACTTATAGCAGAAGCTAATTTGGTTAGAGCTCCTAACACAATAATTTTATCTAAATGTTGTAATTCAGGTTATAGATCAGGAATGTTCTTTGCAAATTCTGCTTCTTTTCCTGTTGACGTTTGAACAGGCCCTCCAAGAACTTCATGTGTGTTCACAGCTACTTTATACCAATATGGCTCTTTCTAAACTGATTTCTCCTTTTATAAGCACATAGTTTCCCTTTTTGTCTTCTATCTAATTTCAATTTAGGATATATCATTTTCTTCTTGTGTTCATCGTCATCTTTCTCATAAACGTTCTTTAATACATCTTCCTCTCCACTTGCCTTAAAAAACATGTGAGCTTCTCTCTTCTAATGCTATAATGCATTTATTTTCTAATGATCTCATTAAGTATGCCAGATTCCCTCTGCATGCCTTTGCAGTTTCTATCTTTGTAGGGGGTCTAAAGAAATACCAAGCTACTTCCATGTCCTTTGCTTGTTGACAACGGTTCATTATTTTCTGAAGGAGAACTTTAGAAAGAATCATGTCATAATAAGATAGTGAAATTCTACATTTAACTGCTTATGAAAGCAGAACGTGGTGATAGGTTACATCTTCAGTAGCTGAAGAGGGTAAATGAGCACAGATGTAGCAATCTTCTGAGTCTAAGGCCTGTGTGTAGTCCTAAACTAATCTAGAATAAATATTTGACGCAAAATCTCCCTTTGGAGCATTTACAAATGAAGCTTTCAACTTCCTCTCATCTAATGCATGAATAGTTAGTGTAGGTGTGTCATGAAACCACCATTCCACAATTCCCTTTACACGTTGCGTAGGTTTCTCTTCCTTGCTAGAAGTAAATACCTCTCAAAGAAACCCACCCCTGTCCCGTGCAACCAGCACTCCAGTGATCTAGGAATAAATGGTTAATGTTAATTCATGAGGTGTTGGTATTTCACTTATTAAACTATTGTACTATTGTAATACTGTATGGAGCAAAGGGTTCTGGAAAAAGTGCTCAGTAGAATGTTTTGGCAGCGTGTTCTGAGACTTTAGTGCAACAGGAAAAAAGACGCACTTTTAAAAAGGACACGCATTTGCTCGCGCGCTGTGTGATGACTAACACAGTGAAGGAACAGCGATCCTCTCACGGAGCTGAGAACGGCTCAGGGCGTGGCACGTTGTTTTCAGAACGTCCCGGGGTGTGGCAGGTCTATAAAAGCCACACCCGGGATTCTGGAAGTTGCTTAGTCTTCAAGGCTCAAGGCTCGTCAGAGACATCGCGTCTGGAGGAATGCATCGGAAGACTTCCTGCATCAACGCTGAAAGTTCCGATTCCTAGAAATCTTCAGGCAATCATCTGCTGGACAGAGAAATGAAGAGCTAAGTACCTTAATTAAGAAAAGGCGCCCAACGCTAGCTTTACGAACAATTATTGGACAATTTTTTGAGTAAAAGAACTCGGACTCTTAATATTTCAGAGATCTGTTTCATGTTAAGATTGTAATGCATGTTATGTAAAAAAGATGTTAAACCTAATGTTTTAAGAAAAGGTTTTGGAAGTGAATTTAACTCTAGAAACTACCACAGAGAAGTTGTTAGAACTACAAGAACATAAAGAGAAGTGAGTAAAATAACAGTTAGATTATTTGCAGGGAAAATAAGTCTTAGGAAAGTGCAAATAAATTGTTGTTGTTTATTTTTAGAACAAACTAGAAAAGTCTGGGGGCGGACAGATCAACCACCTTCGATATTAAAGGAGCAATTATTCAACTAACACCTAGACGACGACTTCCAGACGCGAAGCCCAGACTGGTAGATCGCAGGTAGGAGATTACGTCAAGACTTATAAGATAGTGGAAGGAGGTAGAGAGAGAGAGTAAAAGACAGGATTCTAGGATACCTTTTAAGGAATTTCTTGTTGTTTGCAGGTCGACTACAAGAACACAAATAGCGTCAGATCCGGCCTCTCTCCCGGACTGCTATCCATCACCCTAGTGTATGTAAAGGAACCACAGGTTGTAAGGTAGGGTTCTGGGAGATTGGTCCATAGCGTCTCTGCAAAACCGATCAAGCACCTTACAGGTAAGGTTGGTGTACAACTCAGATAAGAGTGCTTGGTCCCTCCTGACAGAAGACTAAGCCCACGAAAAAGGATTTTCCCAGACGCTATGGACGAATCTCAGCAGATCACTTTGCAGGATTTAGCTACAGTGTTATTAGAAATTAGGGCAGAAAATGCAGACTTAAGAAGAGACTTAACTGCAACCCAGAATAGACTACAAGCACCTAGTCCTCAAACTTGGACCTTTAATTCAGATAAAAAATCTCATTTAAAGCCACCAGTCTTTCAGCCTGCAATGCAAACCTTGTATAGTGGGAATGCTGCCCCCAACACCTCAGCCAATACTCAAATTCAGGTAGTCACTCCAGTTGCGGTACCTTTAGCACCTCCAGAGAGATTCTATGGGGATTGTAATAAGTTTACGATATTTTTGAACCAATGCCAGTTGCATTTCGTGGCAAAACCTACAGTATTTCCCGATGACCCTTCCAAGGTCGCTTTTATCTTGTCCTATCTAGGAGGTGATGCTGCCTTGTGATCAGTACCATATGTAGAAAGAAATGATCCAATTTTAAGTGATTTTAGACGTTTCAAAAGGGCCATGAAGAAATTATTTGCTAAACATGTTTTCGTTCAAACAGCTGATTATGAGCTATTAAATCTAAAGCAGGGGTCTTCTGATCTTTTGCATTATATTTCTACCTTCAATAGGTTGGTCATTGAAGCAGAGTGGCCAGAGGAAAAACGTGTGTCACTATTTTATCGCGGTTTACGCGACGACTTAAAAGATATGATAACTCAAATTCTAGATCCACCTACAGATTGTGAAGACTTTATAGATCTAGTAGTAAAACTTAACCATAGAATTTCAGAAAGAAAAGCAGAAAAAGGAAAAACTGATTTAAAAATGATGGTGTTCAAAGAAAGAGGGAATCTAAGAACAGAGTCTTCCCCTGCTAAGTTAGATCCGGTGGAACCTATGCAGATAGGCACAGTTAGAGGTCCTCTCACTAAGGATGAGAGAGAAAAACGCAGGAAATTAAATCAGTGTATGTACTGTGGAAAAGCCGGACATTTTATAAAAGATTGTCCAACACGACCTGTAAGATCTAAAACAAGGGCTTCAGAGGTAGCAATGATGCAGCAGTCGGAAAACTAGTCAACTCGGTAGATAAAGAGGTCGATCTATCGAGTTCTCATATCACCTTGGCCTCCTTGACTCCAACTGCCTCTCATTGTTATCTCAGCATGCGTATTCTTCTTCAGTCTCAAGTAAATAAGGATCGGTCTTGGTCCATAGATGCTTTGATAGATTCTGGGGCTACTGGCAATTTCATCGATACTCAGTTATTTCAGAAATTGGGTTTACAACGGGTAGTAAAAGACTCTCCAGAAGTAGTTAGAGCAGTGGACGGAAAGGAACTTACCTCAGGTCTAATACAACATCATACTGAAATCCTGAAAATGACTTGTGCTGAGAAGCATGTAGAAAACATAACTTTTGACATAATTGATGCTCCTCAATTTGGTTTGATTCTGGGCATCCCCTGGTTAGTGCTACATAATCCTTATATCGATTGGACTAATAGGAGTATTCTATTTAAATCTGATTATTGTCATGCCAAATGTTTTCAACAATTCCCAGGTTCTGAGTTGTTAATACAAGGTTATGACTTCCCAAAGAATTCTAAAAGTGTTTTGGTAATTGCTGGAGTACCGGATGAGTATCAGGATTTGATTGATGTGTTTGACAAGAAAAAGGCCAATACCTTACCTCCTCACAGAGATTTTGATTGTCAGATAGATTTAGTTCCAGGGGCATCATTGCCTTGTAGTCGAATTTACGCTCTGACAGAGAAAGAAAATGAACATCTACGCAATTATCTGGACGAATACTAAGCTAATGGGTTTATTAGGCACTCCAAGTCTCCGGTCTCTTCTCCTCTTTTCTTTATTCCAAAGAAAGGGGGAGAATTGCGCCCGTGCATAGACTATCGTGCCATTAACAATGTGACTGTAAAAAATCGATATCCTTTACCTTTAATTCCAACCTTACTTGATCAAATCAAAGATGCCACCATTTATACAAAATTGGATCTGCGTGGGGCATATCATCTGGTGCGAGTCCGGGAGGGAGATGAATGGAAGACAGCATTCAGAACAAAATTCGGGTTATATGAATATCAGGTTATGCCATTCGGACTTTGCAATGCCCCAGCTGCATTCCAGTTTTTTATAAATGAAGTGCTAAGGGATTTTTTGGGATATTTGCTGTATCGTCTACATCGATGATATTCTCATTTACTCAAAGGACAAATCTGAACATGTAAAGCAAGTACGAGCCATTCTTCAGCAGCTTTTACAAAATTCCTTATTTGTAAAACTTGAAAAGAGTTTATTCCATGTAACCACGGTAGACTTTTTGGGATACATCCTTAGTCCGGCTGGAATAGAAATGGACCCAAAAAAGGTTCAGGCAATAATTGAATGGCCCAGTCCCTCCTCTGTGAAACAAATCCAGAGTTTTTTGGGATTTGCAAATTTTTATAGACGATTCATTAAAGACTTTTCACAAAAGATAACTCCCATCACAAAATTGTTACGTAAAAATACAAAATTTGAATGGACCCCAGACACTGAATCAGCTTTTCAGGATCTAAAAAATCAATTTGTAACAGCTCCGGTTTTAAAACATCCTGATCCCTCTCAGCCTTTTATAGTAGAAGCTGATGCCTCTCAATTTGCTATAGGGGGAATTTTGTCTCAAAGAAGTACTATTACTGGACAATTACATCCAATTGCATACTATTCTAGAAAATTATCCCCTCCAGAACAGAATTATGCCATAGCTGACCGAGAATTATTGGCCATAAAAGCTGTATTCAAAGAATGGCGACACTACTTGCTAGGTGCTCGTCATCCTGTAACTATATACACAGATCATAGGAATTTACAGACACTCAGATCCGCTAAAGCTTTGACCCCTCCCCAGTTGCGTTGGACTCTGTTTTTTTAATGATTATGATTTCATCATTACTTATCGACAAGGAAAAGAAAACAACAAAGCCGACGCATTGTCTAGAATAGGGTTAAGTGATGATTTGAATGTTAAAAAAGAAACACTACATCCTATTATTTCTGAGGAACGCTTTCAGATAGGTCTTATCGGCTCTGACGTTTTGTCTGACATTAAGAAAGTCCTAGAACAACAAACAAAAGAAGAATGGAATAAGCTTTACCCTTTGTTTCAATGGAAAGAAAATATATTGTTCATGAATGATCAAGTATTTGTGCCTAATGAATCTTTACAGGAAAAAGTTTTACAGATTTATCATGATTCAATTTTATCAATCCATCCTGGGGTTACAAAGATGTACCAACTTATTAAAAGGAGGTTTTGGTGGCCGAATATGTTAACTGACATCCAAAAATATGTTCAAACATGCACTGTCTGCAGTCGAAACAAAGCTGTTCATAAATCTCCACATGGTTTACTTATGCCTTTACCAGTTCCACCTCAGCCTTGGCATACTGTGTCCCTTGATTTCATAGTGGAGCTACCTCGTACCACTCAGGGCTTCACCACCATTCTCACTGTTGTAGATCACTTTTCCAGATATGCTCATTTTGTTCCCTTAAAAAAACTCCCCTCAGCTTTTGATTTAGCACACATTTTTGTCACGCAAATAGTCAAACTACATGGGATACCTTCTGTGGTACTCTCGGATAGGAGTTCACAGTTTGTGTCACATTTTTGGCAAAATCTAGGTAAATCCTTAAACATGGAAGTGCGCATGTCATCAAGCTATCATCCACAAACTGATGGGTTAACTGAACGAACGAATCAGACAATTGAGCTATTTTTACGATGTTTGCTAACCACCCATGATCTGGAATGGTCGGAAATTCTATGGGCCGCTGAATTTGCTTACAACAATTCAGATCACTCCTCAATTGGAATGTCTCCTTTTTTCTGTGTTCATGGTTTCCATCCAAAAGATGTGTTGGGTGTTGATAGAAAGGTTTCAGATACGCCAGCAGTCACAGAGTATGTAAATCATTTGGTTTCTATTCAACAAAAAGCCCAACAACATTTGGTTCTCGCAAAAGAAACACAAAAGAAATTTGCTGACAAACATCGTTCTGAGCAACCAATCTATTCAGTAGGTGATAATGTTTGGTTAGCCACTAAAAACCTAAAATTGAAAAGTAATAAAGCTTTTCACCCTCGATTCATAGGACCTTTCACCATAGAAAAAGTCATTAATCCAGTCAGTATGAAATTGAAATTACCAAGCTCATATCGAATCCACCCAGTATTTTATGTCTCGCTGCTTAAGCCATGTAATCCTGAAACCCGAAAACTGATCCATCCTCCGGAAATCGAGATTGATGGTGAACCAGAGTATGAGGTAAAAGCAGTTCTAGATTCCAAAAGAGTGAAAGGCAAGTTATTCTATTTAGTAGATTGGAAAGGTTACGGTCCAGAAGATCGTTCCTGGGAACCTCTTGAAAATTTACGAAACTCTCCCAAAATCTTGAAAACCTTCCATAACAGATATCCAGGAAAACCAAGGCCAGTTCCGACAGTATTAGGGGGGATTCTAAGGGGAGGGTACTGTCATGAAACCACCATTCCACAATTCCCTTTACACGTTGCTTAGGTTTCTCTTCCTTGCTAGAAGTAAATACCTCTCAAAGAAACCCACCCCTGTCCCGTGCAACCAGCACTCCAGTGATCTAGGAAGAAATGGTTAATGTTAATTCATGAGGTGTTGGTATTTCACTTATTAAACTATTGTACTATTGTAATACTGTATGGAGCAAAGTGTTCGGGAAAAAGTGCTCAGTAGAATGTTTTGGCAGCGTGTTCTGAGACTTTAGTGCAACAGGAAAAAAGACGCACTTTTAAAAAGGACACGCATTTGCTCGCGCGCTGTGTGATGACTAACACAGTGAAGGAACAGCGCTCCTCTCACGGAGCTGAGAACGGCTCAGGGCGTGGCACGTTGCTTTCAGAACGTCCCGGGGTGTGGCAGGTCTATAAAAGCCACACCCGGGATTCTGGAAGTTGCTTAGTCTTCAAGGCTCAAGACTCGTCAGAGACATCGCGTCTGGAGGAATGCATCGGAAGACTTCCTGCATCAACGCTGAAAGTTCCGATTCCTAGAAATCTTCAGGCAATCATCTGCTGGACAGAGAAATGAAGAGCTAAGTACCATAATTAAGAAAAGGCGCCCAACGCTAGCTTTACGAACAATTTTTGGACAATTTTTTGAGTAAAAGAACTCAGACTCTTAATATTTCAGAGATCTGTTTCATGTTAAGATTGTAATGCATGTTATGTAAAAAAGATGTTAAACCTAATGTTTTAAGAAAAGGTTTTGGAAGTGAATTTAACTCTAGAAACTACCACAGAGAAGTCGTTAGAACTACAAGAACATAAAGAGAAGTGAGTAAAATAACAGTTAGATTATTTGCAGGGAAAATAAGTCTTAGGAAAGTGCAAATAAATTGTTGTTGTTTATTTTTAGAACAAACTAGAAAAGTCTGGGGGCGGACAGATCAACCACCTTCGATATTAAAGCAGCAATTATTCAACTAACGCCTAGACGACGACTTTCCGGACGCGAAGCCCAGACTGGTAGATCGCAGGTAGGAGATTACGTCAAGACTTATCAAATAGTGGAAGGAGGTAGAGAGAGAGAGTAAAAGACAGGATTCTAGGATACCTTTTAAGGAATTTCTTGTTGTTTGCAGGTCGACTACAAGAACACAAATAGCGTCAGATCCGGCCTCTCTCCCTGACTGCTATCCACCACCCTAGTGTATGTAAAGGAACCACAGGTTGTAAGGTAGGGTTCTGGGAGATTGGTCCATAGCGTCTCTGCAAAACCGATCAAGCACCTTACAGGTAAGGTTGGTGTTCAACTCAGGTAAGAGTGCTTGGTCCCTCCTGACAAGGTGCAGGCGTTGATCTGAAAGAGTCTATATCTGGGTGAAACTCATATCAATGAAAAGAACTACCAGCACTATCCTTACAACTTTTAGCTTAACAGCAATTACTGTCCTACACTTGGCCTTGGAAAATAAACACAGACAGATTTATTATTCTGTGTTAATTTCTACTTGTGTAAAATTGAGCAAACATTCAATGGTTAACTTGAGGTTGTTTAAATCAGCCTATGTGCAATAGTCCCCGTGCCGTATCTCTATCCCCACTCCATCTCCTTTTAAGTGTGTTATCCCTACTCTTTTTGTGCAGCCTTGGCACTAGGGAATTCTCCTTGATTCCTTTTATTTGTCTTTGTTAGAAAATAGTTAATCTGTTGTTTTATCACAGGCTATCTGGTAACAGAGATCTTCCATCAGCTGAAACCTGAATGTCAGTCAAATTTTTTACACACCCTGCCGTGATCCATCCTCTACGTTTACAAGCTTCTTGTGTACTTGATTCCAAAAGTAGGTCATCAATGTACTGAATGTAAAACTGAATTTCAAGACCTTTGCAAAGTCTCAAGATTTTTTTCAATATCTGGTTAAGGATTGCCGGGCTCTTGGTATACCCTTGAGAAACCAAAAGTCTATCTCTGAATATGAAAGAGAACAGTAACTGACTGTCCTCATGCAGTGGAATGGATGAAAAGGCCTCGCAGAGTTCTACGGGACAACAATGAAGAACTATATTAGTAATTTTTCTCAGATTCCATATTGGCCATTAGGTTTCTGTACACCCATAATTGGCAAATTGCAATGACTTCCAACAATTTCCATCAATATCCTGTGTTATAATATATTTTCGCTGGAGTAATTCCAGCCACAGTTTCACGTGTAAGATTATATGGTGATGTTGTTGGAAACACTTTTTTCTGCTTTATTGTGATATTGACATATTCTACACCTCTGATTTGTCCGATGTCTTTCTCTGAAAAATCCAATTTTTCTGTTTTTACATTGTCTCTCAAATCATGAGGCAAATTCTCTACCATTCTTATTAGGTACAGGCCAGCAGTTGTTCTTTGTATTGCCATTCTAAATTAAACATTTTCGTCATGTGTTTGAAATTCAATACCATTCAGTGTGCTATAAATTGTCAAATTTGACTTGCCAAAATGTCCTTTCCTTACAGATGTACAGGACTTACACACAACAAATTAGTGATCTTCCTCAAATGAGTCTATTTATACAGGACATTTCTGACCGTGGAATGGGTAGCACCTGTGTCGGTAAGGAATAACACTTGGTGGCCATTTACCTCTCCTTCTACAAATGAACCACTCTGGTCTACCTCCAAGATGGTGTCAAGTACACAATCCCACCCCCCTTTCAGGCGCCATCATTGTGAATTGCCAGAATTGAATTTCTTGTTTTAAAAAATGGGGAATTGATTAAATAGATTCTGATTTTGGAATTGATTCAAGTTTGCTATTGCTGCCTGATTCATATTAAATCTGGGGTTACCCATATTTTGTGGGGACCAATGGAGCTTGTGGTATTAGCATCATAGGGATACAAAAGGGGATGATGGACGGAGCGTTTGAGCAAATCAAAAACTCACCCCCAGTCAACTGATCTGGGTTTAATCCATCACCATTCTTTAGCTCACTCAGCCACCCCAGTTCAGACATGGCCATATGCAAATCAGTCTGACCCTGTGCCTCATGGGAACAGTCCAGCCCGAACTGCCAAGCCATGTCTTCCCTGGACCAGAAACAAGCATCCTGGGACCGGTTTCGGATTCATGATCCTCATCAGCCAGGCTATTTTGAATCCAGTGGCCAAGTGAGCAAGGGACTCACATCTGAGCATACCCTGCCACACTTAGGGCGAACAAAGCGATACAAAAGGGGATGATGGACGGAGCGTTTGAGCAAATCAAACACTCACCCCCAGTCAACTGATCTGGGTTTAATCCATCACCATTCTTTAGCTCACTCAGCCACCCCAGTTCAGACATGGCCATATGCAAATCAGTCTGACCCTGTGCCTCAAGGGAACAGTCCAGCCCGAACTGCCAAGCCATGTCTTCCCTGGACCGGAAACAAGCATCCTAGGACCGGTTTCGGATTCATAATCCTCATCAGCCAGGCTATCTTGAATCCAGTGGCCAAGTGAGCAAGGGACTCACGTCTGAGCATACCCTGCCAAACTTAGGGCGAACAAAGCGATACAAAAGGGGATGATGGATGGAGCGTTTGAGCAAATCAAAAACTCACCCCAGTCAACTGATCTGGGTTTAATCCATCACCATTCTTTAGCTCACTCAGCCACCCCAGTTCAGACATGGCCATACGCAAATCAGTCTGACCCTGTGCCTCATGGGAACAGTCCAGCCCGAACTGCCAAGGCATGTCTTCCCTGGACCGGAAACAAGCATCCTGGGACCGGTTTCGGATTCATAATCCTCATCAGCCAGGCTATCTTGAATCCAGTGGCCAAGTGAGCAAGGGACTCATGTCTGAGCATACCCTGCCACACTTAGGGCGAACAAAGCGATACAAAAGGGGATGATGGACGGAGCGTTTGAGCAAATCAAACACTCAACCCCAGTCAACTGATCTGGGTTTAATCCATCACCATTCTTTAGCTCACTCAGCCACCCCAGTTCAGACATGGCCATATGCAAATCAGTCTGACCCTGTGCCTCATGGGAACAGTCCAGCCCGAACTGCCAAGCCATGTCTTCCCTGGACCGGAAACAAGCATCCTGGGACAGGTTTCGGATTCATAATCCTCATCAGCCAGGCTATCTTGAATCCAGTGGCCAAGTGAGCAAGGGACTCACGTCTGAGCATCCCCTGCCACACTTAGGGCGAACAAAGCGATACAAAAGGGGATGATGGACGGAGCGTTTGAGCAAATCAAACACTCACCCCCAGTCAACTGATCTGGGTTTAATCCATCACCATTCTTTAGCTCACTCAGCCACCCCAGTTCAGATATGGCCATATGAAAATCAGTCTGACCCTGTGCCTCATGGGAACAGTCCAGCCCGAACTGCCAAGCCATGTCTTCCCTGGACCAAAAACAAGCATCCTAGCATCATAGGAACATGTGACTGATTTGATGCCTGTATTCTCTTAACTGGGGATTCAACCGGAATATTTTGCATCTGTATTTGGTTGACAACTTACAGTTGCATATCACCACTTACTCAGTTAGGATTCTGTCTACATTCCCTCTTCCATTGCCTAACCTTATTGCAATAGTGACAAAGAGGAGACTTCTTCAACGTCGCAATATCTATCCGTGAATTTGGATCAATGAGATCAACTCAACCTCCTCCGTGTAAAACAGACCACTCCACTTTGTACTATGACCTACATTCTGGAAACCAACAGACTTAATATCATCAACATTTTCTGCATGAGTCTGATTCTGGAAACCTTTCTAAGCCAACGTCATTTGAACCAGCACAAATTTTTCTTTAAGTCAACTCTGCTTCATTTCTTGCTTATCACTACAGTACTTTCAATACCTCAGGAACTGATCTAAAGGTTTCATCTGGCAACAAATCAGTTGTAAGTGCATAGTGATTTCTGGTCACAAACCAACAACGAATTGTGGCACAAAACGTCCTGTATCTCCCTTTTCAGGATTTTCCTGTGCACTCTGTTTAAAAACCTGAACAATCATTCATAATAAGTGTGCACTGATTCTTCAGCTTGTTGAGTAGTTCTTTTGATCTTTAACTAATCAATGTCCCTAGCAGTAAGTTTTCCTTTCAGAATGCTAATCACCTCATCATACTCTGTTATCACCTTAGGCGAGAGTGCATAGGTGCATGTATCGCTTGGATCCTCTGTACTTGGCCATTGCACATCTATCTTACTTTTAGCTCATAAATCCCTCAATCCCACAGTGTCAAAGAAGTCCTGCAAATCTTTCCACAAAACCTTTACATTTTTCACAAACCTGCCAACTTGTGTGTACCACTGGGCAGGAGTCTCTCTCAATTTTGGAAAGTTGTTTTTGAATATCACAAGATCACTCTTACTCCATGGTACACAGATATACCCTTACCAGGTATCTCAGTCATAGGGGATGTTGGAGCCTCATCTTCATCTGGGGGTACTGGTGGTGGTTTACCAGTTGCTTCTGTAATATGTGATTGTTTCTTTTTCTTTACTTGTTTCTTTGTCCACTTGCTCTCTAATCTGTCATGGTCCCTCCATTGTATGCATGCCCTTCACCAATTCAGCAATGTGCATTCTGAGCTCTCCAGATCCCATGGTCATAATTGCTTCATCATCTAATTATGCCTCAAAACCATTCTGTAAAGGGATGCCTTTAGTAAGATCCACTTAATATTTACCTGCCAATTCTATCAATTTATTGTGTGTGTTATATGCATGTCTTGTATTTTCCTTGCTCAGATATATCAGGTCATTCTCCAGATATTGTTTCAAATGCAAAATATCTAAACACCCTCTAATAATCTCTTTCAATTCCACCTTTAATTTTGGTACATTTAGGGGTCTCATCCGTTTCTTGACTAGTAGGTGGTTTAGCAGTTCCTCCAGGTCCCTTAGCATCAGGGGTTTTCTCAAACCACTGAGGGAAAAAACCCATCATCAAATTGTCCCATTTTCCCTGTGCAATTGTGGTTGTAAAACCAATCATTCTGTTAAAGATTAAATATATTCTGGTGGGGTCCAGACAACAATTTGTGAGTTACACGATATGGAGAATAACTCTGTCATGACTACCCCTCCTACAGCACCTAGTACAACAGGATTGGGAGCAAAATTTATGGTGCAGTTGGTACAGGAATTGATAATGTCAGAGCTGACACAACTTATGACACTGGTGCAGGAACAATCACAACAGAAGCTGTAACACCCGGAGCAATTACAGTAGTGGCTGCTTTAAAAGGTGCAGTTTCAACTGAGAGCATTGGATTTTGTCTCCCAATCTAGATTACATTTTGGTCAACAGGAGCTGTAGGCACTGTGCCACTGGTAGTTCTAACACCTTCTGTACCTGATGTTGGACCTGTATATGGTGGTGGATGTGAGGTCAACAAAGCATCTAAAATGTCACCCCGCCAAATCACTATCAGTTTCAGTTTTTCGTGCGGTCTACGTATTTTTTTTTTTTGCTTCTGATTCTTTTTAGGCTTTTCTGTCATTATAGCTGGGTGCATTCTAGCTCCCTCACCTATGCACTTTTTCCTTTTTTGTTGATCTTAATCCAATTAAAATTCATGTAATTATGTGCTGCTCTCTTTACTCTGCTCTGGTACCTTTCTTTATCTTTTGCATGAGCTGCTCTCTCCAAAGCATTTAATGCTGCATACTGTGTCGGTCTTGGAGGCGTCTTAATTTCATATACATCTTCTCTTAGATTTTCAATTAATATTCACATCAAAAGTACCATATTGTGGGAACCTTATTGTTCTTTCTTTTTTGGTCATCTTGTGCCATTGATGGAGCCAAAAACATGTATGAAGCCCAACATGTGTCACCATGTAATGACCTGGCATACCTACTGGTAGATCCGCCTCGCCCTCATGGACCGAGACTTGCACACCATCTCTCTTTAAATCTCTAGGAGCTGTAAAGCATTTCATGACAGTAAGAATTCAACACTAGATGAGCAAATATCAATTTGTTAAATTCCAATGTTTTGTTCAATTCAGAGTTTTGTACAAAACAACTTTCTTCAAAGGGTTTGACACAAACCTTCTTTGCAAGGCCATCACATACAGCTTCTTATGATCCACCACCCAATCCCAGCGCAGCACATCGCACCAACTGACCTATCTCAGCACGGCACTCTCTGACATAATTCAGTGGCTTACCCTCCTTTAAATTTTCCTAGTATACAAAATTCAACAACTTGTAGCAAGCACAGTGAACAAATAACTCTTATCTGTTCCACTAGAGAATTCAAAATAGTTCATTCACGCAAGAAATAAATCAGAACTATCACCTTCCTCACACACACACACACACACACACACCCACACACACACACACACACACTCAGATGACGTCTCGACCAACGGGAAATCACCCTGACTGATATAGTTTCTCCATCGTGCAATGTGTTCTACTATCACCAATCACTATTAGTACAATGTTATGTTATATATTCTTGTATAGCGCACGGCTGCCCCAGCTAAGGGGCGTCCCGGCTCTTTGAGAAGCAGAAAAATCGGCCGCCGCAGGAATGGAATCGCGGCTATAACACAACAAAGCAGTCTAGCGAAAAAGATGGGTCTTGATGGCCTTTCTAAACATCAGAATATCGTTTAAGCCGCGTATCTGGAGCGGTAGGGCATTCCATAGTTTTGCTGCGAGATAGCAGAAGGAGGGTCCTCCCATCCGAGAGCGCTTTATTCGAGGAACCACTGCCAGGTGCTGGCCGTCCGAACGCAGGGTTCGCCGAGGAGTATACGGGGTCAGGAGGGGGCAGAGCATGGGTGGAGATGTGGATTTCAGGATTTTAAATGACAGGCAGAGAGTCTTAAATTGAATCCTCTTATCCACAATCACAACATTTTTTTACAGTCCCTATCTCAATTGTGCGGGTTATGGTACCTCATGAACCGACACCAAGAAACTTTAGCAGACAAGATATTTATCTCTATTTTATCCTTGGATCTCAGACTACTTCGAGTCAGATAACAACTTCAACTGTCCAACATCAAATGCATAAGCACGACTAAACCATACATTTTACTAAAACACAAAGCACATAACTTCAATGCAATAAGGAACTCTCAATAAAGAAAATTGAGACAAATAACCCATTTGATACTCACTCCTCCACCACTGTAACCGCTTTTGAAACTGCAAACGTCTTCAGTCTTCAAGTTCAGACTTTGAACTTAAAGGAAATGGGCAAATCTAAATTTCGGCAAAATATTTCAGCTCCTTTCTCTCCGGTAACAAAAACCATCCACCCGCTACCACTGGATGAAGCGTGGATTTTCATATCTTAATATTCAGGCGTATCATTAAATAACCCCACCAGTGGTCATATGGACCTTTGTTCTTGGACGAAGAGAATTTAAAAGAATCAATCCTTTAAATCAATCTTCAGTATAAACAATTCTTTTGTCATATGTAAGTCAATAAAGAGAATTTGTGTGCGTCAAAGGATTTTATTAATAATTCTAACCAGTTAAAATTATTTTGTTCAGAAGGTAATAATCACGACCACTGGAATTATGTGATTGTGCGGCTGCTGCACTTTTTGCATAATTATAGATTCACAACATGTGCCGCATAATCTATCATCTGCTGCACAGTCTGCAGAGTTTACCCCCCAACAATGTGTTTATAGCTCAAAAACGTCAAAACTTAGTAAAAACGCAGCTGCACATGTTACCGTACAATGGACGGCCCTTTGCACAGGGTAACTGCAATGAGGTGCAACCAATGCCCGGACAGTGTTAACAAGACTAAAAATGACAAAATAGTGAAGTAATACTATCACAAAATATGTCACATTGTGCCAAATAATTTGTCCCTCTCATGCCGCATAAATCCAGTGGCACTGTTGGTAATTTCTGTCATTGTTAGTACAGATGAAAAACAATTAATTAGTCAATATTTCAAAACAAGATAAGATACAACATTAATATCTAAAAGAGGTTAAGAATAGAATAAGGTGTCAGTTCAGAAACCCAATAAAGAGTTCTGATGAAAGAATAAACACATAAGCATGAAACCTTTGCATTTCAAATTAAAATAAAATTGTTAAATTGGACAGTATTCCTCACTTTAAATCAGCAGACATGTAGTAAAATGGAATAGGCTCAAAAGTAGTCTCTCATGAAGCGAGATATGGTCTCAAGAAACTCAGTAAAAGATCTCCAGTAATGCACTACCCTTCTCTAGGAACACATGCTAATATAAATGCAGTGAATTATTAATCCAAACAAGTATCACATTCTCCATCCACAGCATCCAATAGAATTTCAGTAACCCCTGGGAGTAAGTAAACTCCCCCGTTTCTCACATCTTCACAATAGGCCACATATACAAATCCTTGAAAAAGATACTTCGTCCACATTTTGCAGTTCAGACAGTTCTTCCCATGAATCATCCTTCCTGTTGTCTCCGCTCCCCCTGGTGAGAAACCCACTGTCAGTTGTCTAAAACATACCAAATGCATATTCACTAACAAACAGGCGTCTTCTGGAAAGTTATATCATCTGAAGTGGAAAGAACAGCATCTTGTGCAAAACAACAGCTCAACATGAAAAATAGGCATTTTAATATTAGCACATAAATCTGTTAAAATGACATTGACAGTTAAGTTAATTTAAAGCAGCACGTTATTATTTCTCTTATATGATGTCGAAGTATGATTACCTTCAACAATGTTGTTTTATTCATAATACATGTGTTATTTATCATAGACTTCTGAACTTTTTATTTAAATGCATTTTTGTTTGCAAAATGAAGAAATTCGCTCCAGCACGGGGTTGAGGATGACTCCCAAACACTTCCTGTACTACTGCTGCCCAAACAGTGAGGTTCAGCCATGAAAAACACAGCAGCTCCTCATGAGTGACCTTTATCAAGCACTCTTGTTTTGGCAGAGTACAACAGCGTCTCTGCAGGAAAAGTGATGCACTTAATCTAGTTTTAGAGAAAATACTCCAATCAATAAGAATGGCGCTTAGAACAGTCCTCATTAGAGTAGATATGTATGTATGAATGGCATAGTATAATAAAAACATATGTGTACATGTTTTTGTTTATGGTAAATGAAAGAGAATAATACCTAGTTTAAATTGGTCCCGACCATGAAATTCCTATTCCTTATATTAATACTACTAATAGTATGCCTGCCTGATGCAAAATGAGTTGTAAATTCCATAAAACCCACTGTACCATCAGAGTCGTCATTGCTAAGTGAAATGGTGCTGTTAATAATGATGTTGATGTACGCAATGATGCATGTATGTTCAAAACTGAAATCAAATCACTGTTGTTGAAATTCACCGACATGACCTCTCCATCAACCCGAGCAGAAATGTGTGATCATGCAGGCCCTGTGCCCTACACCTAAGGCTACAGATTGACAGATCACAGGTGGGGTGGTATGTAACCAGCAGGAAAAACGTGTGAACAGTAAAAACCAAGATTAGTCCCACAGATAAGCACCACAGTGGTCCTGGTAGATTGGCCCCAATAAAATGCACTTGGCCAGTGGGGCGCGTTCCCAAAACAGCATTCCGTTAGATGCCACATAAAGTTAGGAACACTCAGCCACTCAGGACACAGCACACATGCAGTGATGTTGCCCCCCCCACCCATGCCTGACATCTGGACACATTACCCACTGCCCTCGATGTGTCCACTCAAGGTCAAGGCCCAACTGCATTTGCCATCAGGTGGGAGTCATTTATGGATTCATGACAAGACCCACAATCCACACCCAAAGCAGGATCTATGAATTGTTTAATAATGCTTCAAGAAATGTATGAAAAGACATTCAAAACGCTTTTACTTTGAGTCAGTCCTCAAACACCTTTCTTTAAGCTGCACTCCTGGCCATAGTGTTTAATTAAACCCACTGTTCCTGTTTTACCAAAAGCCTCATGTCTGTTTTTCAAGGTAAATTCATATTCAAGTGACAGAGCCATTATAGAATGCATCCCATGCCATGAAAAATTATAACTAACAGATTTAATGTTCCTAAATAGTTTTAGGCAGCTTGAAAACAGAAACAAGAGGTGGTAGAAAATTATGGTTGTTTTGAAATTCTGTAGTGGAGTAATTTGGGGCACTGGAACTACAAATAATGAGGAAGCCCAGCAGACTCACACAGTTTCCCCAACTGCTATTGGTACTCAAAGCAGCTGAAATATCTGTATGAAAATCATGACCGGCTGCTTACATTAAATCTGATTCCTTCAGTTATTCCCCATTCCTAACTGGACATTCAGGGTCCAACTCAAAATGGGCCGTTTATTCCAATTTCCAGAAATACCTTCCTGATTGGTAACAGTGTCTTCAGGGGCCGTAACTCATAGACCAAATAAAGGGAACACTAATTGAGGGGCATTACTGGACTACCAGGGGCCCTATTACACTTGCGTTGCACTTTTCCTATATGCACCACGGTGCACCTTTAAATAGGTGCGCTGTGTGCAAATGGGAAAGTGCACCCTATTACAGTGAATGCGCTGCCCCCAGGACAACCACAAACTCTTGTCACCCTAGGGGCAGCCCATTGTAGTGAAATACGGAACTGCTCCATGTTTCACTGTCTAGGTGGCAACCCACAGGCGGGCGCAGTTAATGACTACACCTGCCTTCAAGGGGGTGTCTGGTGGTCCATAGTACCCCCTTCGACCCCTCCATAGTGGGCTGCGATCATGGGTTGCACTGACAGTTCACCACCGGATTGGTGTCACTACATCGCGTTTTTTTACAACGCATTCCGTTACATCGGAATTTTTACAACGCAGGATCCATTACATCGGATGCCATTACAACGCATGGCATTACATAGCAGATGCTATTACAACGCATGGCATTACATCGTAAGTATAGGTAAGTATAAAAAATGTAATTAAGTTAATTTAATTAATTTAATTTAATTAATTGAATTAAAATACATTTTAAAATAGTAATTAATTTTATTTAATAAATTTAAATCTATTTATTTAAATTAATTTTAATAAAAATTGTAATTAATTTTATTTAAATATTTTTTTAATTGTAATTAAATTAAATTAATTAAAATAATTTATTTAATTTAATTATTTTAATTAAGAAATGTAATTAATATAATATAATTAATTTAATTTAACCTAAAAACACCCCTGTACCCCAAAACCCAAACCCTACCCTGAAACCTAAAAACACCCCTGTACCCCAAAACCCAAACCCTACCCTGAAACCTAAAAACACCCCTGTACCCCAAAACCCAAACCCTGCCCTGAAACCTAAAAACACCCCTGTACCCCAAAACCCAAACCCTGCCCTGAAACCTAAAAACACCCCTGTACCCCAAAACCCAAACCCTGCCCTGAAACCTAAAAACACCCCTGTACCCCAAAACCCAAACCCTACCCTGAAACCTAAAAACACCCCTGTACCCCAAAACCCAAACCCTACCCTGAAACCTAAAAACACCCCTGTACACCTTTACTTATTTTAAAAATTAAATTAATTAATATAATAAATAATAAATTAATAATATTAAAAAACATAAATAAATATATTTAATTATAATTAATATTAATAAAATTAAATACTTACCTATACTTACGATGTAATGTCATGCGTTGTAATAGCATCTGCTATGTAATGCCATGCGTTGTAATGGCATCCGATGTAATGGATCCTGCGTTGTAATAGTTCCGTTGTAAAAGACTCCCGTTGTAAAAGTTGCGATGTAACGGTGCATCACCTTCACCACCCTATTGTGGCACGGTTTTAGTGTGCCTCCTGACAGCTTCTTTACATCTGCACCCGCATCCATATTATGGCACGAGAGCACAGGTAAAGAGATTGCCTTATTTGGATGGGGCCACACCCCCATGCAAATTAGGGAAAATCCTCTTGAGAAAACGCTCAATTAATCAATCAATCAGGTGTTTGTTAAGCACCACTACTCACCCGTAAGGGTCTCAAGGCGCTGGGGGTGGTGGGGTCGCCGGTTCTAGTCCATCAAGGAGGGGGTCTGTCGAAGAGCCAGGTTTTGAAGTTTCTTGCCAAGATGGGGAGCGATGTTATCTGTCTGAGGTGGAGCGGAAGGTCGTTCCAGGCTCTGGCTGCGCAGAAGGAGAAGAAGCGGCCTCCTGATTTGGTCTTTCTGGTGCAGGGGACCATGGAGTAGGAGAGCTGGGCTGATCGTAGGGTCCTTTGGGATGTGTGGAATTTGAGTCGGCTGTTTAGGTATGCTGGTCATGGAGGGCCTTGTGAGTGTGGGTTAGCATCTTGAAGGTGACTCTAACTTCGATGGCAGGTTGAGGACCAGTCTTGCAGTGACGTTTTGGATGTTCTGTAGCTTGCGGGGGAGGTTTTTGTTTATTCCGGCATAGAGTGCATTGCAGTAGTTGAGCCTGCTGGTGACCAAGGCGTGAGTGATGCTACATGTGCGCCAGCGCTCTCTGTATTGCAGAAGGGGCCACACAAGCTTCTGTGTCCCCATCTGTAGTACCAAAGTGCCCCAGAAATGCACAAAGCAGACACAAATGCTCATTGCACTCCAGAACACTTTCTGTAATACGGCCCAAGGTATTACCTGTATATAATCTTTATTTTGTGATCACTGAAAATCAGATAAATCAAATCTGCTCCAACACATCAAAAGTAAATCAAAGTAACCTTCTACTCAGGCAATGTAGAAAACGTATTAATTTCTCTAAATACAACCCCAACAAGCTCAAATGGCAAGACATATCAAAATATCACCAAAGCAGGCTGATAATTTAGCTTTCCATGACACATTTCGAACTTTTACTTTTGTGATTCATCCTAAAACATTCCAATGGTCTTCTAGGCAGCTAACATATAATAGCTGGGGCAACACACATACCTCCCCAGTACCTTAATTCAATTTAGAATATGAAGATAAGTTGCTGTTAGCATATTTGCTAGCACTGGGATCCCTATAGAAACGTTTAATTATCTTAATACATTTACAGCAAATTAATTCCAAGTTAAAAACTTTAAAAATAAAATTCAGAAAACCATATCAAATGCATTGTCTGTATCTAAAGCAAGCCCTGTGATCCTTCTTTATGAAGCAGAGATTAAATTATTTCAAATAGAACCAAGAATTTTACTGTCCCATTTAATAGTGAAATAGTCCTAAAATTCATATGGCAACAGTGATGCTTACTTTGTTGAAGAAATAATGCAGTCGATCATGTAGAATCATCTTGTTAGCTTCTTACATTATTATAAGAAAATTAAGCAACTGAATTAACTTTGGACACAATACTTTGAAGAAAGGTAAACACATTATATAATAAACTTCTGAGAAGGTGCCTTAGTCTTTTGAAAAGGTCTCAATGCCTTTCATGTTTTGTTTTTAGTAAGGACTTCTGCCTCTACGGAAAAATCGAAAGTTGTATCTCTGAATTAGAAAATGAAGCAAAGAAGATATATCAAATCTAGCATGTTTGCTGTATACCATCTGAGTAAAGGGTCTTGCAAGTAAAAAAACATATTTGCTCCAAAACTCGCAGAATCAAAGCAAGCACAGGCACTCAGGGGGGTTATGTTGATAGCACACCTTTATTTTAGCAGACGTGTTTCAGCCGTAGCTTTCTTCAGTGCAAGAAGGTGTGAGGAAAGTTCTCATGCGCGCGGTGTGTCAGTTTCAAAAGGGGGATGGTCTCTCCTCATTGGCGCTTGGATGCAGGTAGACGGAGAAGGATTCCGATCAAGATACGCTTTTTCAGGCTGCCATATTGTAGCGATGTTATGCCTTAATTGTTCGTATGGTTGCATTTGTGATTTTCACCTTCATGACCGCCTCCATAGACGCCGTGCAATTTAACCCCTTCGCCAATTCTCTTCGGGATGCATCCGCAGGAGGCAGTAATATTACCGCGTACCCTGGATTTGTATAATCCACGACAAAAAAATATATATATATAAATTTGACACTAGCGACTCTGTGGTTATGGTTCGGTACGATCTTCTATTGAAAAGGTGATTTCTGTATTGCTAGTAACCTTGGGACTGTCCAATGAATTTGTAATATACTTTCCAAAAACAGTTTGTTGAATTAGGTTTTGTATGGTATGCTTTGTTCAGATCTGTGGCGTAAAGAAGATGGGAAATAAAAATAAGGGAGTTACAAAAGTGACAGCTCCCATTTTAATTTCCATAGAAATCATTGCTCTTGACTACAGAACAACCCTTGAACAAAATTACACCAAGCCTGGTCTGAAAATAGACTTTATTTTGCTTTGTGTACTTTAAATCCATTCAGTATTTTAAAGCAATGATTGTTCCAAAAATATCAGGTGGCTTGAAGGTTTGAAAGTTAGTGATAGTGGTACCATTAGTTCAAGTACATCAATTTGAGAACGGTTCATGGTCTCAAATGTAAAAAATAAATACATGTCTTTGGACAAGGGAGCGTTTACTCTCATTGTTCATTTTGGATTCAAAAACTCTAAGTCATGTTTCCAGACCCATTGACCCTGATTTGCTGGCCACAAAAATAACATTCTCTCTTGCAGCTTCCATTTTAAGAGGCAGGCATGGTCCTCACATCTTGAATAGGAACAGGTCACATGAGGAGGCAAGCTGGGCACACCCTGATCACCAGGCCAAGGTGGGCAGATCCTATAGGGTACTCCAAAGTAAAAAGTCTTGTTGAGGGGTCTGCAAACTATGACAGGTAGAGACCCACTGTATTTAATTTTAAAAATGTGTGGTCTCCTTCCCAAGACTATGGATTATGAAACTCATGGATCCATCTTGGGTGCCCTTCAATTGTTTGGGTCTCGTTATTGAGGGAACAGACTATGAAACACGAGGACCCTTGTTGAGTATCATTCCGAAGGATGCAGTCTAAGTTTGAGGACAATGGGTACTATTATGTGTGTGTTGAGTCACTGGACTAAAAATTCAAGTCTGCAAACTACCAACACATTTGGGCACTATTTAACATTTTTAAAGTAATTTATGTCTTCATAAAACTGTTCTATTTTATGTTGACTGGCATCATATTAACATTACTGAGGGGTGTTCTTGGTAAACTTTAAGGGACTTTTTCTATGAGCTTTCTGAACTTTTCATTAGCTTAAAGTTCATGTAACCTTCAACAAATCTAATGGGGGTTTCTTATTGGCAAAATGAGACACGTCCACTATTTTGTGAAAAGCAGACGATCCCTAACAGGTGAAAATATTACTCACTGCTACAATTGCAAAGCTACCATTCAGAAACATGCAAAGAAGATATTCAGGACTATCTTCATGTACTCCAGCTACACAAGTGCTTTTTTGCATTGGAGAGGGAGAGGAAGTGCAGAGAGACGAAGTGCGTCTGCACTTCCTCTCCCTCTCAGAATCAGTTGTGTCGGTGTTTTTCACTCATCTACCAGGGAAGAATAACCTGAATGCCTGGATGGTCAACTGCATGCTATGCGACCAAAATCAGGGTGCTGAGAGGACTCTACTTTGTACCTTTGACACTGCAACACCACCTCAAGTCAAAACATGAAAAGAAGTATGTCAGTTTCCGGGCATAGAAGAATAAAAAAGAAACACCCGCCTTGAAGGAATCAGAGTGATCACATAATGTTCCGCAAGAAGTACTGTAGGAAGTAGGAAGGGTTCCACATTGAGCCTAGTTTAAGGCAAGGCCCTGTGGCCAACTCTCAATGAACTCAAAGTTCATGTTGAGCAAGTTAGCAAATACCTTTGTAGAAGTTGGATGTAGTACATTGCAAAACACAGAAATGCACTGTTATTGTTGAATTGTTTATAGCACATCAACATATCATTTAAAAACCTCTAATATTACCTAATAAACTACATCTAAAGTGGAATTTTGGTTACAAATCTAACAAATAAACCACTATAACAAATCACTTATGGTCAGCTCTGCTAACCATAACTTGCACAACAGCCTTCCAAACCATAACTTGCATATCAAATGCAATATTTATGATTAATAATCACACCTAAAAGTATAATGCCATGAAATAAGAAAACATAACCAAACCAAGAAATAATAGTGTATTCCACGTTAGTTTTTTTAATAGCGTCAATAGTAATGTAATACATAATCTCAATTAAATATTAAGTCATTTTTAATTGCATGTGTCACATGAAGGATTACGTCATTAGCATTGGTTTGGTGTGGGAATTATGGTGTACATGGCTGTTATAATATTCGATTTATTAAGCGGGACAGCTACCCCCAACACAGGGGTGTCCCGGCTTGGTATGCAAGAAAATTAAGAAAAAGTCAAAATGAATACATGCATTAGACTCTTAACTTGTTTTCTCCGAAACAGGATAAAACATAATCCCTATCAATTGTGAATGTCATAACATTCATTTCAACCAAAATATTGAAGAGACAAAACAGAAATTTGTAAAAGTTTAAGAAAAGAGAAAGAAATCTGAACAAAAAAAAGAAAAAGATTTTGGAATGGTTCATGAGTATGGATCACAATAATATACTCTTAGTAACTAACATCAACCAGAGCATAGTGACACATTTTAGAGAGCACTTGGATGGATCAGCAGTTGCTTAATTAAATTCAGTACCAGCAGAAAATATTTACAAAATACCAATATAGTAATATATGCTACAAATACTCAAGTAGGATGATCATTTTATAAATAACATGATTATCCATAATGTGAGATATATTCTTGACTTTACTTTATTCCTTCTGAGGATCTTCTTTAGTTTAGGTGAGATTCTCCAATGTAGCCATTTTATCAAGTTGACGCAAAATCTTTTTTTGTGATTTACTTTCCAGTGATATAATGTAAAAGTAATGCGAAGCAGCTCATTACACTGCTTCGCATTACTTTGCGCCATGGGTGCATGCCAAGGGTGGTGCATGGGCGTTGCCATAGAACCACCCAAGGTTTCTCATGCTAAACTCAATTTACTACAAACAGTAGATTGGGTTTAGCGTGTCAAAACTGCTCCCTTTACAACTACCCGCAAGGAAGGAGAAATGCTTTCATTTCTCCTTTCTTTGCCAACTTTGCATGCGTGCTGCATTGTGCAGCACACATACAAAGTGGGAAAAGCTTTCCCTTGTGTCTAGCATAGTTTTTTTGTACAAGAATGGGTACTCTTCCTGTACAAAACCTATGCTAGACTCATGCACACACCTTAGGGCTGTGGCTCTAAGGTGTGTGCATGGCGCCCGGCAGCTGTAATCAGCACCGGCGGAAGGGAAAGGGGAGGAGATAGCCATATCTTTGAACATATGGCGCTCTCCTGCTCCCTCCCTGTTGCGCAATGTAGCGCATCCACATGGGGGGCTGCACTGGGTTGTGTTTTTGAGTAAATGTCCCCCAAAGTCTAAAAGACTGGTCTGGATAGGTACGATCTATGCAGGATTTTGAGCTGCACTAACTGCAGTCTGGAAGAGATGGCCACCTCGCGAGAAGAAGCCACCACCGCTAGCCATACGTCATCATCCAGACCGACCAAGTCGTGGTCCCATTTTGCCCGCAGTTGGTCCAGTGGGTGTGGCAAGTTATTTATCAGTTATTTATAGATGAGAGATATGGCTTCTCCGGCAGGTCCCCATCGAGCACTCTATCCTTCAGTGGAGAGTACTCCGGGAGCGGTTCCCCTCTTGGGAGCTTTGCCAGATGGGCATGCCGTATTTGCAGGTATCTAAAGTGTTCGGAGTGTGCCATTTCATAGTTCTGTTATAACTGTTCAAACGTGACCACGTCTCCTGACTTCCACATGTCTCCCACCTTAGAGATTCCTCTAAGGGAAAAGTAATATTTTTGATTAGCTCAGAACGCCTTCACCCTCCACTCCCTCCAAAAGGCCATACAGTCTAAGATAGTTGCTTCCGTTCCTATTTCTCAACTCCTCTGTAAGTTTTTAAACTAAAAATCATCCAGAGGATACTTGTCCCTAGTTAAAGATCAACCACTCTCTTTTATGCAGCTACTCATCTATTATCAATTTTTCTTTTTGTTATTTGTGATTGCTGGGAAAGTTTGCAGTGCCCTAACTGCATTCAGAATTTTTGCAAAAGCCAGAATTGTTGAAGATTCAATTAAAGAGGGTGGGTGCATAATTTTCCTCTCATTTGTTTTGGTACCAGCACAACTAGAAACATCTTTTACAAGAATCGAAAGATTTGCCATATTTGATTTCATTTACTTATTCAGTACTTGTAGAGGTAGCATTTTTAAGACCTACAAAAAGGAAAAATGTATTTCTCTAATTTCGTGTTATGTGATGCTGGTACTTTGTATCTTCATAGTACATGCCTGCCAATGTGGATGGGGTATTAGTGCTGCATGTTCTAGTTGGAACACAGTTAATCATCAGGATATTGCATAAATATATACGATTTATCATTTGACTGAACAATACATCTTAAAAAGCACACGGCCTACTTGTTCTTATAGTACGAATTTTGCTTAGTCTACTGCAAAGTACTCAGGGGAATATTATCAAGGACTGGTGTTAAAATTATCGCTGCTTTAGCGGCAGGAAACTGCCGCTAAAACGGTGATAATGGGCTTGATAATGTGTCCTGGAGAATTCCAATAGAAGCCCATGTTAACACCAGAACATGGGCTTCTATTGGAATTCTCAAGGGCATATTATCGAGCCAATTATCGCTGCTCGTTTCCTGCCGCTAAAGCGGCGATAATTTTAACGCCGTTCCTTGATAATATGCCCCTCAGTTCCTTCCTTATATAGTCACTGCACTATATACTACGGGGCATATTTATGAGAAGAGTTGCATCGCTCTTGCACCACACAACGTGGTGCAACTGCGACACAAGTTAAAAATGAGATTTATGAAGCCATGCATGGCCACTTTGTGTGGCCCTGAGTGGCTTCATAAATCGGGAGTAACACAAATTAGAGTAAATTGCTGCTTTGTGTTACTCTGCCATGGTAAGGCGTTCCATGGGCATTGAGTGGGTGCTCCCAAGCAACTCCCATGGTTTTTGACACAATCCAGGATTTACCAGAAATGGTAGACCTTGGAATACTCCAAAAATATACACTTTCCCAGGGAAGTGGTGATGACCAGAAACGTGTTTATTTCTCTTTGTTAATTCCTCATTCTATGTGTGCTGCAGAGATATGCCTTTCAGGATTGTTTTTGTGCAGAAAGGTGCCCCTTCCTGCACATAAACAGTACTGCATGCAACACAGGCACCCTTGCTCCAAGGTACAAGGATGACTGTGTGGGCGCTATGCAGCCACAACGGCGCCAGTGCAGAGACTAGGACAGGAATGCGTCGAATTCTTTTAAGTATGGTGCATTCCTCCCCTTTCCCTGTGACGCAGCGCAGCAAGTCTGCTGCAGCCGCGGTCGGTAGGGGAGTACCTGCCGGGGCGGTGACGTGGGGAGGGGGAGGGGCAAGGTGGGGGTAGTAATGTGTGGATAATGGAGGTTTGCAGGTAAGTAAACATTTAAATAAATCAAACGAATTTCGTTGCGAGCACTGCATTGCATTTGGGGATGCAGTGCACGCAAAGAAATTTGTTTGATTTATTTATATGTTTTCTTACCTGCAAACCTCCATTATCCATACATTACTAACTCCCACCCTGTCCCAACCCCTCCCCACATCACCGCTCCGGCAGGTACTCCCCTACAGACCGCGGCTGGTCTGCTGCGCTGCATCACCAACTCATAAATATGCCCCTACGTTTCTCAAAAATACTATGCCGCAGAGGGATCTCAAGCCATTTCTCGCTTTTAAAACCTGTGCTGACAAATTTCAAACGCTCTGTCCTCATTTTCATTTTATTGTTCTTCAGTGGCTGTCAGCAGTCAACGAAAAGCAGCTGTTTAGCACAATGAAAATGCCATAAATGAAGTTGATCGTCTGAGGTGGAACAAATAGCCTTTTGTGTTTAATGCTCTGGCTTTACAAAGCAAAACCTTGATAAATGATTCCATACATGTTCATTAAATTGTCCCCATTAGGCACACGTTTATACGTATCACATATTTGAACTTGAACTCACACATTGTTTTCCCAGCAAGGTTATGCATTAACGTGAAATGAGCGCATCACAAAAATGAGCAAATGGATAATTGGCTGTAGACTGATAAACGGATTATATCACTTGCCCACACCTTTGAGTCACAGAGTACCTGAATAATGCGAAATGCCTTCGTGCAAAAGCAAGTGATTTTCTATAGCCTTTTGTGCGGCTGAGAAGCTGTGCATAATTTTCTCTTCTAAAAAATGTTGGTCCAAAAGTCATGGGCATTCATTGTGGCGGCATTAACAGGCCTCCATTCTGATAAAGAGACGCGAGATGCATGCACTTCTACAACACAATTAAGCAGACATCTACCACGTATCAACCAATCGCGTTAATATAGTGATATGTTCTTTTTACTGAACATCTCTAAAAGCGCCTCGCTTCGTCTGTTTCACAAAAGCGAGATGTATTACCTTTTTTTCAAGAAGAAGAAAAGGGAAGCATTGTCAGCATTCATATACATATCCTCCCTGATTATGGAGGAATAAATATATTTTTTTGTAAATGGTTCAATTTGTAATTCCAGTTAGTGGCCAGTGAAGCAAAATGTGAAGCAAAACTATAGGAATAATTGCCTGTTATGCTGTTTGTGCCCGCCCTTTAGGGGGTGCTACTCAAAATTACGTGGTTTTCCACAGGGAAAAACTTGCCCTGTGTGGCTCCTAGGGTGGACTGGCCAAGAGCATTCCTTATAGCTATAGTGGTTGCACAGCCACGACTAAAGCATGGTTACTTAGTGCAATTGAAAGAAGTAAATTAAATACCTTTTTATACATCACTTACTGCCGCTGTCCTGGAGCTTGTATCCCTCTAACAAAAAAATTATCTGATTGGTGTAAGACTCAGTGATATATTTTTTCTGTGCAGAGATCTCCGCCCCAACTTCGCACACATAAGTATACTTTTTATTAGTAAATGTGGGAGAGAAAGGAGGGAGTGGTTGGAAAATAAGTAATATTTACTTCAAAGAGAAGGGGTTTATGGAGCCAAAAACGGACCCAAAATGAGGAACTTTCCACCTGCAAAGATCTCCCTATAGTAGAATATATACCATATGAGGATATCCACCCCAACTGCAGAGTCCCAAGTATAAAAGTTTATTAAGCTTGGAAAAAATGTGTTAAAATAGGTTTGTGGTAAATTAATTATTTATATGTTTATTTTGAACATAGAACTAAAAAGAATGCTACAACACTGTTAACTTAATTTTGAATTAAAAAATGTAATAATTTAATATACAACAACAATTTGTCGCAGAGCAATCAAGTACAGTATCAAAGATCACTTATTTTCATATTTTCAGTCCATAAAGAATCCTCCAAAATGTGTCATTCAAAGAATAAGTTCTTTATTTTCTTTATGTTCAAATTCGGAGTAACAGATTCTGAGAGATGATCCTGTGTAGTTGGTATCATCCAATGTAGCCAGACAGCCGACACGTGTTTCGTCTTGGGGACAAATCACCCAATGACTTCCTCAGGGCAAATGATTCTATGGTAGTTTCGTCATCACAACTTGAATGTGTCCGTGTACGGTCCCATATAATAATAATCTAAAGGCAGGTAAGTCCCGTTGGATATGTTGTATTCCAACGTTAGCCTAATCAAAGATGGCGAATTATTCTTAAAGAGGACTAGTATTTCAGGTCCAATCTTTATATCACATAGAAGTTCTTTAGTCTTGTGTGGACTAAGGCTTGAAGTCCAGCAATAAATTAGAATAGCAATTCCAGGTCCCGGAGAGTGCTCCTGCCGTCTTTCAGACGCCGTCAGTGATCATCACCTGCCTGCCGTTTTGCATATGCAAATGCGTTAAGAAATGTTTAGCATTGTGGCGGGCGGTGCAGATTGCACTGCCCGCCACAATGCTAGACATGTAGGATGTGCCCGCCACTGTGGCGGGCACATCCTAATTCCCCCTACGGGACCCCCGCCCTTATGGCGGGCCGTCCCGTTCTCCGTTAGGGTGGCGGGCGGACAAAGTCCGTCCGTCATCCTAATGAGGCCCTTAGACTTTTTGCTTCACTCCCTTTTTCAGGGGGTGGAGACTAGGCCTGCGCTGAACTCATGGAATGTCACTCCACGGAATCATGCTGAATTACTAAAGAATTCAGCGGGAGCTCCGCAAATGGGAGGGAAATGCACGGTGCACTGCTTACATTCCGATTTTAGTGCCAATAGCATTCCCCGCAAATAGCAGCATGCTATTCTCAAGTTGGTATTGCTGCCACTGGAATACAAAATCTACTTGGGAAGCAGCCCTCTGACTGTGACCCCTCATGTCCCCACAAGTTTGTGAAATTGCACTGTAAGTCTTCCAAGTGACCAGAAATTGTGCTAGGGGATGCCAAATCTCACTCGAGCTTGCCAGTTCACATACTAAAGCCTAGCGTTGTTTCCATTGTCATCATGCTGCTCAAATGGGAAAACAATTGCACCACGCAGCAATTGGTGGAATTTGGTGTGAACTCCAAGTTACATGAGTAACACTGACTCATCTAAAATCTCAAACTCTGCAAGTAGAATTAAAATTCTGCCCAAGCATAGTGAAGATTGGTAAGTTTACACTTTGAATTACTTTACACTCAGGTTTTGTGAAAAGCCAAAAGTAGCAAGGTGACACAAAAGTGTAAGAGGAAACTTACATGTTTAAATTACTCCTAAGTGCAAGTTACCTTTGTGAAAAACCATGATAGTCTGTGAAGAAGCTCAGAGTTTATCGCTTCTCTTTGTGATTCTCAGAAGTGACTCTTGGTTCACATGGATTTTCATTCATCAGTAGCAGCTGGTAATTTGAGCGGGGTGACAGACAGGCCATACACACACATGCACATTGCACACTCACTGATTCACACACATGCATTCACATGCAGATGTGAACCCACACATCTAATCACAAGCACGCACTCTGAAATACACATACATTCATACATCCACATATTAGCCAGACTTTAAAAAAGTAACACTTAACAGGCCGCAGCACTGATCTGGGGTACAGAGAGGGAAACCTTGGTGGATCCTATTGATTGGGACTGCTGCCTTCTCTTGTTGACTGGCCTTGTTATGGATCAGCCAGGGAGAGGAGGCGGTGGTCCCTCATTCATCACAGAGTGGGATGGGATCAGTGAGACTGCTAACACCACCCCACTTTGTGATGAGGTGACATGATAAATCGTTACAATAAATGGTATGCAGTTTCATTGGGTACTGCATACCGTTTATTGTTACGATTGATCCTGGAGCATGTATGCTGGACCTTAATGCACTCCTGATCCCCCTCTTTTGTGATTGAGGCATCATGATAGACAGTCAACCCTGGGCACTTCAGGGCTTATCACTGAAGTGCCCAGGTCCGAAGCTAACAGTGAATCTCTCTCGTCATGAGGTGGAGGACCACCAAAAGCTTTTCCGGCAGAAGAGTTCACACCCTCAAGGCTGTAGCATCTTCAGCCCAACAAAGTTCAGCTCAGGCAGCCAGGCACCTGCACATTTAGTGCATGTACAGCGGCTGCCTGGCTGTCTGACCTGAACAAGAAGTGAGTCTACCAGGCTGACCTTTTTTCAGCCTGAAAGACACTCTTTACATTGGGAAATAGGTAGGGGGCTGTAGTGTAGTTCCTATATCCCAGTTAGGCTCTGCGCATTGGAATAATATACACTATAGTTTTGACATAGGACTGAGGTCAGTATGTCTATCGAGTACTTTAAACTTAATTACTTGTGTGTGCCAGCTAACTCAAAGGTCACTAGAATCTTTCTCGATTGAACAAGAAGGGATTGGTTTCTGACAACCGCATAAACATGACAACTTTGTTTCCCTTAGAGTCGGAATATTCTTAGAGTCGTGGAAACAATAGATAACCGTTTCACTCAGTCAATCGTGCATGCTTTGTTTTGACAGAGTTTTACACAAAAATAGGGAGACGGGCGTTTCAATTAAAAGGGTTTATTGAACAGTCTTGTTTCTCATGCAAGGGATCTGAACTGCTACAGTCGTAAGACAGAATGCGAAGTATAATATTTACAGCGCTTGCAGTAAGATAAAATAATACTGTAATAGCATGGTCAGTAGCTATGACATATATTAATAAAAATACATACATAAACAACACAGGCTAAAATACTCATCTGGTGTTTCTAAAATAATCGTACCCCAGTGTACCTAACCTAAGTGTAGTACGAGGGCAGAATTAGGTGCTATTTAATTATAGTCTAGTTTAGCTATAGTTGCCAAGAGTTCCTCTAGGTTCTAGTCTGCTCCATACCTTAGAATGAGAGAGGTTGGAATCTCTTTCCCAGGTCTCGATCTCTAACACCCCGCAAGGAGAGTCAGAAACACTGGAGTTGGATTCTCTGCGAGGGGGATGGCAGCATCCGGTCAGTGCGTCAGTTGGGGACTTGACTTCCTTCGAGACTTGCTGTGGGGAGCCGCGTCGTGCAAGTAGGTAGCCGAACCGCACCGTGCCTTGCCATAGCAAGTGAAGGTATATTTATACCTTGAAGGTGTTTAGGAATGCCAGTATTGACATAAAAGTTGGGCATAAAAACGTGATGAATAAACCCCTAAGGAATAGATGTTTATGCATAATAAATGAGTTTTTGGAGAAATCAATATCCAAGCAAGGGGAAGTCTTAAAGGCTTAGGAATCTGGATTTCCAAGAACTCGTTGTGACGTAGATGAACAGATGTAGGTGGCCATGCCTGTATTTGGTTAGAATGGACAATGCCTAAATAAGGGCAGGATTTCTATGGCTAAATAAGGGCAATGTGAATTGTACCTATATAAGGGCATGAATCGGGAAATTCATACAGAATCTAAATCGATACACAACACCGACTCCACTTTCGTATGTATGATGTTACTAAATCCTAAACATGTTAACCATATGTAAAATATATCTACACATGAAGTGCTAAAAATATGTCCAAAACACATTGTAAAATGCATTAGAGCTGGTTATAAGCATAACAAATGCCTTTGTGCTGGACATATTAAAGCAATGTTTAATTCTAAGCACATGTTGACATTTGAAATGCAAATTGAATGATGAAATATACATTAATGAAATGGCACGTAAATACAGAAGAAAAAAGCTAAAACCATTTCATTTCAGATTTCATAATCATTTGGTTGTGGACAAGGTCATATAATGTCTCGGAAAGTATTCAAAGAATTCTTATTCTCTCTGAATAGTTTTACTAATAGCAGATTACTTGTGCCAAAAAATGAAAAATACAAATTTCGAAAAAAAAAATAATCATAGGAAAAAGTTCCAAAGTTAGTCCCTTGTTTTAAAAAAAATGAAGGTCAAATTCAAAGTCTTTCAGAACACCGCGTGCCACAATCAAAAGTCAGTGTTAGGGCTGGGAGAAAACATGAAATCTTCTATGTCTGTAGACAAAAAGTCGTCTATTATTGTAGTTGAGAGTTGGATTACCTCATTTAGAAGATTAACCGCACATAGATGAGAAGCATCGCCTTCAACATTGGTCGCATCAGCAATGTTTGTATCGGATGTTACCTGCACGCCTGTTGTGAGATCTCAATAAATGGCGTCATCAGGATTGGTAGCCGCTGGGGACAACACAGAGCATGGGCCGTTACCGGGTCCAGCAGAGAATTGATATCCGTAGGGTTGACTGATGGGAGTGTTAGACAGATGTCTAGCACGCATTCTTCACCGCAAAGCAGGCAGCATAGAACAGGTAAGATGCAATCTTGCCAGATTGGTCTGAATGTCAGAAACCATGTGGTATTTAATTCTCGTAGACGAGGTAAACCTAAAAGCTGAACGATGCGCTCACGACACTTCATCTCCAATAGAGCTCTCTCTATGGTGCTTGGAGTGGCGTTGGTGATTTGGCTTGCCATATTGTAGCAGTAGGAGCAAAAGTAGGATCCCTGCAATGAGTCCAAAAAGTAGTGGCAGTCCGTCAAACAGTCCGTCAAACACAGAGTGCACAAAGTTGGGATGTATTCTGAGGACTGCTTAAAAAGGTGTTAACAATCCTGAACATACTTTCTTAAATAGATGTACAATACCACTCGTATCAGACATGTTTAAGATACATTCCAACATTTCTGAGAAATATATAGGGCAGTTTGTATTTAAAAGGGCATGTATCTCGGCAGAAGTCCTTGCGACTTGTAGATCATAAGTTTCTTTGGCCGAGGTCAGTGGCACAGTTTTTTGTAAAATAATAGCTTTCATTCTGCTTAGAGTATCAATTCGTATAGAAGAGATGTTCAGTGAAGGCTATAGAGGCGACTCCCTGGCTGTCTTGGTTTGTGGAAACAATACTTGCATACAGCAAGTGACCCTGGATGACACAGCTACTAGATCTGGGATACCTGGCAACATGCCACAGCAGCTGTGATCGTTCAACATGAAGTAACTCCAGTACTTAATTACTAAGTCCAGGTGTTCAAATGTTTGTTGGAGGCCACACCTCCTTTTCCACTGGCTCCACTCACTTTTTCCACTGGCTCCATCCACTTACTTTATTAGCTCCACCCACATCCTCAACTGGCACTGCTAAAAGTCAGATATATCTGGTCACCACAGTACTGATGCCACACTCTGCTAACTCTGCACAAGGTGTAAACAAATATCGCCTCAAGCTAAGTGTGTATGAACTTTAGACACTTCAAACACAAGAAACCAATTAAAGGACTCTCCATATAGTGGGCACAACTCATCATGATGCACCCCAGCGACCTTAGAAAGTGCCAGCTCACAATTTCAAGGTGTATTTTATCACATCATTCCATGAATTGGGCCATCACCCCACTCCTAAGTTTTGGGAATCCACACCTGACTAAATTTGTTCGATTTACAGAAGCACAGCTTGTTATAAATACAGATTATTCTGACAGTGAATAAGCAACTTTTTTAGTTATTTATAAATACATCATTAAGCAACGTGAACATATTTCCAAGGCAGCAGAACTTTCATCAATTTTCAATGTCTGGGGCGACCTCCGAATGAAATGCAGGTAATACCCATTCATGATCTAATATGTAGATTCCTGTGGTTCCCTATCCAGGCAGTACACAATGTTGTGAATTTGGATAATGAGGTTTGTGCAAATGTTGCTGCATCTTCATCTATGCTGCCTGTGAAACATAATTTTTTGAGATGGGAGCCTTCCTTTCTATATGCCCTCCATCACCACCATGAACTTTGACGGGATAATTCATCTAGAATAGACTTAATTTTAATACTAATACAGCACAAGGGCCGTTTGTTGAGCAGGAAACCAACCTCAATCACTCATGCATCTAATGAGTAATTCAAAGACAGAGTCTTTTCCGGGCCAGGGTTCATTACTAAACACACAACTCCTATTAACAATTATTAGAATTTTCGCAATAACAGTCAGTCCCGTATGGTATCCTTATTTAATGGTTCAAGCAAAAATTGCAGAGGCCGCTGAGCCAAAGATATTGTTGTAAGACTGACGGCCTGGACTGCGTGCCAGATCTGGAGCCGAAAGTCAGATTAACTGGCCTGGACATTGTACTTCTATGCAGCCTGAGCCTTGCACACGCTGCCTAGCGCCGGAGGCATAATTGCTCAGCCTCAGGGCAGGTCTCTGACTCGTCACTGTGTCTGTTTGCTCATAAAGCTGGTATTGTATATATAACTACCATGTTGACTGTCACCACGGCACGCTCAAAGAAAAAGTAGCGTTGGTTTGGGCTACAGCCTACTTACAGTTACTGGTGTCTGGTTGATGCCCGCCACCGGGCGGCTTTGCCTTTATTATAATAGGCCTGTTACTGCCTGCCCTCGACTCGACGACGTCCAACTGCTGATGATGACTTGTGGGGTGCGGGTGTGCCGGGCGTGGCATTTTGAATAAAATCAGCGCACTCTGCCGCAGCACAGACCCTACCCTCACAGAACCAAATACAGGCCAATCAGTGTCAAGCCCACTGGCAACACTGAACCAAGGCCGGCTGCCACCCAAGAATTCAGATCGGATATATGGTTGGGAATTAATCTTTTCTTGTTATCATTGCCTCTCACAGTCACTCTTCACGATTGCAGGGGACTCGAGAGACAATCAACACAGTCTGCAGCGGTGAGTCAGTGAGTGAGGTAATTATATTACTGACTTTCCACAATGCCATATGACTTACAGACTCATAGTGTAGACCCGGCCCTGATAAATAAGTGCCGGTGCTTAGCACCGGAAAGCACAGGCACAAATTAAGCACTGGGTAACTCCCATTAGAAAGTAGTCAAAAATTGGATTAATCACTGCAGCCGGTGAGCCTTGCAGGTGACAGGATAAGTTTGTAGTTGAACCATCACAGGCCCCATGTAAATAAATACCCTGAAAAAGGAGAGAACCGCTTAGTGTTTTTTCACAGTTAGAACTGCTAAGAAACACTTCCTGTCCCCCACTCCAACATCTGTGTGTGTATGGTAAATCCCAGGATGTCTTGATGTATTCTTTACCTAACCTTTCATATTTGCCTGCTGGCATTTGTTTTAGGAAATACTGAAAATGGAAAATTGTAACAGGCAGAGTCATTTTACCATGTATGATCCACTCAGTAGCTGGTTTTTCTGCCACTGTGAATGGTAATTTTTCTAGTTTTTCAATGCTCAGCACCGTATAGTCTGCTCCGCTTTGCGCCAGTTTGATCTGTTTATCAGTGAGATTGAATTCTGAAAACAGTGACGTACTCTTGATTACACGCCAAGGCACATAGCCTACAAGCAAGTTTTGTAGCGTCCCGCCTAATAGCATGATAGAAAGTAATTGAGACTGACCATGTTGCAACTTGACCAAGTCTTGTTCCATGATGTCTATGTCAGAAGATACAATACTGTCCAATGAATATATCCTGGACGACAGAGTCGTTAACCCGTTGTCTTCTACAGAGAGAGATTTCTCTAAATTAATAGATCAATTTCTCGTATTCGTTCTGCAGTCTCAGCTTGGGTAATCTTCCATATTTCATTATAAACAGCGTATACACCAGCATATATGAAACATTTTTGACCCTGTTTTCTTGGTCGTAGCAAGAATTCCCTAAGGTCTGCGCCATCTTTAAGTAAAGATAAGTGTTGTTTTACATCCTCAAGTGTAGATTTCTGTTGCCAATCAAGGCATAGTTTCCCTACACTGTATGTTTTTACTACCCCAGGATGCTGTCTTTGAACATATCTTGGGTCTGGCCCTGTGTTCCCTGGAGGCTGCGTGCCTGTGCGCCCCCGCACCAGTGCTACCACAAGCGCGCAGTGTCTCTTGTGAAACGCGCACACTTCACTGTACAACCCATCACACAGAGACCGTTTTGCGCTGCAGCTTTAAAAACGAGAGCAGCGCGATAAAAACAGTTGTTTTATTTTTGTAAGATATGACAAAGTAGTAGTGGCAGCGATCATGGGTGAAGGGTCAAAACAAGTTCTACAGCACATGCCACATGCTGCATTTTATTTAGTAATTGGAACGTGGCTGCGGGGCTTGTGAAACAAATGAATGCATGGCCTTGTAAATATCTTAGTGATCTTGAAAGTATGCATCATGATTTGAGGCAGCGCTGCTGTCTCCCTTTCATGAACACTGATATATTTAAAAAGTCACCCAATAGCAGCGGGTGAGCAGTCAAAATAGCAAAAATAAAATATCGACCTACATTAATATTGAGGTGACAATATCGAAGGGATATAATATCGATGTTAAGAATATCGATGGTCAGAATATCGACCCTAAGATAAGTAATATCGATTTTTTTATCAATGTAAGTAATATCGAAGTTAGTAATATCGATAACAAATATATCGATGTTACTAATATCGATGATACTAATATTGATTTTTACATTATTGTAATGTATTTTATCATGTATTTAATGTGTGTGTTTTATGTATTTTGTTAAGTGTTCTACATGTTTTAAAATATATGTATACATTGTTATATGTTAATAATGTTTTTTTAAGTTATTTTTTTTTTAGTACCGTAGCGGGTTGTGGATTTATAGGGGAATAGGGTGGGAAGTAATTTAATCATACTGAATTCATTGTTATTTTTAAGGAATTATAAATTAATTTTAATTATTTTTTGCATTTAGGTTCTGTAGCGGGTTGTAGGTTTATAGGGGATGAGGGTGGAAAGTAATTTAATTATACTAAATTAATTATTATTTTTTAGGAATTATAAATTAATTTTAATTATTTTTTGTGTTTAAGTTCTGTAGAGGGTCGTAGGTTTATAGGGGAATAGGGTGGGAAGTAATTTAATTGTCATTAAGTAATAATTTATTTTAAATAATTGGTATTGATAATTATATTAATGATAAATAATTTGTAATTGGTAATTAATTTTAATAATTGATCATTCATTTTTATTATTTGATTAATTGTTAATGATGTCAAGTGTATTATTTTATTATTGGAGTGTGTTGTGTGTTTATAGCTGAATAGTGTTGGAAGTGATTGAAATCTGATTAAGTAATTATTTGTATTGTTGGATATTGATAATGAATTTTTTGGACATTAATGATTAATTGATATTTATTTGATACTATTTAATTCTTTAGATATGAAAAATAATGTATTGTTGTTTTATAGTTAATTGGTAATTACATATTATTACATATAATGTATTGATTAATTTAATTAATATATGAATAAGTAATTAATAATTGCTAAATCATGTTAAATAATCATTATTTTTGGTATAAAATCCTTGTTCAATATCTGGTAATTGGTCATTCATATTTATTAATTATTATTTATTGGTAATAATTATTAATTTATTGTACATTATTATTCATTGGAAATTATGTTTTTAATAATTATTTATTGGTAGTTGTAAATAGTTTAGAGTTGTTTAATAATTAATTCATTGGTTATTTTTAAAATGTATTTTATTTATAAGAATGTTATTTTTAAATTTTACACTATCCAACGCTTTCCCTACTGTTGCACTCACTGGTGTGGAAATAGTAATTTTTACCCCTACGCTATCCAACACTTTCCCTACTTTTGCACTCACTGGAGTGGGAATAGTAATTTTTACCCTCCCACTATACAACGCTTTCCCTACTGTTGCACTCTCTGCAGTTGGAATTGTAATTTTTACCCCTACGCTATCCAACGCTTTCCCTACTGTTGCACTCTCTGGAGTGGGAGTAGTACATTTTACCCCTAGGCTATTCAACACTTTCCCTACTGTTCCACTGTCTGGAGTGGGAATAGTAATGTTTACCCCCAAGCTATCCAACGCTTTCCCTACTGTTGCACTCTCTGGAGTTGGAACAGTAATTGTTACCCCTACGCTATCCAACTCTTTCCCTACTGTTGCACTCACTGGAGTTGGAATAGTAATTTTTACCCCTACACTATCCAATGCTTTCCCTACTGTTGCACTCTCTGGAGTGGGAATAGTCATTTTAAGCCCTACGCTATCCATCATTTTCCTTAATGTTGTTTTTTTTTGGAATAGGAATAATGGTTTTATTCTCTCTGGTATGTAATATTTTTTTTATTATTTCAGTTAATGTAATATATAATTAATTTAAAACATATTAAAAGTAGTTTTTTAAATGTGTTATACATAATTATTTAATTTGTATTTATGTTATTGTTTTATGTGTATAAATGTATTTGTAATTTATAATATTTTTAAATAATTTATAAGTTATTAAATTAATTATTAAAACTGATTATTAAGTAAGTATATATATTATATAATATGTTTTTTTAATGAATGTTTTAATAAATTATATACATTAGTTATTCATTTTAATTTTTTTAACCTTTATTTATTTTATTTATAAGTATTATTTCGTTTATTTTACATATTGTTTTAACTAAAAAAACGATATTTTCAATAACGATATTTTTGACATCGATATATTTTTCTGATATATTTCCACTTACCATGTTGTAGATAGAATATCGATATTCTTGACATTGATATTCTTGCTCAGATATTTTTGTAGGTTGATTTTTTGACCTTCAATATTTTGTCAGTGATCCATATCAGCGCTGCGCTGTCTCAAAGCATGACGCGCCTTCACAGAACCAAAATATATTTAAGAGGCCACACAATCTGCATTGCTCCGCGTTTGACTTGCAGAGCATGTCTGTCTTTTTTTTCTTTTAAAAAAAGCTTTCTACTCGTGACATGATTTAAGAGTGGGCTTCCGTTGTTCCACTCACTGCTCCTGGAAAGAAAAAGATCACTCTGCAAATCTTCATGAAAAGGCTGTCGTGTGATGTAAGGCGTTCTGATACCCCGCATTGGGATGAGTTGTGGCACTTTCCATCCCAATGCAGGATGTCAGAGCACTTTACACCACACATAAACAAATATTTTAAATATCACTGTTTTGCTTTTTCTTTTATAGCACTTTACCACTACTGTAGTGCTAAAGCGCTATAAAAGAAATAAAACAAAATAGTGGTATTTAACCCCTTCCGTGCTCCTGTCGGCCGTTGGCCAATGGGAGCCCTCCCTCCCCAGTGCTGCCGCGCTCACCATTTAGAACGCCCGCAACGCGGAGGAAAAACCACCGCGGTTAAGGCGTTAAATGGTAATTTGTGTAAATACTAGGGTGACCAATAAATCTGACATTCTTACATTCTCTGGAAGAGAAGACGGAATAAACAAGGAAAATGCCATAAAGGAAGCCTCTTGCAAATACTGGGTTGCACTTAGTCCATCAGCGGGAGTTATCTGTACATCATCAAACTTTGAACAGTGATTTACAGAGTACTGTTTCTGTTAATGTCAAGGTCAACATTTGAACGAAATTTGGTTGTTAAATATTTCTTATTGCCAATTATCATTATTTCTCAACATATTTATTCAGTGTTTTAGTGTGTACAATTGTTATTCAAGGAATGTTTTGCTAATATCCTATTATCACAGCACATGTTTGATTCATTAATGGGTATGATGTGCAGGGTGTGTCTGAATGTTTCATTCCTTTTTTCATGATTTGGATTGGTCTTTTTTATGTTTTGTATTGCCTTTAGAGTCACATGTTTCATTTAAACTGCATGGTTTGAATGAAGTAGCGTCACTTGCAGTTTTTAAAATTGGTAATCAATGACCAGTTTATTTTGTGCACCATTGAGTAGGTTTAACTGTTATCAAATAAAGCTGTCACAATTGGTCTATGCACATGGGTCGGTTTAACATGGGGTTACATTTTATTCTGTTCACAGCATAAAAGCACGTAAATTCCAGTGTTGAATTTCTTTCATTGAGTTTATTTTTAAAACATCTTATGGGTTTTAGGACGGGCAGAGACTTTGAAAGCGTAATTAGTTGCAGTATGTTTTGGTGTTGTTTTCAATGTATTCACTTTAAGGAAAGCTTATTTTACTTCTATGATCTCCCAAACAACTCTTTCTGAATCAACCCCTCATGTATCCCAAACCTCATTTTACTACTGTGATTTCCCTTATCCCTTTCTAGAGACTCGTCCCACCTCCATCTTTCCTTTTACACCTCACAATCCTCATCTTACTGCTATGATCTCCTAAATAACACTTTCTAGACTATTTCCTCTTCCATCCCTCTATTATTCTATTCAATCCAACTAACAGACGTACATGTCCACCACTCAAATGAACATATATTTCCCGATTTTCTTATACTAACCTCTAACCCACCACTAATTCTTTTTGGGTTTGGGAGTAGCATGATAGTCGCCGAAAAGTGCTTTGACGCCTCATATAGGGAAGTAAGCAATATATATATATATATATATATATATATATATATATATATATATATATATATATATATATATATATAAATAACATCAGCCCCATTCACCATAAGGAAAGACGACAGCGTGTGGTGGTATAATTTAGCTTTTAATGTCGATCTTCAACGCGTTTCGCCTGTACCAGCAGGCTTGTTCACGAATAAAGTTTTACATTACAAATGCACCATTTTTAGACTCCACACATGTGACCTAGGTCACTTGAAACTACAAAGTGATAGAGCTAAACAACAGACTCGTAGTTTTACACCAGTCTGTATTTTCTCCGTACATCGGCAAACTCTAAACCATTCTTATTACCAGACTTTTTGACCGTAAATTCAACAGACAATTCTGTTGACCAAGCAAAAAATTACTGTATTCGTGGACGGCAATTCCACAAGCGCCCGGAGCGAAAAATAATACACCCCATAATGCACTGTGCTCAATGCCTAGAACAAAGGAGTTATTTGTATCATTTGTTCCTCATTTCAGTTATTAGCTAACCAAAAGACATGTCATTCAGACCTAGTGGGAAAACGATCAAAAGCTAATAAATCACAATTGTACCTGTACGTAAAAATATATCTATATGGCCTTTGTTTCCCCTCCATTACATATAGCTGTGAAGCTCCCAGCCAGCCAGCCAGGATACTCCAACAAAAAGAGGCCTTATAGCGCCTTGACTTCAGTTTTTGTTATGGGCAACAGTTGTGCACTGCTTCATGGCTTCTGTCACCCCATTAAAAGTCTATTTAAAACAAAATACATAGCGGTATATGGATGCTTCACATAGTATTTCATTGTGAGTTTTCCAAGAGGATTTGATTTTCTAGATGATGTGAATAGGTTATTTTCTTTTACGCAGCATATGATTTGTACTATGCATACTGTGAACTGAGTTGATTTTAGGTGTCTTGAAAAGAAGTTGTGGGTGCATTTTTATGGCTGGACTTGATTGAGAGCTCTGGATTTGAGGCAGAATGCAGTGCTAGTTTCGCACAGTGCCTGTCAATGGGTCCTAGAGGTGTCAAGACTACATGCTTCTCCAAACCTTGGCCTCTCCACATACCACAGAGAGTGATGTGTGAGGCCAATAACATGAGCTATCCAGGTGAATAAGCGTTATTAGGCAGTTTCTGTGATTTACCAGAATTAATACAGAGAGAGGGCTTTGGGTCGGCTCACTTCAATCAGTGCTTTTTGTGGGGCGTTCATGGCTTGCCATTTCTTGGAAGGACTGTCCATCAAGACCATGGCATGCATATCTAAATTGCAAATCTGTTTTAAGACCCCTCATATGGTGTTGTATGTGTGAAAATGCACCTTCTTTTCACGTTAAGTAAAAGCTTGGAGTAGTATTTGCACTGATAATTTGTTGCTGCACTCGCATGCATGGTCGGATACTTGGCGCACGTAGCGTAGGCTGCGGCGCACAGAGACCACACACTGCTGCACACAGAGGAAACAAATTAGAGGGAACATTGGTCTGGCCTATTAATAGTGAAACATTGTGTTTTGCTCAGGAACCGATCTTGACAGACAGTTGTGTCTGTGGGCCAAAGCAACCATTTTTTCCATTCAGGATTTGATCTGTTGTGATGCAAAATATTATGTACGTCAACCTCCCCCTGTCTAGTGCTATTGCTTACAAGTATAGGTATTGTCGGTGTGTTCATGTCTTTGATCTTGGCTAACCCAAGGCAAGACGTTTGTTGTACAGTGTCATTCAAAAACATAATTTGCTCAGGGATGATACAGGCTCCAAACAAAGCTTCTACCCCCTGCACTTGTCAATCCTTTGTACACTAGACTGTTTTTGTCTCAATGTTGTCTTTCCAAAAGTCTAAACCCTGTCTAAACAGTTGGGCATAAAAAGACTGCAGAATAAATCTGTTTCGTATTTGTTAACATATTTTTCGTTCCTGTTTTGTTCACATTTTTAAAGTAACATGATTCAGCATTGGATACATTGAACCCTGAAAAATATGGAAATTTCATTGCAAAAGTTTTTGAGCTACCCTTTGGAGGTGTAGGACAATGTTCTCATTGGTTATACATATATACATTTCAAGGTATTGCAGATTTGTGCAAGAAATGATGACCACAATGGTTATAACAATACAGTTGTTCATAGTCTGATGAACCCTCTAAATATTCATCACTTGTGAATACTGCAGACATTTCTAGATCAAACATCATATTTTCAACAGTCTCGAAGTCCCAATCATCAGAAAAGGTACTAGAGGTAATAAAGTCACTTAATGAAATCTTGAATAAGCGTGGAATCTTCAACAGCTCCTACGGGCCAAAAATGTCATATTCACTTCTGTCCCAAACTATACCATCTGGTATAGGAACGGCTGTGATGTTCACTGCTGAGAAGTCTCTTTGTTCACGATGGGATGATTTGTGCGGCTGGAGAAGCAAGTTCACTCTTTTACTTGCTGTGTCCATTTGAATATATCTTCCATTTATCAGCATGCCCAAAGTTCTTACCAGAGCTAACCAAAGTAGACAGAAGAATATTCCCAAAACAATTCATAGTTCAATCCATGGTGAAAACAGATAAGTCTTTTTCAGGAGATGAAAAAAATCTGTTGCTTGTTCTTTAAAAGTTCTTTGTGCTGGCGTTGTTTCAAGTTCGCTGAGATCCTCAAAAAACTTATCAGAGTTAATGAAATAGCCAGAGGCAGTTCTGTCAATGGTTGGAATTGCATCTGGATTTGTTGATTAAGTCGGTAGACACAAATTATTTTACCAGCAAGGGGCGGCAGTAGTACTGTTTTTGATTCGTGGATTGCTAGGACAGGTACTGGTTGTCTGTAAGCAGGCCCAAATTCCTTCTTGTCCGCGATCTTTTCTCTGACTAGATCGCCAAACTTTGGGATCCAGACAGGCCTTGCTGCGATGGTTGGTTTTTCCCCAGCGGTGGTTAGTTCAGGAACACATTGCTTTTTTAAGGCCTGTAAAACAGCCAAACGATCTTTGATATCAAATTTCTTATTTTCCACCACTGTTCCATGACAATCAAGGTCAGGAACCAACATTCTTGTCCCAAATAGGACCTCATATGGAGTGACACCCCCTAGAGAACTTCTTGGCAAATTGTTAAGACTACGTTAGACCCCATATAGATCTTTGACCCACCCATCACACAAACCTAATACCCTAGCTGTTATAGACTGCTTTATGTCCCGGTTTTTTCATTCCACAACAGAATTTCCTTCAGGATGTAATGGAGAAGAGTACCGCAATTCAACGCCCAAACTGGCCATGGCTTCTTTTTAAGCTCGAGAGCTAAATGCAGGGCCCTGGTCAGATTGTAGTGTGCCTATTGCGTATGTGCCAAAAAAGACTAGCAAATCTTTTATAACAGTTTGAGCGTCAGCCAAGCACTGAGGCCACATCCAAGTGAACCTTGAACATGAGTCCACTATGACCATGATATATTTATGGTTACCATCCCTTTGTAAGGGACCGCAGTGGTCCTGGTAAACACAAGCTAATGGTTTACTTGAAGTTAACATGGGCGTCTGTGCAGGACTTTTCACAGTAGAGGCTTTCATCTTCTGGCATATTTCACAGTCCAAGACATAGTTTCTGGTCTGTTTTCTAATGCCAGGCCACCAGTATCGTTGTTTTAATAATGACACTGTGGCGGAAACACATGCATGAGCAGAGGCGAGCCCTTCATGTGCTGCTAGGATTAGTCCTAATCTATGTTCCATGTTTAGTATTACCCTATCCCCCACTCCAGGGATTCGAGCAACCGGAACATTGTACGCATCAGTTATATATGAGTCTTTTACTGGATACCCTTTAGGTAATTCTGCACTGCTGCCTTTGCTTGAAGCATTACCAGCCAGTATTATTTCACTGTTTATTTTCGTTTTTGAACAAGTGATTGCAGCTATTGAAACCATTTGCACAGCGCACTTTGCGGCTTCTTCAGCCAATGAATTCCCTTCGACGTGAACGCCATCTCGTTGATGACTCATCGTGTGTATCACGTGAGTATTTTGTAGTCCGTTTTGCAACTGAACTACTTGTTCCCAAAGCGTTTTATGTTTTTTTGTGCCAACATTTGCATCTTTGAAATATTTTGAAGCCAATTCTGCAAATATTCATTGAAGGTTTGAACACAGTAAAGGGAATCGCACACTATAAGTGTGGGGAATTCGCGATCCATATTTTCAAGCACCATTATGAATGCTTGTAGTTCAACCCGCTGAGCTGTACAATCTCCTAGAGATTGCGTTTTCATGACCATAGGTCTGAATTTGCCATTGCGCATAAGATCTTTAACGAGCGCGCATGCAGCACGATAGGCTTGTTTACCCTCCGTAGCGGGTTGTGCTAATCCGTCAGTATAAATTATACATTCATACTGGTCTAGAGGTAGAATTTCATCAGGCAGAGGACATTTGTGTTCATATTGCAGGAATGCTTGAGTAATACTGAACATCCCTAAATTTCATCCACTCTCAGAAGGCCTAAAAACTCAATTGGCTCCCCATGAAAAAGAGAATAGATTGTAAGGCTCTCTGCCTAGCTTATAAGGCAATACATGGTTTGGGACCAGCCTTCCTGAAACAACATCTTACCTGGTACCATCCCCCAAGACACCTTCGCTCAGCACAGAGCAAACTCCGCAGACCCCAAAATACAGGAAAGCTAACTCGGGCGGAAGAAGTTTTATCTTTGGCACAGCAAAACTATGGAACTCATTTCCAATAAACATCAAGAGCTGTCCAACGTTACTCGGATTCAGAAAGCTGTTAAAGACATGGCTTTTCTCAAATTAACTCACTCAATCTAAATGACCCACTCCAGGAACTCAGGCCTCTTTCTGCCGCTATGAGCGCCTAGACGCCCTTGGGCATTCGTGCGCTATATAAATCCTTCTCACATCGCATACCATCACATCGTACTCAAATAAGGATCAAAAACGTATTCAACATCAGTTGCAGCAAGAGAATTAACCCATTGTATCCATCTCGGATGTAAAGATTTTGCATTCGGAATGCTCGCTTTTGGAACTGCCTCTAAGGCTAGTTCAGTTGTTATGACCATAATGCTTCTTCCCTGTGCTAGGGCTCTTTCTTTTGCTACAGCGTTTTAAACTGCTGTCAAAAGATTTCTGCAGAGTGAATTTCATTTCTCCGTGTGTGTACAAATGTGATTTGTATACAATTGGTACTTTCTCAACTTCATTAAAAGTTAAGTAGGTGAATCCGCATTGACCAGGAATGATTTGGATCACTAAGTTGCGTAAGTTTATGCGTGTTTATAAGTGTTCTGTTGTTAACATGTCTGTTTGAAGTGAACGTACATTTTCTGTGTGTTCTTTTGTCCAATTTATTATTTTAAAATTAGGTTTGATTAATTCGTAGAGAGGTTTACCCCTTTCTGTGTAGTTTAGAATGTAAGTTCTTCCAAAGTTCAGGAAACCTAGAATCGACTGTAAGTTTATCAGCAATTTTGGAGGTTGGAGCAGTGCACACTTTTCTAAAAAGTTGGCTGCCAGACAATTGCCTTTCCTTGATAGTTCATATCCTAGAAAAAGGACGTTGAGATGGGCAAATCTTGATTTTTTTTAATTGAATTTATACCCCTTAGAGGCGAAGCCCAGTATAATGATGTTCACCCTGTTCAAGTGCCTGTTCAGGTCATCGTCTGTCTGATATTTGTCATCGACACATGACAATGCCTCATCATCATAAGTTTGTAGTAACTCTGTTACCTTTGCTGAGAATAACCCCGGACTATTCTTGAATCCTTGAAGGAGACAACAGAATTGACGCTGGGTCCCCATCATTGAGAAAGCGGTCAAATACCTACTTTCAGGTGCAATCTTTTGACAAAAGAAACCGTTCGAAATATCTAATGTGGTTTTATGTTTTTTACGCACAATGTTATTCATTTATGCTGTACTGTGTGCATTTTGCACTGCAAATGTTTTACAACAAGAGTTTTGGTGTCTGTAATCCAAAACTAGACGATATGTATTATCTGGTTTGGAAACAGGAAACAAAGGATTGTTCATCGATGAGGTTCATGTTACAATCACCCCTTGGTTTTCAAGTTGATCTAAGATCTCCCTGACCTGTTTTTTAGCTTCTTGCTTAATTGGATACTGCCTTTGTGCAGTTGGTTGATTTTTTAACTGGATCTTGTGGTGAGGTGAGTCCTCATCCCAACCTACATGATTTTTGTATAATGCTGGGGCTGGGGCAACCACCCATTTCCTGGCATAAGTATATTTTAAATGTACTGGAATATGGTTGGAGAAGGCTGCCATAGTGATGTCTTTGCCATGTGGGCACTCCCTGACAAATTCTGGTGGCCAGTCTTGTTCCGCTAGAAGTATATCATAACCCTTAGAAAGTCACTCCCAAAAGAGTGCTTTCACTTTTCTTGGTATGTCTCCCTCTATCCGGAGTGTTATTTCATATAACCTATGTGGTGAACTAACCCTGGTAGCTGCAATTTCAACTTCAATGTCTTCATTCAAGTACACTGTCTCCAGAAGTTCCATCAGGTTCTGGCGAGCTATTGATATTTCTGCTGCACTTGTCCAACATTGTCTGAGCCCATTCTCCGTTCTTGAGTTGTGTCCTCAAGATCCTCGGCATGTCTAATTTTTAGACCTGCTACCTTCTTTTTGGTGTGTTGAGGTTTTGGTTTGCTTTTCTGAACGTGTTGATCGGTTTTGGACTTCACGCGTTCTTTTTTTTTTAACTGACCGTCCTCTTCTTTTGGATGTCTGTGACGATATCTGAAAGGTATGAGAGGAACGTGTATCAGTATCTTGATACCTGTCAGGTTTTCTCAAATTATCCCTATTCCTGAGGTTATATCTCCTTTCAGAGGGCTCCTTTCTAAGAGACCTACCTCAGGTTTGTGAATCTTTCTCTTTTGAATGTTGTTTATTATTTTCCTACTTCTTTTTAGAAGAGGTAGGAGTGTTTTTAGTAAAGACCTTTTCAGGACTTCCAGACAGTTGGGGTTTAACTGGTTTCCCACCCAAACTGTCTCTGCCTGATACTTCATAGGATTTTTCAATTATTCTGGTTAGTTCTTGTGGTTGTTCTGTTACATCAAATTCCCTTAATTTCTGGCGGATTTCCACTGATTCTTCTTCTCCTTTAATATTAGATAATATTATTGATGAGACCTGGTTAAAACTTTTCAGTAGTTTCATACCTAAATTCAGAGCAGGCTCTGCCCCGTATTCATTTTGAATCTGTTTCAGGACGTCAGGTATTACCGCCATAGACGGAACACCATGTGTTTTAGTGTAGATAGCAGTGAAGACTGTACCCCAAGGGGTGCAGTCTTCCAGATGTAGTGTTATCCCCATTGGTAAACAGATAGTTAGAATTCTATGTTTGTCATGGGGACTGGTAATGGGAAATACCGCTTCGATTTAAGTAATTTTTTTTGAGCTATCCTGAACGGAATTTGTTCCCATTTTACCCATGACTGTGTGTAAAGTCTGTGGTGTAATTTTTAGTGTATTCCCCTGGTGAGAGGTTTGTTGCGGAATAACTAATGGAGGTTGGACTATGAGAGTCCACATGACATATTGGACCAATTGTCTGTAGATTTTGATTAACTCTTTGAGTTGAGTAAGTAATTCTATATCTGCCATGTCTTCGATTTCAGGATGAGGTGTGTAACCTGCTAAAACCGGCCATGTTGCTCCTGGTCTACCTAGTGGACTGAGCCTGGTAATGTGATTTAAATGTTTTAGGGCGCCTTTACACCAGAGCTCATTCTCCTGGTATGGGAGTGGAATTTCAATATCCTCGAAGGGACTATATTCCTCTGGTGGTTCATCTTCTTTGTAGAAGTGAAACAAATGTGATACTGGATTTGATTCTGGGAATATTATCCATGAATAGAATACCTCTGTCTGGTGATATTCATGTGCCTCTATCACAAAAAGTGCTCTACCACCTCTTGATGTTAGGCCATGTTTTATAAGTTTTAGAGTGATGGCTCTCCTTAAATTTGGAGAAATTATTATAGCATTCTAATCGATTTCAGTAAAACCTTTTAAGTTAAAAGTTCGTACGGCGTTGTCGCCTGCAGCTCCACCGGTTTTGGTGTTGTCGCCGTTTTCAGACATTGTTTAATGAAGTTTGAAGAGCAAGTTTCAAGGGGCGCAATATTTTGGAACACTGTATCCTTCAACGTTGAACAAACCAAAAAGGTAATGCATAGGATTTTTTGTCCTACTCAGCTATGGAGGATATTATCCCTACCCACTCCAGACGTCTTATGGAGTATTGTGAGTAGGGGTCCCTGAGAAAAGCACGACTGACATACTTCAGGATCTAGCATTAAATTAGTGCCTTGCCAAACCGTTGGGCGCCATGTAGTGTAGTTCCTATATCCCTGATAGGCTCTGCGTATTGAAATAATATACACTATAGTTTTGACATAGGACTGAGGTCAGTATGTCTCTATCGAGTACATTAAACTTAATTACTTGTATGTGCCAGCTAACTCAGAGTTAACTAGAAACTTTCTTGAATGAATAAGAAGGGATTAGTTTCTACCGCATACACATGACAACTTTGTTTCCCTTAGAGTCGGAATAAATTAGAGTTGTGGAAACAATAGATAACCGTCAAACGTGCATGCTTTGTTTCTACAGAGTTTTGCAGAGAAATAGGGAGACAGGCGTTTCAATAAAAAGGATTTATTGAACAGTCTTCTTTTTCTTGCAAGAGATATGAACTGCTACAATCGTAAGACAGAATGCGAAGTATAATACGTACAGCGTTTGCAGTAAGATAAAATAATACTGTAATAGCATGGTCTGTAGCTATGACATATATTCATAAAAATACATACATAAATACCACAGGCTAAAATACTCATCTGGTGCTTCTAAAATAATCCTACCGGAGTGTACCTAACCTAAGTGTAGTACAAGGGAAGAAGTAGGTGCTATTTAGTTATAGTCTAGTTTAGCTATAGTTGCCCTCTAGGTTCTAGTCTGCTCCATACCTTAGAATGAGAGAGGTTGGAATCTCTTTCCCGGGTCTCGATCTCTAACACCCCGCAAGGGGAGGTAGAAACACTGGAGCTGGACAGCGTCTGGTCAGTGCGTCAGTTGGGGACTTGACTTCCTTTGGGTCTTGCTGTAGGGAGCTGCGTCGTGCAAGTAGGTAGCCGAACGGCACCGTTCCTTGCCATAGCAAGTGAAGGTATATTTATACCTTGAAGGTGTTTAGGAATGCCAGTATTGACATAAAAGTTCGGCATAAAAACGTGATGAATGAATCCCTAAGGAATAGATGTTTATGCATAATAAATGAGTTCTTGGAGAAATCAATATCCAAGCAAGGGGAAGTCTTAAAGGCTTAGGAATCTGGATTTCCAAGAACTCGTTGTGACGTAGATGAACAGATGTAGGTGGCCATGCCTGTATTTGGTTAGCATGGACAATGCCTAAATAAGGGCTGGATTTCTATGCCTAAATAAGGGCAATGTGAATTGTACTTATATAAGGGCATGAATCGGGAAATTCATACGGAATCTAAATCGATACACAACAAGACGAGGCCCCTCTGCCCTTATTGATGGGCCCCTATTTCCATCCATATTTCAGACAAGGTACATATTCTGCAGCTACAAATCCTTACGACAGACCCTCTTTGCACTGAAAAGATGCATGTCAACTAGAAATGTAATGCTTCTTCAGTGAATCAACTCCTTTGTGTGTGACGGATGTGGGCATAGAAGTGCTTTAGAATTCACCTTTTTACATTTTTCACTCCAAAGGTTTCACCTTTGCTCCTCTTTTATTTGATTCACAGTAGGGTTTATTGCCCATGATCCACTGCTTTCTAAACCAATTCAGCCTTAAATGCAATACACTACACACCCTCATTTAGATGTGATCATGCTCAGATACTGTCTTAAATACATTCTGCAAGTACATACCAAGCAAAGTGCTTCCATTGCCGACCAGAAATAAACAGGCTCCTATTAATTCAAGCCACGAATTTGTATCTTAGACCGATAGGTAATTGCAAGATAATGTTGCCACAGATAAATTCAAGCCTAAAAGCGAGCATGCAGCAGAGCCAGAGGTAAAGTCCATGTGAAATACAATGAAGATTGAAAAACATTACAGTCTGAATGATTACCGAACAATGACACCCCACAATGTGCGCCTGGAAATGCACCAAACCGTAGGAGGCTAATTCACAAATGATTGTATTGGGGCACACACTAAAATGGAAAAACGAGCATTAGCAAAGTCAATAAGCTGTGTCTTGGCAAGCTGGTGCAAGACTTATTTTTTTATTGCAAGCATATCCCACATACATATCAGTTATTTATTAAGGAAAATTTAGAAAATGCGAACATGACCCTTGCCGGTATCAGAGCACTGTACATACGGCAAAAGCATGCATAAACTTCATACATTAGAAGACAGTAAATTGAAATCACAGAGAATACACAGTCAAGATTAGGGACCTGGTAATGGGCCACATTAGAGCCATTTCTACTAAGGATTAAAATCTTTACTGTGACGTTTAGTAAAGTAGGTAAAAGAGCATTCATGTCAAAGACATGAATAGAGCTTTATACAATAGAAGTCCGTAGAGTAACAACACAAGGAGTACACAGTCAAGATCAGAGACCTGGTAGTAGGCCACACTAGATTAATTTATCCTAGGGTGTAAAATAAAACCTGTAACATCTAGCAAAAAAGGGCAAAAGTGATTTTGACTCAACATAGTACAATAATTACCAACTGTAATGGATGAGGGCCCTCGGGAAAGATAACCATTAACAACCAAACCGAAAAATAAATAGAGAACAATAAGTTGTGAGAGATGTCTGTCAGCAAGGGACATGCAAAAAGAACACAATGATGCTGTTAATGGGCACTCAGGTAAAGCAATTTGACCTGTTTCTTGAAATAGGTCGTGGAGGGATTGGCTCTCAACTCCGAAGGAAGAGCATTCCAAATTCTGGGTGCCAGATCGGAGAAAGCACGTTTGTACGTACTTTTCTTCTTGAATTTTGGTAGTTTCAGGAGAAGTGTGGCAGTGCTTCTTAAGTTCCGATTGGAGCCAGAAAGAACAGGCTTGTTAGCTAGATAAGCCGGAGTGTTGTAATGCAAGGCTTTATGTGTGAGTCAAGCTATTTTTAAGTGAATCCTCGCTTCAATCGACAACCAGTTAAGCTGCACAAGATCGGGTGTAATATGATCATGTTTTTGGATCCTGTGATGAGCCTGGCCGACGCATTGAGAGTGGCTCTGAGAGAGGCCAAGCTTGCTTTAGGAAGCCCAGCAAGGGTCAGCAAATGCTATTCAAGACATGAGATCACCAGGGATTGTACCGCAGGTTGTAAGTCTTCGGTCGGTAAGAAAGGTTTGATTTTCTTGAGGGTGTTGAGATGAAAGTTGGCACCCCTAATAGTGGCCCTGATGTGCGCTTGCATGTTGAGTAGTTTGTATAAGGTAATGCCTAATGATTTAGCGGAATCAACAATGAGAGGGGTGTAGTTAAGGGCTGTGAGTTGCTTTAGCTAGTCCAGGGTAGGTGTAGAGTGCTTGTGGGGGGCAATAAGCAGGAATTCAGTTTTGAGTGTGTTCAACAACAGATGGTTCTGGGCTAACCATTGTTGAGTTTGCGACAGAGCTTCATTTAGAATTTTAGTGTCATCTAGAGAGGAGATCTTCAAGTAAAGTTGCGTGTCATCTGCATACATGTGGTAAAGAATGTTAGACTGAGTCAGAATGAACATGAGAAGTTCCATAAATAGGTTGAAGAGCGTTGGCGATAGTGCGGATCCTTTCGGCACTCCATTCCTGACCTGGGTACTGGAAACAAGGGACTGTTGATTTTAATCCTTCGCGTGCAGTTGTGTAAGAAGGAGGTAAACCACTTTAGGACCGGTCCCGCTAGACCCATCCTCTGTTGTAGAAGATTAATCAAGTTTTCATGTTTCATGGTGTTGAAAGCCGATGATAGGTCTAGAAAGATCAGAAGACAAGGGACATTCTGATCAAGGTTTTTCAGAGCATCATCCACAATGTGCGTTAGTGCAGTTTCCGTACTATGTCCTGCTCTGAATCTTGGTTAGAGAGGTCTAGCAGTTGAAATTTCTTAATATGGTTGCAGGGCTGTTTATGGACACATTCCTCGAGAAGTTTGGCTAACATCATAATGTTAGTGATAGGTCTGAAGTTGTTGGGATTAGATACGTTCGAGTTGGGCTTCTTGGGGATGAGAGTGACTTGTCCAATTTTGAGTCAATCCAGGATGCTCCCCTGCAGAAGGGTTTCATGAATAATCCGCGACCAAAGAGGTAGAATGGCCAAGTTGAGATCTTTAAAGAGTTTAGCAGGACGTGGACCGTTGAAGTGGTTGGCTGGTTTTAGAGTTGCCATCTCGTGGAGTAAATCTGTGTGATCTGGCAGGATAAAGGAATTCCAGGAGGATCCATATTTGGGACAACCTCCATGAGAAGAGGAGACAGTCGCAGGGCCCATCAGTTCCTCTGGAGAAGTGGTGGAGATTAGGGGCGGCATCATGGGAGTGCAAGGTTGGAGCTCCCATTCTATTTTCCTATTTTGTTTCTGAGAAGGACACTGTGAATGCCTCCCCGTTGGAAAGTGGACAGGTTTGGGTTGGAAGTGTGGTTTGCTTTTTGTTTGATGATTTTCAAAAGCATCTTGGGTCTGTTTGTTGCGCCATTCAGTTGCGCTCTGAAATGGTCAGATTTAGCAATGCAGATTTTTTTGTATTTTATGCACTTCTCATTTTCCTTAGCTGAAAGAGACTGGTGGTGGAAGGTTCATTTCTCCAAGACCTCTCTAAAAGCCTAAGTTTGTGGTGTTTGTCATTTAAGGAACCATTAAACCAAGGTTTGGATTGCTTAAGGGGAATCCTCTTAAGCTGTTTGGGCGCCATAGAGTCAAAGATACTAGTCAAAGTGTTAAGACAGATCATCCAGGTTAGTCATGTTAGGTGGAGGCTGAAGACTATTCTTGGTGATGGAAGTAAGAGCATTGATGTTTACATCTCTCATGTTGCGAGTCCATTGTTTCGCTTTAAGAGGTTGACCCTATCTGCTCGTCGACCTTTCCAGTATGTGGAAGGCAATTTGGTGATGACCCGATCAGTCACATGGTAGGATGTCCTTCAGTTGAATGAGATTGTCTCCAGCAATAATGAGGTCCAGGGTGGTGCCTTTGTTGTGGGTGGGTCCTTTACAGATCTGAGAGAAGTTGAGATCAGAGAGGAAAGTCTTAAAGGAGCTGACTGAAAGATCACTGGTGTCATTCCAGTGGAGGTTAAAGTCTCCAAGGAAGATATGGTAAGGTTGATCGAAGCATGAGCTAATGAGCTCCATGATTTGCTCTATGTAGATCAAATTGTCACCAGGAGGATGGTAGATCACGTGGAGCACACATACAATCTTGCCCTTATTCCAAATTTCTGTCATGAGTAGTTAACAGGATGATGAATGAGCCTTCTGAGATGGCTTTACGGTTAGGCTGGAGTGATCAATGCAGGCAATGCCACCCCCCATTTGCCCTGGCGATCACTTCGAATAATGATATAGTCAGGCGGTACTAAAATGTCCAGAACCAGGGAAGAGGTATCATTGAGTCATGTTTCGGTGAGAATCAATAGGTTCAGATCTTGTGCTAGGATGAGTGCTGAAATGTCAGTAGCATGTTTCACAGCAGATCTACAATTGAGCAACATAGCATTAATGTGGAAGGCTGGGCCTGGAGCCTCCTGAGTTCTTTCCTGGCTGACAGAATCCAAACAGTAGACTTGGGGCAGGACAAATCTAAGCGTTTTGCCCTCCCATGCGAGGTGCAGCAGGGGTCTTCCTGAGCCCCACGCTTTATAATATTTATGTCAGCCCACTGGCTGCAATTGACATCCTATGCAGATGACACACAAATTGTGTTGTCCATACAGCGAGGGACCCAAGATGCTATGGCCTCGCAATGTCATGACTGTCTGAAAGATATCTCTGGCTGGATGGCCTCCAATTGCCTGAAATTGAATGCAGGCAAGACCGAGGTCATTATATTTGGGAACAATCCCAATATCTGGACACCTGACATGTGGCCTGAAGTTATGGGGAAGTTACCAGCTCCCTCAGGTAAAGCTAAAAATCTGGGTGTGATCATGGATCAGAAACTTGATTTTGGGGACCAGGTCAGTGGAGTTGTTTCTACCTGCTTCTATATCCTTGGGATATTGAGAAAAATCTGATTTTTCCTTCCAGCCGATGGTTTCAGGACAGCAGTCTCAGCCCTAATTTTGTCGCACCTGGATTACTGTAACAGTCTGTACTTGAACTTGAAAAAAAAAAACATCTGTACAGACTACAGCTAGTACAAAATGCAGTGGCGAGACTGCTAACAGGCATACCAAGGTTTGCCTCTGCTTGAGATGGACTCCGGCAACTACACTGTCTGCCAGTAACAAGACGCGCACAATTCAAAGCACTGTGCGGTGTCTTTAAGGCACTGACGGGCAGTGGCCCGGAGTTTCTGAGCAGATGCTTTGAATGGTATGTTCCGGGTAGAGTGCTGTGCTCTTCCGAAGGTAGACTAGTAGCTGTGCCCCGAATAAAAAAGGTTAGTTGGGGAGGCAATAGGATTTCCTATTGCGCGGCGAAAGACTGGAACAGTGTGCCGGCCCATCTCAGGAATGCCTCGGAGCTCCTTTCTTTTAGAAAGGGACTGAAGACATGGTTATTCAGGGTATAGGCACCCGTTTGTTTCCTGTGAGCCAGAGTGTAGCGCCAGGACACCCTTGGGTAGAAGTGCGCTTTATAAACTCTTATAACAAAGTGGGGGAGGTGTTAATCTCTTCAGTATGAGCCTTATTTATTTGAAGTAGATTTTCCTTATTAACCGATCTGGAGTTCACCTTAGATTCCCTGTCAGGGTCAGGAGAAATGGTGGGTATGTTACTGACGTAGTTAGAGGAGTTAACAGACCTCGAATTACTATATGAGACTACAAGAGCATGGATGTCTTCCTCCTACAGCTGAGGATGAAACCTGCTAGGTCTGTAATGATGTTTGGGAAGGGGCCTAGAGATCCATCTGACACTAATTGGGGATCTGGAAAAGGATTCTGCTTCCCCAGCCCTGTATGGTCCAGTTGTGTTGCAGTGTACATTCGCAAACAGAGGGTGTAGCTTCCATATCTTCTCCATCTTCATGGAGAACTGAAGAATGGACGACATGATTTCTTTGATACTTAGAAGATCCTGCTTGAGGTGCCCGAACTTCTCCTTTAGGTAAGGACCTTTAAAGTACTCCTCTGCCGCCTCAGTAGAAGACTTAGGGTGGGGATCTGCAGTTTGTAGGGTACTGGATGATGGAGCACCATTACCACATTTACAATGGGGGCTAGAGATCAGCTCAAGCAGGATTTGTCAGCAACCATGGATAGACTGTCCACCAGCGATGATGCCAGAGGGAGCTGTGCTAAACCAGGGTAGGGCTTTGTATCCGTCATTTTGGTTTCAGGACAAGCAATGGTGGAAGTACCGGGGATCAATAGAGGGGTCAAAGGGTCACTCGGAGATGGACCAGCATCTAGGTAGGTGGGAGTTTCTGTATCAAGGGGAAGAGAGATAGAGTTATCAAGGTGGGATGTGTAGAGGGCGTGCTGCACAGCCTTTATCATGTTGTGGCTAACGGGTCGCCCAGAGTGTAGGGCCTGTGACGCCACATTAGACGTCAGGAGGGGGAGAAGAGGAGAAATCCTAGGTGCAGCCCCTGAGTGAAAGGCACTTTGATCGGTGCTCCTAGAGCCAAGTGTAGGAATAATCGGCGTGTCTGTGCTAGAGTAGTGCGTACTAAGAGTGTCCTCTGCGTTGTTAGCAGAGGTGTAAAAAGAAGCTCTGCCATCAACTAACTGTGGCAGTCTTAGGCCTGCAGTAAGGTTCAAATGTAAAAAAAAGTCACATATGCAGTTCATTTACTGGGAAGAGTTTTACAGAAAAAACCTTTAAGTTGTGGCAAGCATTTTATTGTTATTCTTTTTATTTATGATGGAGACTTGAATACAGCACTACCTTGAATATCTTAGCACTCACATCGAAGGCATCTTGAACACTATGTACTATAAACATTTTAAAGAAGTGCTGGCAAAATAAATAACCAAGATTAAAGTTGATATAAAAAAATAAAATGTAATTAAAAACACTCTTTAAAGCACCTTTGTTGCTGAAGAGAAAGGAACTAATTTTAGGCAGATATACACTATGGGCCCGATTCACAAAGGTAAAATGAGACGAAAGTCTAACTCAATATGTTAACAAGACACTGAAATGTTCACAGGGCACAGTTATTTTAAGGTTGATGGTGTGGGCTGCTACCTCTGGTAACAAATTAAATGTTGCTTTGTGGTTGAAAGAATGAAAGGTCAGTTTGAGGTCAAGCTCATCACTGAGGCAATCTCGAGCTTTTCATAAGCATTCAGATTTAGCTCAAAACTATTTTTTGCTAAAGTATGCAAATTATGCAGCAGATAATGGATTATGCAGCAAATGCGGCAAATCCATCAATATTCCGAAAACGCCAGGTCCACAAAGTAGCTTAATTCCAGATGCCTTGCCTGTAGACTCTCTCAGTGCTTGTTTGCATAGCAACCATGCATTGTATACAGTAGACTGGCAAGGAGTTGCTTTTATTTTATTTCTTATGGAGGTAGAGGATGACATTTTACCGATCCAAACGCTTTAGTACCCACAATGAATTGAAATTGCCTTTGTGATTATGTGGCTCTGTACAGATAGTATTTCAATAATCAAATGCATGAAGTCTTTGCAGAAAAGCACATGGATGTGAGGGCGCTCTCTGTGCACAACACATCTTGTGAGATATAGTTTGGCCATTCAAATGGTTTTTGTCTGATGCACTTTAGTGATATTTCGCTTCACCTAAATTGGTAGAGCCCCAGACCTTCTTTAATCTGTTTTTCACAATTAATGTGACATCTTCTGATTTAAAGAGGTTTGTTAATGCTTTCAAGAGTGATTCTAGACGAATAACCACTTAATGAGACTGAAAGGACTGAGGATGCAGATTGGAAACATGAGGACATATTTCTTCACAGAAAGTGTGCTGAAAACGTAGTTTGTTGCCAGAACAACACTCTTGTCCTGATTCAAAGGAAGCTTACACCTTTGAATAACTTTAGTCATTTAGGCTATTGAGTAAGGGCTTGATTCACAAAAGTAACATACATTTTTGAGTAATTGAAACTTTTGAGTATTTGTGGTCTTTTTGCTTATTCACAAACTCGGAGTATAAGTTACTACTAAAAAAAGCAGTACGTTCAGCACCACACCAGTTCAAAAAAACACTCGTTCATAGTAAATAATTGAGGTAGAGAATTAAAGTAAAATCCCACAGGAAATAATGTTTCTGACTGCTGAGTGCTGCTGGGCGGACTACGTCTTCCAAGATTCCCTATCGACCGTGCACGGCCGCAACCTCACCTGATAGCGCCAGGGGCGCTTTAAAGCTGCCTCCATACTCCCGCGCCGCGGGTCCGTGTTGCTGACTGCTGAGTGCTGCTGGGCGGACTACGGTTTCCAAGATTCCCCATCGGCCGCAACGTCACCTGATAGCTCCAGGGGCGCTTTAAATCTGCCTGCATACTACCGCACTGCGGACGTGCAGGCGAACCGCGTCTGGACGAAGCCCGGACCAAGGGTGGGCCCGTCTGAGCACGTCCGAGACTGGTAAAGGCTGGGCTGGACCCAGACCCCTAAGAACTGGGACTTAAGGTACTCAAACTTTTACAAGGCTTTTTGATCTGTAGCCCTCACCTTGTTTGTTCTCCTTGATTGCGTCGTAACCTGATAATGAGTAAACGCAAACACACTACAGGGCAGGGGGTGGTGGGGACATTAGACGCGTTCCTTCTAAAGCTGAATCAGTTCTGATACACGAGATTGAGCTGATGGAACGCAGACTTTCGTTAGAACCACAGCCCTCCTTAACTAAGCAAGTGCAAAATGTCCCCCTTATAAATCCATACAGCTTGATAATGTAATTGTGTCTCAAGAAACCTCAGAGTTAGGTATTGTTACAGAACGCACTTCCCCCTCAGAACATCAAAACGCAGGTAGCAGCACTTCTTCTACGGCTAAAGGACAGAAAATTGAAATTACTTATAAATCTAGCCATGAACCACCCATCAAGAAGAGGAAGGGTAGGAGTGCACAGAGAGCATCTCACAAGGCATATAGCCCGGCGAAAGGCTCAAAATGATGGAAGAGGTGTTAATCAGGGCCCCATCAGCCAACAACCAAGGGTATCTAACAGCGTATCGTCGCCGACTATGGATGATGGTTTTTGGAAGAGAATGGAGACGAAGATATCAGGCATGTTGGACCCTCTGGCTCAGAAATTAGCATTAATCGAGGACATGCTTGTGAAATTGGAAGGGCCCGTTATAGTTATCATCTCTGATATCAATAAGATAGCTAAATGAGGGGAGGCTAGGACTGTCAAGGGACCTCTAGGAGATAATCTTTCTGTGGAAAATTATGTGGCTGGGACACTTAGTAACCAGCAGCCAAGCTCAATCACTATTTTAAATACTGACTCAAGTAGAGTTCAGGCTCAGAATCAACCTACTACACATAGACCTCAGCCCCCGTACCTCTCTTATCTAATCAGTTGCATCCTGATGGATTAAACTCTGGGAGTGGACTGCATCCTATATCCTCCACTATGGTTCCTTTAATAAATAATGGAGGATCTACCCTGAGACAGGGGGTGGGAGCATTTGTATCTAAAAATATTGATTATAATCATGGTACTCAAACTAGCCCAAATACAATTTTAGACCTTCCACCAGAAGCCACTCCATATACAATTGTTCCCCCCAACCTTCAAAATGGCGTGGAACATTGGTCTACCTTACGGAATAAATAATTACATCTATTATCTAATAGGACTGGGTTGACTGACATTCTTTTTACAGAATTTAAAATGGTGCGGCATATATCTTGGGTTGGCAAATCACCAAAGATGGTGGAAGACTGTGTGGTTCTATCCTATAGATCACCTAGATTAGTACAGTCTATTCTCAACATAGCAGGGACTCAGCTTATTTCCACTCACAATATCAGTATATTGCCCTTGGGGTTCTTTTGTCAACCATCCGGCATCTCTGGAAGATTCCGGAGTAATAGCCCCGTGGTGGAACAATACCTAGTTAAAGATTGGTGTAGCTACTCCATCCCAGTGGAGTAGCTACGCTACGCTATGGAGTTCCGGGTATGTTAGACGAACAAGATTGAGTTGCGCTCTCATTTAGTTTCACTAGGGGAAATAATTGTTGCGGTGTTAATATGTACTACAACAATAATCCCGTAACTGAGGTAGATTATTCGCCTTCTACTACTGAGGCACAGGATATGGTCCCTGAGAACTTATCCAATAAGACCATTTGTGAACTTAGAACCATCAATACAAAAGATTCGACTCCAATAAGCGGAGATAGCGGTGTAGCGAGCCAATTAAACATCCCAGTTCATCAGATCGAGATAGAGAAAGTATGCTGGAAAATAGTGTCATGGAACATCGCTGGCTTGTTATGCAAACAATCGAACCAGTTGTTTGGGGAATTTATAAGTGCTTACACTATTATATGCCTACAAGAAACCTGGGCAAATGAGCCAATCCATATTAATGGCTTTAAGACACTTCATGCCCCAGCCGTCGCAGGGCTTATGGGCAGAGCGAAAGGGGGTCTGATAACATATATCTCAAATAAGCTGGAAGCAAAAAAGATAGTACTTTATGCTGAGGAACACTTTTATCGAGTAATTTTACTCCACATTGATGGTACTCACTGTATATTGCTTGTTAACCTTTATAATAATATACCGCTTCCTTTGGTGAAAGATGTTTTAACACAACTACATAATAATTTGCAGTCCCTACATGGAAAAAATTATAGAGACATGATGATGATCTTGGTTGGGGATTTTAACTGTGTCATGTGTGTAAGTGAAGGAGGCAAAACTTGCGGTGTCGTCAAAGAGGATGGTATGTGCAATACGCATTTTTGTTATTCCCCTTTGGGTGATTTGTATAATAATTTGATCTTCAGTATGAATTCGGGTTTTGCAAATTATTTGATTAACAAACCCATACCTATGCCTACTACTTTTAATGTGAGGGGGTCTCATTCAACTATAGATTATATTTTAATATCAAACAGGCATGCACATAGACTGAACCTGTTCTATGTGGATGACAACTCTTTGAGTGATCATTTTCCGCTGTGCCTCTCAGTTTTATCACCAAGCAATAAGCCTAGTAGGCATGACCAAACAGAGCATGTTATCATCTCTGATATCAATAAGATAGCTAAATGAGGGGAGGCTAGGACTGTCAAGGGACCTCTAGGAGATAATCTTTCTGTGGAAAATTATGTGGCTGGGACACTTAGTAGCCAGCAGCCAAGCTCAATCACTATTTTAAATACTGACTCAAGTAGAGTTCAGGCTCAGAATCAACCTACTACACATAGACCTCAGCCCCCGTACCTCTCTTATCTAATCAGTTGCATCCTGGTGGATTAACCTCTGGGAGTGGACTGCATCCTATATCCTCCACTATGGTTCCTTTAATAAATAATGGAGGATCTACCCTGAGACAGGGAGTGGGAGCATTTGTATCTAAAAATATTGATTATAATCATGGTACTCAAACTAGCCCAAATACAATTTTAGACCTTCCACCAGAAGCCACTCCATATACAAATTGTTCCCCCCAACCTTCAAAATGGCGTGGAACATTGGTCTACCTTACGGAATAAATCATTACATCTATTATCTAATAGGACTGGGTTGACTGACATTCTTTTTACAGAATTTAAAATGGTGCGGCATATATCTTGGGTTGGCAAATCACCAAAGATGGTGGAAGGAGACTGTGTGGTTCTATCCTATAGATCACCTAGATTAGTACAGTCTATTCTCAACATAGCAGGGACTCAGCTTATTTCCACTCACAATATCAGTATATTGCCCTTGGGGTTCTTTTGTCAACCATCAGGCATCTCTGGAAGATTCCGGAGTAATAGCCCCGTGGGGGAACAATACCTAGTTAAAGATTGGTGTAGCTACTCCATCCCAGTTAATAACCGCTATGGAGTTCCGGGTATGTTAGACGAACAAGATTGAGTTGCGCTCTCATTTAGTTTCACTAGGGGAAATAATTGTTGCAGTGTTAATATGTACTACAAAAATAATCCCATAACTGAGGTAGATTATTCGCCTTCTACTACTGAGGCACAGGATATGGTCCCTGAGAACTTATCCAATAAGACCATTTGTGAACTTAGAACCATCAATACAAAAGATTCGCCTCCAATAAGCGGAGATAGCGGTGTAGCGAGCCAATTAAACATCCCAGTTCATCAGATCGAGATAGAGAAAGTATGCTGGAAAATAGTGTCATGGAACATCGCTGGCTTGTTATGCAAACAATCGAACCAGTTGTTTGGGGAATTTATAAGTGCTTAAACTATTATATGCCTACAAGAAACCTGGGCAAATGAGCCAATCCATATTAATGGCTTTAAGACACTTCATGCCCCAGCCGTCGCAGGGCTTATGGGCAGAGCGAAAGGGGGTCTGATAACATATATCTCAAATAAGCTGGAAGCAAAAAAGATAGTACTTTATGCTGAGGAACACTTTTATCGAGTAATTTTACTCCACATTGATGGTACTCACTGTATATTGCTTGTTAACCTTTATAATAATATACCGCTTCCTTTGGTGAAAGATGTTTTAACACAACTACATAATAATTTGCAGTCCCTACATGGAAAAAATTATAGAGACATGATGATGATCTTGGTTGGGGATTTTAACTGTGTCATGTGTGTAAGTGAAGGAGGCAAAACTTGCGGTGTCGTCAAAGAGGATGGTATGTGCAATACGCATTTTTGTTATTCCCCTTTGGGTGATTTGTATAATAATTTGATCTTCAGTATGAATTCGGGTTTTGCAAATTATTTGATTAACAAACCCATACCTATGCCTACTACTTTTAATGTGAGGGGGTCTCATTCAACTATAGATTATATTTTAATATCAAACAGGCATGCACATAGACTGAACCTGTTCTATGTGGATGACAACTCTTTGAGTGATCATTTTCCGCTGTGCCTCTCAGTTTTATCACCAAGCAATAAGCCTAGTAGGCATGACCAAACAGAGCATGTTATCATCTCTGATATCAATAAGATAGCTAAATGAGGGGAGGCTAGGACTGTCAAGGGACCTCTAGGAGATAATCTTTCTGTGGAAAATTATGTGGCTGGGACACTTAGTAGCCAGCAGCCAAGCTCAATCACTATTTTAAATACTGACTCAAGTAGAGTTCAGGCTCAGAATCAACCTACTACACATAGACCTCAGCCCCCGTACCTCTCTTATCTAATCAGTTGCATCCTGGTGGATTAACCTCTGGGAGTGGACTGCATCCTATATCCTCCACTATGGTTCCTTTAATAAATAATGGAGGATCTACCCTGAGACAGGGAGTGGGAGCATTTGTATCTAAAAATATTGATTATAATCATGGTACTCAAACTAGCCCAAATACAATTTTAGACCTTCCACCAGAAGCCACTCCATATACAAATTGTTCCCCCCAACCTTCAAAATGGCGTGGAACATTGGTCTACCTTACGGAATAAATCATTACATCTATTATCTAATAGGACTGGGTTGACTGACATTCTTTTTACAGAATTTAAAATGGTGCGGCATATATCTTGGGTTGGCAAATCACCAAAGATGGTGGAAGGAGACTGTGTGGTTCTATCCTATAGATCACCTAGATTAGTACAGTCTATTCTCAACATAGCAGGGACTCAGCTTATTTCCACTCACAATATCAGTATATTGCCCTTGGGGTTCTTTTGTCAACCATCAGGCATCTCTGGAAGATTCCGGAGTAATAGCCCCGTGGGGGAACAATACCTAGTTAAAGATTGGTGTAGCTACTCCATCCCAGTTAATAACCGCTATGGAGTTCCGGGTATGTTAGACGAACAAGATTGAGTTGCGCTCTCATTTAGTTTCACTAGGGGAAATAATTGTTGCAGTGTTAATATGTACTACAAAAATAATCCCATAACTGAGGTAGATTATTCGCCTTCTACTACTGAGGCACAGGATATGGTCCCTGAGAACTTATCCAATAAGACCATTTGTGAACTTAGAACCATCAATACAAAAGATTCGCCTCCAATAAGCGGAGATAGCGGTGTAGCGAGCCAATTAAACATCCCAGTTCATCAGATCGAGATAGAGAAAGTATGCTGGAAAATAGTGTCATGGAACATCGCTGGCTTGTTATGCAAACAATCGAACCAGTTGTTTGGGGAATTTATAAGTGCTTACACTATTATATGCCTACAAGAAACCTGGGCAAATGAGCCAATCCATATTAATGGCTTTAAGACACTTCATGCCCCAGCCGTCGCAGGGCTTATGGGCAGAGCGAAAGGGGGTCTGATAACATATATCTCAAATAAGCTGGAAGCAAAAAAGATAGTACTTTATGCTGAGGAACACTTTTATCGAGTAATTTTACTCCACATTGATGGTACTCACTGTATATTGCTTGTTAACCTTTATAATAATATACCGCTTCCTTTGGTGAAAGATGTTTTAACACAACTACATAATAATTTGCAGTCCCTACATGGAAAAAATTATAGAGACATGATGATGATCTTGGTTGGGGATTTTAACTGTGTCATGTGTGTAAGTGAAGGAGGCAAAACTTGCGGTGTCGTCAAAGAGGATGGTATGTGCAATACGCATTTTTGTTATTCCCCTTTGGGTGATTTGTATAGTAATTTGATCTTCAGTATGAATTCGGGTTTTGCAAATTATTTGATTAACAAACCCATACCTATGCCTACTACTTTTAATATGAGGGGGTCTCATTCAACTATAGATTATATTTTAATATCAAATAGGCATGCACATAGACTGAACCTGTTCTATGTGGATGACAACTCTTTGAGTGATCATTTTCCGCTGTGCCTCTCAGTTTTATCACCAAGCAATAAGCCTAGTAGGCATGACCAAACAGAGCATGTTCTCGCGGAAATCTTGATTATTAAGAGAAATGGTTATAGTTTGCGATGGTCAAAAGTGGACCCTGTAGCCATCACTAGTAAAGTGATTGGCAAGTGTAGAGCAGCCATCAATACCTGCCTGGATGAGACTGTTTCCCAGCAGGTATTCTTTCCTCCTTTGAGTCAATTTCTGAGGCAGTTAGAGATTTACTATCTGTCTTGTTGACGAAGGAAACAAATTGTCGGGGTTGGTTTGATAAAAAGTGCTCCCAGGCCTACTTCAAATTAAAAAGGGAACTACATAAGTGTCCTAAAAGCGTAGATAACATAAGGATGGCAAGAAGGGAATATAGAACCGCCCTCAGAGAACGTAAAACTATAGTTCGAAACGAGACCTGGGAATTGGTCCACGAAGCTTCCCTGAGGAATGATAGCTCGGCGTTCTGGAAGGCGGTAAAAGCAACCTTTCTGAATGCGGAGGAGGGCCCTTCAGTAGAGATTGCCTTTGCTGAAAATGAATGGACAGACTACTTTTCGAAGGAGTACAATACAGATGAAATCTCTGCCAGTAACCCTGAGGGTGCCTATGGTGAAACTATTAGTAACCCTGAATCCAAGTATGCTGACCTTGGGTTTACACTGGAGGAGGTGAACAGAGCACTTTCTGCAAGCTCTGGGGGGAAGGCGCCAGGCCCGGATGGTGTCCCCATAGATCTTTTTAAATTTAATGTTGACCTATGGGGCCCAAATATTACTCAGGTCTTAACAGCTAGTTGCTTTGCCCCCTTCCCGGAAACATGGGTGGAAGCAACCATATCCCAATATTTAAAAAGGGGAATCGCAAGGACCCAAAGTGTTATAGGCCCATTTCTTTATTAGATGCCCTGACAAAAGTGACCGTGCGCATATTGTTAGAATGCTTAAAAGACTGGGCTGAGGAAAATAATATTCTTTCTGACATACAATATGATTTTCGGGCTGGACTAGGAACAGTGGAGCAAAGTCTAAACCTATCTATCCTGCTTGGGAAATACACACGAGTAACAAAAAGGCAGACTTTTTCTAGCCTTTGTTGATCTAAACGCTGCTTTGGATTCTGTTAGGCATGAGGATCTGTTGGCGATACTTGAGCATCTGGGGGTAGATGTACAAATCATTCTCTTCCTCAGGCGCCTATAAAGTGATGCTTAGACGAGAGTACATTTTGGGATAGGAGGGGAACGAACGGACTCATTTTCCATTAGAAAGGGGGTCAGGCAAGGGTGTGTTCTGGCCCCTTTTCTTTTTAATCTTTATACCAATGGCCTTTGTGAAGCCCTAATTAAGAACAACCGCGATTTCCCACAAATAGCAAAACGTCCCCTGCCTGCACTGCTCTATGCACACGATGCAGTTTTAATGTCACATACTCAAATAAGCCTACAAACGGTTTTAAACTGTTTTACCAAGTTTATGGGCCAATTGAATCTCAAGGTTACATTATGAGATGTGGGCGTGGGAGCCAAAAATGCAGGGATATGTTCCTGGAGGGTCAGAAAATAGAGCATACCTCCAGGTTTGCTTATCTGGGTATATTGTTTGATCACTGTGATCGTTGGTCTGGTGCAATCATGGCAAAAAAACTCATATTGGCAAGATAAGCAATGACACTTGCCAACTTCACAAAGAAATTGGAGAGGAGACCACCACGGGAGTTATTGCAGATTTACAAAGCAAAGTGTGTTTCTGCAGCCATGTACGGAGCCGCGGTTTGGGACAGTGGAAAATATTTTCCTGAGATATATTTTAGCTGTCCCTAAGAGCACATCAGCATATGTTTGCCACGCAGAGTTGGGCCTCCCATTTATTTCAGTCCTGATAAAAATGGAGCCAATTCTTTTATGGCACAGAATCTTGTCAAAACCAGAGACTAAGCTTAATCAGGATATTTTAACTGACAGCATGAAAACTGAAGGAGCGCTGCTGATACCATGACTCAGGTATATTAAAAATGTTATGTCTGATCTTGGTCATCCAAAGTACTACAAGTCTCCAGGTACAATGCAGTCGGTTCCAAGAAAGGAATTAAAAATACAGGGTCTGATTCTTTTGGACACTATAAGACTGGTTACCGAGAGTACAAAACCTTCTGTTCAGCACAACCAATTGATTTTATCTTCTTTTAATATTCAGTCGTATTTATTGTTTGTACCTGGTGGCTATGATAGATTATTACTAACTCGCTTTAGATGTAACATTTATCACAGGCTCGTGAGTTTTCCATGTATGAACGATTTGGCACGAACTCTAGGCCCATGTCCGTACGATAATTGTTCAGAGCAATCGACTATGCATGTTTTCCTATTATGCAGATTTTATAGTAATTTGAGGAAAGTTTGGCGTGTCCCGATAATGAGAGAGTTGGGTCTGAGACAATGCCGTCCCCCTTTCTCGCGCTGCAGATCTTGGACGATAGTCACAGGACCTGGAGGATATGTTTTTAAAGAACGTACTTAGCCACAGCAAAACAATTGTATTGTAATCACGGACTATAATATGCCTTTTTGAATGATGATTTTTAATTATGTATACATTTTCTAAACTTTTCTAACCCTCAAATGTTTTTATTGTTAATATGTACTTTAATGATTATATTATAAAGCAACCGAATAAATTGCGTTATAATATTTTAAATTGAATTGAATACAGTAGACTGACAAGGAGTTGCTTTTATTTTATTTCTGATGGAGGTAGATGATGATATTTCCCCAATCCAAATGCTTTAGTACCCACAATGAATTGAAATTGCCTTTGTGATTATGTGGCTCTGTACAGATAGAATTTAAATAATCAAATGCATGAATACTTTGCAGAAAAGTACAAAGATGTGAGGGCACTCTCTGTGCACAACACATCTTGTGAGATATATTTTGCCAATTCAAATGGTTTTTTTCTGATGCACTTTAGTGATATTTCGCTTCACCTAAATTGGTAGAGTCCCAGACCTTCTTTAATCTGTTTTTCACAATTAATGTGACATCCTCTGATTTAAAGAGGTTTGTTAATGCATTCAAGAGTGATTCTAGACGACTAACCACTTTATGAGACTAAAAGGAATGAGGATGCAGATTAGAAACATGAGGACATGTTTCTTCACAGAAAGGGTGCTGAAAACGTAGCTTGTTGCCAGCACAACACTCTTGTCCTGATTCAAAGGAAGCTTACACTTTTGAATAACTTTAGTCGTTTAGGCTATTTAGTAAGGGCTTGATTCACAAAAGTAACTTACACTTTTGAGTATTTGTCTACGTTTTGCTTATTCACAAACTCGGAGTGTAAGTTACTACTAAAAAAAGCAGTACGTACAGCACCACACCTGTTCAACGAGGAGTCCTAAAACACTCTTTCATAGGTAATATTTGGGGTAGAGAATTAAAGTAAAATCCCACAGGAAATAATGTTAAATTAAATTCAATTATTTAAAATAGTTACAAATATAAGGAAATTAAATTTACTGACAAACAAACATATACCAAAAAGACATATTTATTATTAGATTACAAAATATATACCCTTTATTGAGTTTAAAAATTCACGTAACAATAAACTTTAGTGAAATATGTCTAAATTCACTTTAATTAAAGTATACTGTTATTTCTTCTTTAGGTGGGAATTTATTTTTAATTTAAATTTCAGAAAATTATTTAAATTTAATTTGATATATTTTTATTAATTAAAGATTCATTTGAAAATGAAATAATGGTGCTTAAGCACTGTTTTTATTTTTTCTACATTTAAAACACATATCTAAAATGATTATGCATTAACATTTATTATACACATATTTCCAATATTTCAAGTTAAATCATTTTTAAAATGTTCCCTGTACTCTACCATAAGGAGACTCTGCAATTGGGCAGAGATGTCTGCTTGGTAAAGTATAGGGAAAATAAAACATTTTAGGTTGACGGACAGGCAGTGTGCGGAAAAGATGGGAAAGCTAAGGATGGTGGTAGTACGTCTCCTCCATGACTCCTCTGTCCCTGCACAAAGTCTGCATCTTTGTGAGATGCAATTTGTGAATTTTAGCTTTATTGTGATACTAGTGAAAATGTATGAAGGTAGGAAAGAAGGAATAATATTTGTAGGTATTAGTGTTGGAGAAATAACTTTTGTTAGGATTGGGATAAATAGATGTGGGGCAGTAACACTTACTGTAGTAGTAGATTTGGTGTAACTGCTAATTTTTACAAGTGCTTACTGCAGTTGCCAGTACTGATCCTTGTCCTCATTTTCTTTCCTATTTTCAGGACAATCACAGATCTGGGTCAACGCAAAGGTCATGGCAATGGCCAATGCCACCATTGGAGAGTATAGTAAATAGCAATGAGCAAATAAATCCACCATGGTTGCAAAATCAAAAAATGTCTTTGGCTGTGGGTAGAAAATTGTGCAAGGTTGTGTGACTATACAAAAACATGTTTGCAGTGGAGACTACAATTCAGTATCTTTTTTCTTCTTTCTTTAGCAACAGCATACCCTATTCTCTCTCATTGGAGGTCAATTAGCAGAGGCCTCATGGTGCAAGGCCCAGCAAGAGATAGCCGCTTGGCTGCAGCTAGAAAAGAAAGATCAAGGCAGTTTCAGCAATCTTCTGTTGACTGTGGGGGCTTGAAGAAGAGGAGGAGAAGGAGGATGAAGTACCTGCAATTGCCTCCAAAGAATATGCACCGGCAGCAGCATAAGACTGCAAATGTTGTTGCTCCAGCGAGCAGAGTCACATCAACCACCTACAATTTTCCTTCCATCACACCTACAAATGTTCTCCAATACAAAATGTTAGGTGGACGTGAGAGCCTGGTCCAGCGAAAGAAATGCCCCCCATTTTTTTAGTTTTTTGGGGAGGAATTAGGGTGTGATTTTAGTGAGTACAATTTTGTGAGGAAGGTAGTGTGGTTAGTGTGTGTTCATGCATTGTATTTATTTTCTCAAGATGTGAGTGATGTTGAGATGGTTTTAGGAGGGATTTATAGTTATAATTGCCCTGTAACAGTTTTCTAAATAAACATGAATAACTTTAATAAACATTAATATTTCTGGTCAATGTTGTTGCTCCCACCTCCTGTGACTTGCCAGTCACTTGAATTGAGCCTTAAAATCTCTCATTTGCAATTGTTTTGTGCTAGTTAGCAATTACCCTCTTCTCTGAAGCCTTTTTTGTATGCTCATATAAATGTATTGTATTTATACAAGCATGCCAAATGGTGCTACAATTGTAAAGATAAAAAAAAGACACACAGATGATTAACGGAATGCATAGCAAATCAAAAATTCACTCGCAGTCAAGAGATGTGGGTTAAATCCATTGTTCTTTTGCTCACCATGCTACCCCACTTTGGACCCAGCCATGTGCAATCAGTCTTGACCCTGTGCCTCATAGAAACAGTCCAGCCCAAACTGCCAAGTCCTTAGTGGACTGGAAATCAAACGTAAATTTAAAATGTTAAGATGACATGATTTTGCAGTGCTTCCATGTGCAAATGTGCAGTCAAATTGACAAAAAATACAGCTAATTGAATAAAAGAAATCATTAGGTGGAATTAGTTTTACTTAACTGGTGACCAAGAGGGGAATTTCAAACATCAAGTCTCAGAGTATCACTTATGATGACAAAACAAAGAGTCCAAATAGAGAGGAAGGCCAGCAATATGACATTTCCTAATTGTATTTATTTTTTATTTAGCAGACACTTCTGAGTCAATGTCAGATGACCTGTTCAACTTAGCACAATTTATTTTGCTCCTATTAAACGTTAAAGATGTTCCAAAACAAACTTGAGGGGTAGTCTGGGTAGTTATAGTTAGGCTAGCATTTCCAAAGGGAATGACTTTTTTGTTTTGTTAAGATTTCTCATAAATCTGGGGCAGTGTCAAAAAGCCATGGCTATTGCTGGGAATGCCCCAAGCAACACCCATGGAACGCCTCTTTCGCACAGCTTTCTGCTTAAAATGGGCCTATATTTGTAAGGCCATGAAAAGCCACACAACGTGGCTTTACGTGATCTTATAAATATGCCAGTGGCATACTGCACCACTGGAATGTCAAACAATTAGGCCCTAAGAATCTTGGAGAAAGAAAGAAAAAGTCTGATTCACACACAGCTCCTGGACTTTATGGGTCTGATTACGAGCTTGGCAGTGCAGGAGTAGACCACCGCTCCTGTGCTGCCAAACTCATGTGCCCACCAGCCTCCAAATTATTAGTTTCCACATGTATGGCAAAAAAATTTTTAGTGGCCCCACGGCGGTGCCTCTGAAAATGGGCACCGCAATGGAAACACCCAAAAAAAGTTCCTGCATATCATGATGGACTGTAAAGCCCATGCTGTTCAGGAACTGGGGTGCATGCACACTGAGGGGCAAACAGGGGGCCCTGTACGGGTCCATTGTTTCAGGACTGCCATCCTTTTCATAGAGGAAAGACCTCCATTACACTGCAGGCGGTCCTGAAGCACGTAATATGAATGGATGTGCCACAGAGGCACCACCAGCATAATACTAACGCCCTGACTGCCACACCACTGCCAGGGAACAGCAGTTCCTGGAGGCTGCAGGGATGCTATGGAGGTCCGACCGTCAAAATTGTAATTGGGTGGTCGGACTGCCGGTGCAGTGGTGGCTGCAGCACCTCGGCCGCATCCTGACGAGTCTGCCAGTCCTTGTACCGCCAAACTCTTAATTTGGCCCTATGTGTTTCTTGAAAGGTAACAGAAGTAGGACTCTCAATCAGAAAGATACAATTTCTTGCACACATTAAATACTAGGAAGATTTGAGCTTCATATCACACCAGTGCCCCCGCCCCTAAACAGTTTTGAGGATAGACATTGCACTATAATCTACTGAAATAGGTAGGAGAAATATATAGGAAAATAGAGGGCTTAGTAAAACACATATTAGAAGATCAGAGCTAATGAATATAAAGTCATAGTAAATCTTGAAAAAGCTAAACAGGACATTTTCACAATCACACTCAGCAAGAAACTCAACAAATCACTGAATGACAAAAGCATTCGCGAAAACATGAATTATCCTTACATAACAGTTGACCTTTACCAGTAGCCAGCACAGATACCATACTTTAAAGAAGCAGTACAAAAGTGTTTTGTGATTTTATCCAAATCCTTGAACCAAGTGATTCAGAATAGGACACTGAACTGAAGTCACTACTCCCTGATCCGAATTTTGCCTGTTTTGATAACCCCCTCTTTTTACATTAAGGGGTCAGGCTGTAGTGAGGCGACAGCCAATGGTGCTCACACCAGTCAGGGGACCAACACACTTTCTGTCAGTTTTACCATTGGTAGAAACTAACTAACTAGATAACTAACTCAGTGACCAGATACCCCCTATAGGTGACAGTGTTGTGCTACACAAATGCTGGTTGATTGGTTGATTGAACTTTACTCTAGAAATTGCTTCTTACTGTGAAGGAAGAATGGGCCATAGTTAAAACTTTTCTGAGCAATTTCCTACTAATTCTAGCATAAACCTCTGTCCTCAGGAAAGGTCTGTCCTTTGTGGCCACTGGGAGAACTACCTTTTCCAAAACATTATCCCCAAAGAAATGATAACTTTTGAAATAATTATTCTCAAAGAACAAGAAGGCCTCTACAATTAGAGATTGTATACTAAATACAATGCAATATCCAGAGAACTGAGAAAGAAGCCCTCTATACATTTGCCAATTATATTGATATTACCATCAACCCAGTAGATAAGGCAAGAGTAGGTATTATTATGATCAGTAATACTAATGACTACAATCAGGAACTAATTAGACAATTCACTAATGCAGAACACTATATGAAACTTTCGTCCTATAGTTTCCAGTTGTTGCTCGATTTTAAACTCCCCATATTGCTACATTTCCTTTTTTTATGAAGCCTCTTGCGCAATCCATCAACGTCCTATGTATATTATAGCAAGATTTTTTTAACGCAATTGAATACTTCCCATTCAATACAGAAACGCAATTATTAGTGACTATGGATATCCAGTCATAATTCATTATGTATGAATATTGCCCACGGGCACGCTTTAATGGCACTGACTGAGTTGTTGGAACCACACCCTTCAGCTATATTTGTGCTGAACCATTTATTTACTGGCCTGGAAAACATTGTCCTGATAGAGGAAGAATGACCTTCTGTTTTCAAAATGTCTTCTATTTCCAAGTCAAAGGATTGGCTATGGACACCAGCTGTACACCACACTTCGGTAACCTCTGCATGGATCACCTTTCACTTCAATGTACCTTCCGCCGGACCAACCCCATTCAAACCACATATTACTCTCTGGTAGAGATTAGGTCTGGGCAAAATTTAATTTGTGTAATTTTGTGCTATGTTTGTTATAAAAAATTCCCCAAATTTTGCAATTACACTACATGATGTAATTATGTGCAGTTCATTGTAAAATAATGTGAGCGCGCAGGAATAAGCTGCACAGCCAGAACATGAGCAGCTTTTGCTCGCACCATTTGTGTCTTTCACGCTTCTTTTATTAACAGCAAAATATATTCTTGAGGCAAAAATTGATGCAAGGACAAATTTTGCTCTAAAATATAGCGCTAAACGACAGATTGCCCTTTTGCAAAATTGCACAACATTTCGTCGAAATTTACCTAAGTGTTGTGTAATAATGCAAAAGCAAATTGCATAATTTTCACTCACCCCTTTTGGAAATACATTGACAGTGTTGCCTTGATTAGGACAGAAAACACTTTTGATTTTACTCTCTTTTGAATCTTTCAGAATTATTTACACTAATCGAAAGTATTGCTGCATAATTAGTGGTGTAACTGCATTCTGACATTTTCTATCTTGGGAGCATGATTGGACTGCAGTGCAGCATTATCATAGCCCTTTATTTACTGTAGACATATTGAATAAGACAAGGAAAGGACACTCTTTCTGTCAAGATGAATGGGATCTAGAAAGTCTCAGAAGAACTAAAGAGAGATGGTGTGGTGTAATCACCAGGTCTGCTGACTCTGGAACTGGGGAACCAGGTTCAAGTCTTGGCTCGACATCCTGTGATTCTGGACAAATCACTTAATGTGCGTAACAAAACATGAATGTGTCCTTGTGTAATTTAACTATTGCTCATATAAAGCGCTTCAATACCTTCGGGTCCAGTTTGTGGAATAAAACTGGAGAAAAAAAAATGACTGGAGAGAACAGGATGGTGTAACTACTGTTAAGTAAAGGACAGCCATGTCCCACTCCCAGACAAGCAGTAGCATGTACCATTAATGAGTGTTTTTTTTTTTTTTTGATTTCAAGAAAATTTTATTGATGAGAATAATGGTAAGAATAACAAATATAAAATGCAATACGAGTGATACAATCGATGCAATAGAGATATGCAAAAAGGGCTAAAATTGATAGGTGAATCAAGATAATATAGATATATAATGAACAATAGCCTGTGATAGCTATAAATTTCATTCAAATAAAAACCTCTACCAAGGCAATACAACATATGTATCACTATCAAATGCGGAGAAGGGGATAGAGGAAGAAATAGAAAGAAGAAGAGAGGAGAAAAGAGAACGAGGAAAGAGAGGATGAGTAGGAAAGGAAGACAGCGAGGAGAGAAGAGAAAAAAGAGCAAAAAGAAGGATTCCCACAGGACTAACCCAGCCTAGAGACCAAACAGCAGACAACAATTAGACAGACACATCAAAAGGAAACTGAGGAACCAACCCTTTGGAAGACAATTCCATATAATCATCCAAAGCTTTCCAAACCCCACTAGAGATAGATGGAGAGAGGTGAGCTTGATCAACCGAAGTGTGTGCACTACGTAAAAAGGAGACCCAAGCCCACCACGTATGATAGGAAACCGATGAAAAGGATTTCCACTCCATAAGAATAACTTTCACCGCTACAGTCAGGAGAAGATCCAACAACTGTAACTCCAATGGATCTAAAGGGAGAGGAGTAGAGGCAGCCAGTGGGCCTAATAAAATTACGGGGAAGGAAAGTTGGAGCTCAATACCAAAAATAAGAGAGAGATGTTTCTGAATGAGGTTCCAAAAAGGTTGAAGCAAGGAACAATGAAAAAACATATGAGGAAAGTCGCCTGCCATCAGGCCACAGCTCCAGCATAAGTTGTCCTCTTTAAGGTTAAGTGAGTGAAGACGCACAGGCGTCCAATGGAGGAGATTAATAGAAAAAAACTTAGACTGCATGAAAGAAGGTGCAATTTTATTACGAAGAGAGAGTTTACCAATTGATTGCCAAGTATCAGAGGAAATATGCTCCGTAATGGCCTGATCAAAATGATGTAACCATTTTTGATGAGCAACCGTCTGTTCGGGGAGTGCAGCAGAGGACAAAAATGTATAAATTTTGGAGGCAACGTGACCAGATTTGATCCAAATATTAAAAAGTAAGATGGTAGAAGAAGTAGGATGAAGACGAACTTTAGCAATGGCCACCTTAATTTTGAGAAAAGTATAAAAATCAAGATTTGTTAAGGAATGCTTCTGAGCCAAGGTAGAGAAGGGTAATGGTTCGTCAGAAGCACCATATAGATGTTTAACAAGAGAGATTCCTTTGTCTGCCCAATAGGAGATGAGGGTAGGAGAAATGATAAACTTAAATTTGGAATTCCGCCAGATAGATGTCCACCTGGTTTTATGCAACGGAATTGCCACCTTCTTGTCTATTTTCCTGACCGCCGCAATTGTATCAAGAATGATAGACCGGGAAAATAGGATATGCAAAGTGGATGCAGTGCAAAAAGAGGCAGTAGGCAAAGGAGATGCTAAATGCTGTTCTATGAGCAACCAAGAAGGAACATGCAGAGATGGCGGAGAAAACCATAAAGCACCTTGAGACGCCAAAAAAGCAGTCTGATATTTCTCCCAGTCAGGAAAATTACAACCTCCCATATCACAAGGACGACGCAAAAATTTGTATGCAATTCGAGCACGTTTGTCATTCCACAAAAATTTAGAAGTCAGAATATCGATTTCGCGAAAAAAGGAATCTGACAGTTTAATCGGCAGCATGGATGAAACAAAGTTAATAATCGGCGTGATCATCATTTTGAGAGTTTGGAGGCGACCCCAACAAGAAATATGTTTCGGAGACCATGTATCCAAAAGACGACGCACTTTAAGTATAGTCTGAGATTCATTATAGGCAACAGTGGTAGTTAAAGTAGAACAAAAATAAATTCCTAAGTATTTCAAGTGTGTAGACTGCCACTAAAAGCCCGCTGACCCCATATGCGAGGGGAAACAATAGGCATTTAAAGGGAACATTTCCGTCTTGTCTTTATTTAGGGTATAGCCTGAAACCGAAGAGAATAGGGAAATGATGTTAGAAATAGCCGGGATTGCCAGAGCGATATCATCTGAAAAAATAAGAACATCATCTGCGTATGCAGCAGTTTTAATACAGTGAGGGCCAAAAGAGAAACCCTTGATATCAGGATGTAGGTCAATCAAACGAAGAAGAGGATCAATGGATAATAAAAATAAGAGCGGGGATAAGGGACAACCCTGTCGAGTGCCCTGACTAAGATTGAAAAAAGAGGACGTAGCACCATTAACCCTAATGTTAGCTTTGGGTTGAGAATATAAGGACATAATCATATTAATGAAAGAGTCACCAAGATTGTGCGCGCATAAAACAGCACGAAGAAACGGCCAAGAGATCTTGTCGAAAGCCTTTTCCGCATCAAGGGCCAAGGCCGCGGCAGGAAGTAGAGATCGCTTGGCAACACCGAGAACATGACAGAAAGTGCGGATATTGTCTCGCGCAAGACGGCCTTTCACAAACCCAGTTTGGGAAGGATGAACAAGAAGAGGGACAAAGGATTCTAGTCTTTTGGCCAGGATTTTAGCAAAAATCTTTGCTTCCATGTTAAGGAGAGAGATAGGTCGGAAGTTTTTAGGATCCGAATGATCTTTCCCCTATTTCGGGATCACTACAATAGTAGCTTCAGCGGCCGTGCCAGATACAGACCCATCTTGGATAAAAGAATCAAAGACAGATTTTAATTTGGGGACAAGTGTAGGGAGAAAAGTTTTATAAAATAAGATTGGATACCCATCAGGACCTGGAGCTTTACCAGACCGAGTAGCTTTAATCGCAGATTCAATTTCGTCGGGGGAAATAGGTTTATTTAAAAAGAGCGATCAGCATCAGAAACCGACTGAATCGGAACCGATTTTAAAAAAGCTTGACACTGGTCAAAAGAGGACTGAATAGAAGGAGTATACAACTTAGTATAAAAGTCCCGAAAAACTTCAAGTATTTCTTGTGGTTGGAATTTTTTAGAACCGGCGTGGTCAGTGATAGAAGAGATCTGCGAGGATTTAAAAGAAGAGTCCTGAAATTTTAGTGTAGCAGCCAAGATTTTCCCAGCTCGATTTTTTAACAGCAACTTCTTCGATTTCTGAGCTTGTACCCCAATATAGGCTCTTTTAGTAACAATGGTATTATATTTGTATTTAAGTAACTTGATTTGCTGTAAACAAGTTGGATCCTTAGAATGCCTGAAGGAAGCTTCCAAAGTCTTTATTTCAGATGACAAATCCGTAAGTTCTTTTTTAATAGCCGAATTACGTTTGGACATACATTTAATGACCTGACCACGGAAAGTACATTTAAAGGAATCCCATAGAACAATTGGGGAAGAAACAGAGCCTTCGTTCTCACGAAAAAAGGTATCGATATCTTTAGAGAATTCATCAACCTGAGAAGAATCATGTAACACTTCGGTATTCAATCTCCACGAGCGAGCTCGTGAGTTAGGGGCAAACGATGATAAAGTAAAAGTGACCGCAGCATGATCAGAGATCAAAATAGGATGTATAAGCGGAGAAGAAGAAGATGAAACAAGAGAAGAATGAACTAAGAGATAATCAATACGAGAGAAGGAAGAGTGAGGCGAAGAGAAGAAAGAGAAATCACTACCAGTGGGGTTATGAAGGCGCCAAATGTCTTGAAGATGAGTAATGGAGCACATGTTAAGCATTTGTTTGTGGGATTTAGGAGGACGAAACTGGAATGCAGAATTCCTGTCTAAAAGAGGGTCCATTGGTAAATTGAAATCACCACCAACAATAAGATTGCCAGAGTGCGGGGTGTCATTTAGTTTTTTGGTAACCGATTTCCAAAAGGACGGATCATCAATATTAGGCGCATAAATATTCATCACATACAAGACATGCTGGCCATCCGATAATTTAGATAACAACCAACGACCCTCAGAGTCATGCTCAGAAGAAAGTAGCGATAAACCAGAATTCTTGGAGACTAAAGTAATAACTCCATTTCGTTTACCCAGGGCATCAGAGCAGCAAACATCCGAAACCCATTCCTTCCTCAAAAACAACGCTTCTTTAGTAGAGACCTTGGTCTCTTGAAAAAGAACCAAATCAGACGACAGGGATTTACAATAATCTAAAATTTTTGACCTCTTCACTGGATGAGTTAACCCCTTAAAATTAAGGGATAATACATTCAAACCCGGCATGGAAAGACATAAAAATCGAAAAACGACAACATGGGTGACAGAAACAAGACCAACGACAGAACTACAAGGAGCCAACCATCAAACAAAAGAAACACTGTAGGCGGGTTCATTTGGGGAATCCAAGAAAAAGAGAAAGGGAGAAGAAAAGAAAAGGGAAAAGAAAGGAGGAGAAGAAGCAGGAGGGAAGGCCTAAAAGAGACCAACATCATACTAGGGAGAACGTGGAAAGGCGAGTAAGGGACCCGTGCTAGGCGAATAAATAATTAATAGCAATAGCCCCAAAGAAATATGGTGACCAAATAGCAGGAATAGGGGAACTGGTAAGAAATAAAAGTAGCAGCGCACAACAGCATAATAATGTAAATAAGTAAAACTATAGCCAAGAAAATACATAAACACATTTAGCTAATAGTCTAATGAAGAAAAACATAGTTATAGTACCAAATAGAATAGAGCAAATTCTAAAGAAACAATCAGCAAGAGGTAAATCATGAACACTAGATTACAGCATGGCAACCAAAATGTAAATCCTACAAAAGATAACTGTATAGGTAATAAACAATTTATAACTGTATGTAATAGCACTAAGACTTCGACAGCATACTAGGGAGAACGTGGAAAGGCAAGTAAGGGGCAGTACTAGTCGAAACAATACGTGATAACAATAACCCCAAAAACTATAATAGCCGGATGGCAGGAAAAAAGAAACTGGCAACAATCAAAAACAGTATCGCCAAACAGCCTAATAATGGTTGAAGACAAGTAAAAGAACAGAATAGAAGAAATGAGTAAATGAGTAAGAATAAAGATCGAAAAGCTGAGGAAGCGGAGTAGAATACGAGAAGAAGAAAACATTAAAGAGATACGAAGAGGTACCATTAGAAAGAGAGCGATAAAAGGAACGAACAGGTGTGGATGCCAGAAAGAAGGATAGAGCAAAAATGAGTGTGAACACAAGAAGAACAGAAAAATATCATTAACATCTATGGAAGTTGAGGTTGGCCCATAAGCTCGACAGGAATGCGTAATCTAAAAAACAGTAACGCAATAAACAGGCCTGATGACATTATAACGTACGAAATGTGAGAACAATTAAAAAATCATAAACAGTAGAAAAAATTGTAAGAGAAGAACGCAAAGAGAATAGGAGAATAAAAACAAAGAAAGAAACTGAAAAGATTAAACACACTAGAGAAAGGTAGCTTGTATTGGAAAACGAGCCTCAACTAAAGAGACTAACATGAAAAGAAAGGAAACGTAGAGTATATATCCCCAAAGGGGAGTACGAGATAAAGAGAGGAAAAATAGAGATCGTCTAAGAAGCAATCAGTATATACATAATAGCAAAGAATGCAAGAAAGAGAAGTGAGAGAGAAATAATACAGTATATAACATGGCTAGGAAGAAAATATGAAGCAGAGAAAAGGAAAAAAAAACTCCATTAACGGAGTTAAAAGTCAACACAGCAGTATGCTAACAGCAAGCAAGAGAAGCGGAAACAGCAAAAAAAAGAAAGCCACAATATAGGAGACTAAAGGAGACAGTTCACGTGCCCGAAGCACCAGGATCCTGGGAAGTCGCCCTTTGAATCTCCATCTGAATCTCCATCTGATTGTCCAGGAAGGTAGCTAAGTCCGCCGGCTCATCAAAAATCCTGGAACGTCCCTTGTAAGAAATGCGGAATTTGGAGGGACCTGCAAAGGAAAAGGGAATGTTCATCTCAGAAAGACGTTTCCGAAGATTAAGGAAGCCCTTCCTCCTTATGACTGTGTCCCTGGCAAAGTCTTGAGATATTGAAATTCGATGACCTTCCCACACGACTTTTTTAGTCTTGCGCATGTGCGAAAGAATTTGTTCAGTATGTTGATGACGCAGTGGCTTAAAAATTATTGCTCTTGGCTGGGTGGCAGACTTAGAGCGAAAAGTTGGAACACGATGTGCTCTTTCTATCTCAAAGTCTCTGTGAAATGAAATTTGTAGCGTATCAGGAATCCAATGATACAAAAAATCAATCATAGAGGAAGATGATTTCTCTGCATCTTCCGGCAGACCAAAAATGCGTAGGTTAGATCTACGATTACGGTCCTCCTGCTCAGTGAGATCTTTACGCAACGCCGCCATTGAACGCTCTAAGTGGCTGAGAGACCTGGAATGCTGGTGGATATTATCTTCTGAAGAACTTATACGTGATTCCGTGGCCGATACTCGAAGAGACAGGGCCTTGAAGTCATTCCGAATCGCCAACACCTCCACTTGTAGTAAATCCGTATTAGTCTTTGTAGATTGTGCAATATCATGCACCTCATTAAGGCGCGATAATATTGCGTCAAGAGTAGAGGTGGTGTCTGACGGAACAGTCTCAGGTGTAGGAGACACAGACTTAAGACGTTTGAGTGAAGCGCCAGTCTCTTTTGGGTCTTTAGTAGTTGTGGAACGGCCCATACTTGCGGCCATGAAGAGACAAACACAAACAATATACACAGCCTCTTGAGAAAAAAATAAAAACTGCGCAGTTGCCTCAAAAACAAGAGATACAGCACACCAAGCGTGAGAAGCGTAAAAAGCAGTGACAACGGCGGGCTTATAAGGTGAGCAGGCAGCAGAATATATGATAGAGCCTCAGAGACTTCAACAGGTTACACCAAAACAGCGTGAGGCAAAAGCAGTTCCATTCATAGATAGTAGCACTGAAGAAAATAGAGAGCATGCAACATAGTATCTAGCCACGCAGCCCAATGAGCATAAAAAAATAGAAAAAAGATGTTACCATTCCAGCGCCGTGAGCAAAAAAGGTCCAGGCTATCCCACACCGGCTATATTGTAACAAATTCGGCACCTCTGAAGGGAAAGCGCCGTCACCGTCACCAGCTGTAAAATGGCGGCCGCTCGTGAAGAGACCGAGCGTCACCTCAGCTGACCGGGAAAAGATGCAGCCTTCACCAGAAGTCGTTCAAATGGACGTCAGGCGGCTCCTGACATATTCCGCCACCAGGAAATGTCTATGCAGCGCAGAGGGGCAGTCAGGAAGCGGTAAAGAATCGCCGCCGGCTCCCACTCGCCTGAGAGCTCAAGCGCGACCCGCCATGTCCGAGCGGCGCGCAAGCCACGCCCCCCCACCATTAATGAGTGTTTGAATGTTAAAAGTGCAAGTTTAACTAACCCCCTCCCATGCCCAATATTAATCACATTATATATTTTTTTGCCAGCTCTGAGTGCTACTGTTGCTGTGTGTTGCTGGATCCACCAGTGTGTTCTACATTGGTTGAAGAGTTCTTATTTGCAGTAGATGATGTAGTCGTTCATCTTCAAGCTTACATATGTTTGTAATATCCAACTCTTATAAATTATGTGCATCCAGCACTTAATGGGTATTGAATGCAGAGTAGACAGCCTGTGTTTGTACCACCGATCGAGAATAGCGGCACAGGTATATTCTTCGCAGGACATGGTCTGTTGTTGCAGCCTGCTATATGTCACTAGATGCATGAGTGGTCTGTTGACCCAACCAGAAGCATCATCCTTAACAGTGTCAAATGTTTATTCCACTTTATGAAAATGAGGCTGCAGTAAGTGAAACAATTGGATGGCTTGGTTTATAGTGGAGTCTTCATTGTTGTTTTTCAATGTTAAACACTCCAATGGTGGAAGTATTTTGAACAAGCAGTGAAATAGCCCCATTGCCGAGCTCAGTTTTTTCCAGTTGCAGCTCAAAGGTTGTTTACAGCATTCAGTAGATGGAGTTCCCATGGGTCAGAAACTCCTCATGAGGACTTTTATGGGACCTTATTAGCTTACTGAATGGCTTTTGAGCTCTCCCAAGCTTTAATGGAGTGGTTAAAATGTGTACACATGCTGCAAGGAGTGACCAATCTGATGTGGAATACTTTTTTTTCTTTTTGAGGAATCATGCACAGTCAGGTTTTTGCAGTGGTCTAAACAGAGCACTCAGAAGTATCCACCATCTGTCATGAATTGTATAATTTTACTGCAGTTGTCAGGGTAAACGAGTCCAATCCTGAGACCCTGGGTTTTAAGTCACTTATAGACTTTGACAATGAATTCTGTCAGAATGTTGATTCTGCACTTTCTCCATTGAGAATATTAGAATATTAAAACTGATGTATGCCTGTGAATGTCTGGATAAAAACACTATTTAACCAAGTAACCCTAATTATCAGGTAAGCGGCTAGACTTTGCTTAACCCATTTGAAGGTAGTCCAGTGCGTACATGTAGTCCACAGCTTCACTACTGGTCTGAGTGTCTGCAGTGAGATGGATGAACTAGGGGACTCATCCTCCATCAGTGCGTCAGGAACCAATCCCATCACTTGACTGTACTGCTGGGAAACAACAGCAGTTGGAATACATCTGGCTTGCAACCTTCCATTTTTGACCAAGAGCCTCCTCAAATTCCAGAAATTCCTAATTCCCTCCAACGAAATGGGTGAAAGTCAAGTAGCAACACTTTGGTCAAATTTCAATTGCATAAATTGACCAGAAAGTAAATGTTTTTTATGACTTTCTGCATATCTACTGAACATTGCCTTGAAAGTGCTTTGCTTTTTTCACAGCCCAGCCTTAATTAACTTATATGTCAGTAGAATGCTTGGATGCTTTGGAGTGAATGTGATATCACCATTCTTGTGGCAAGGAGAGTTTACTACTGATGTGCTGAATGCACACTATGAGAGTCATGGCTGTTCGTCATGATTATGACTAATCCTGGGCGTAGTTCTCGTAGTAGCGCTACGCGTAGCTACGCGAAGAGCACTGCGCACTAAGCGAGCTATGTGGACTGCGTAGTGCACTGTGCAAAATGCTGCTCGCTCTGATTGCACATTGCCGGATGCTTGTCCGCACTGTGTATTCAGCGCAAACCGCATCTTGCACAGTTCAAGCGGTCGCGGCAGCTTTCTCAATGCAGACTGATAGTTTTTCATCGCGAGCGGTCGCGAGCATACGCGACCACTCGCATTGAGAAACCTGACCTTCCCGCGTTGAGAATCTCGCTAAGAGGTTTATTTTCCACGCTCGCGATCGGCAACTTGATGTTGCTGATCGGGAATGAGGAAAAAGTCTGGCTGGTATGTCATTTTGCTTGCTCGCGGTCACCAACTTGACGTTGAGGACTGTGAGCAAGCAAAATATGAGCGCTACGCTACGTGTGTTTGCACTGTGCTATGTGCAATTCGCGTAGTGCGAAGTAGCGCAAACTTCGCAAACTATGCGAACGTATAAAGTCGTGCGGCCAATAAAATAAAATAAATAGGAGATACGCTGTATGTCTGAATAAGATTTGGTGCAAATAAATAAATATATAGTGGCCAATATACAGCTCAGACACAATTAGTTAATATGACGGTACATTGCGGAACAATTCGACAATTATGGTGAAAATATTGTACAGAAATGTATATATGACAACAACATCGCTGCTTGCAATTTACATGAGTAGATTTGGGACATCATTGTTATCAATCAGGTCCTGTGACACACATGGTTAACTATACTTATATTCACGACACTGTTGTTACGTATTTCTAATAGGTAAAGATTGCATAAACCATTAGGTACATAACATGTTATGTGGCCACCAAAAATGATACAATGTGCATACAGAGACATACATGGACGCGCGCATTGAGAAGAACAGCAGCGTGACCTGTAAGTGACTCTGTTCTGCCTTGCGTATTATCTAGAGAAAGAGTTGTTGCTTTTAAAACTTTATAAATCACTGTGCTCATTTTTTAAAACTGAGGGGCACATTAGGATGGCGGGCGGACTTTGCCCGCCCGCCACCCTAACGGAGAATGGGACTGCCCGCCATAAGGGCGGGGGTCCCGTAGTGGGAATTAGGATGTGCCTGCCACAGTGGCGGGCACATCCTACATGTTTATAATTGTGGCGGGCGGTGCACTCAGCACCGCCCGCCAAAATGATAAACATCTCAGCACGCATTTGCATATGCAAAGCGGCAGGCACCGCGTGGTGCCTGCCGCTTTGCACATGCAAATGTGGGGGGGTACCCCCCATGTGCCCCCCCAACAGTGGCGGCAACCTGGGGGCCCTGCAGGGGGCCCCCGCAGCAATCTCCGCCTGCCTTTCTGTGGCGGCATTGCCGCCGCGGAAAGGCCCCTGGATTTGGGCATGGTAATATGGCTGGCGGTGTCCATTGGACACCGCCACCATATTATTTGATTACCACCGCGGTCGCAAGGCGACCACAGCGGTAAAGAGGCGGACGGTCTTTCCGTCCGCCGCTGTCCCCTCCCCCATCCTAATGTGGCGGAGGGGAAAACGAGAGTGGTTGTTGGGCGGATTGCCTCCGACAGGCTGGCGGTGGCCACCGCCACCCTGGCAGAGGCAATCCGCCCAACATCCTAATGACGCCCTAAGTGTTTGAACATCGCTGGCAGCGTGAAACTACCTTTTACATCCACCCCGGTCCACCGCAAGCACTCGGCTTGATTGTTGTTGAGGGTGAAGGGCGGAAGCTTTCCTGCTGGTAACTAGTGCGATTGGGCAAGCTAGCAAATAGAGGCGGAGCTCCGATGGTCAGCTGACCTAGAGCCCGTCCTCTATTTAAAACACATGACAGGCAACCCTCGCAGCGGACGCCCGCATTAAGAAGAACAGCAGCGCGACCTGTAAGTGGCTCTGTTCTGCCTTGCGTATTATCTAGAAAAAGAGTTGTTGCTTTTAAAACTTTATAAATCACTGTGCTCATTTTTTAAAACTAAGTGTTTGAACATCGCTGGCAGGGTAAAACTACCTTTAACATCCACCCTGGTCCACCGCAAGCACTCGGCTTGATTGTTGTGAAGGGTGAAGGGCGGAAGCTGTCCTGCTGGTAACTAGCGCGATTGGGCAAGCTATCAAATAGAGGCGGAGCTCCGACCGTCAGCTGACCTAGAGCCCGTCCTCTATTTAAATCACAGGGCAGGCAACTCGCGCAGTTGGTGCGTGCTGTGGTCGCGCCCCTGTCGTCCCGAAGACGAGCCAAAGACTAGCCCGTCTGTGCCTGGCCGAGCCCGAACGGGAGCAGGGGCCAGTACCCCTGCCCTAATCACTCCCTACAAAACCGTGCTCTCATCTGACCAACTACGGGCAATCCGACCACCATTCTTAAAAGGATGTCAAAGTCTCACAGCGAAACATACAGGTAATGCAACATGCAGCAAATGTAATTTTTCGCTCCTAAACTTCCAGCCGTACCCCCCCGAAACTAATAAAAATTGTACTACGCACATCCCTCGCATAATTTCCCACACTGACAATTTTCTTTTTTTGAGTTTAAATTGTCGCTCGCTTCCCAAACATAAACTTGACATTTTTAACCTCATCTGCGAAGAACATCCTGATGCTCTCTTTTTGACTGAAACATGGCTGCATGGCAGTGCTGGCCCTGACATAGCCGCCGCTCTTCCCTCCAACTATGCCATCATGTGAAGAGATAAAGCACAAAAAACAGGAGGTGGTATAGCTATTATTTTTAAAAATCACCTGCACTGCAAATTTGATCCCTGAGACATCCCTAACTGTGAAGCTGCTTCATTCAAATTAACTCTTAATCCTAATTTCACTTTATCAGGTATGCTGGTTTATCGTTCACCAGGAAACCCAGCACAAGGGGCCAGCACACTAGCTGACCATATAACTCCGCTTCACCTAACCTCTAAGAACTTTTCTTTCATAGGTGATTTAAATCTACACCTAGGGGATCCCATAAACAATACCTGTACCAACTTCATTGATGACCTTGCAGCCCTTAATATTAAACTTCTTAACTCGCGCCCCACACACATAGCAGGGCACCTACTTGACCCTATTTTTTCCACTCTTCCTGAGATGATTTGTTCCCCTGCCATTCCTATCTGCTGGTCAGACCACTTCTTATCTAAATTTAGTCTTATCTACCTCCTTCACCTCACCTTTTGTATCCACGATAACTCCGAGTAGGAATTGGAAAAAATTAGACCTCACTGCCTTAAACAAAGCCCTGTGCTTTGATGTCCCTTCAGATGAACTAAATATTGAAACAGCTTCTAAGACCACACATTTTTGGCTCTCCAAAGCCGTAGAGGTATGTCTCCCTTTATCTCACAGGAAACTCAATGATCATCACGCCCCTGCCCCATGGTTCAATGATTCCCTTAAAATTGAAAAGACTAAATGCAAAGCGCTGGAGCGGAAATGGCGGAAAAACTACCTACCTGAGTTAAAATCTACTTACATCAAGGCCAGAAACAACTATCACACCTTGTGTATTAAAGCCATAGCCGCCTATGTGTCTAAAACTATAACGGAAGCCACCAATCGCTCAAAAACGCTCTTTGGCATGGTTAAAGAACTGGCTGGAGCCAAAACAGCCGTTACTCCCCGGCCTTTAAACGACAACCAATGCAACAATCTTGCACAATTCTTCAGAGGGAAAATTGAAAAAATTATTTTGGAAATGACTGTTCCCAATCCCGACAACAGCTCTCCCACCAACCTTGACGACATTGTAACTCCCTCTGTTCTTACGGACCATCTAGACTGCTGGCCTCCTATAGAGATGGATGAATTGAAATCCATTCTTGATAAAATCAAATCAGGGTCACCTAATGACCCCTTGCCTATTACCATCGTAAAACAACTTGATACCCCTCACCTGCAGGTAATTCTTAAATACCTCACTCTCACAATCCATCGTACCAGCCCATTGGAAACATGCAATGGTGACCCCTCTTTTTGAAAAAGCCTATGGCGGACCCCGAGGTCCTGGCTAATTACAGACCCATTTCTCTTTTACCAACCTTCTCCAAAATACTGGAAAGACACGTCCACTCACTACTCTCACACTTCACTGAAAATAACAACTCTCTTCACCCTTCTCAGTCCGGCTTTTGAGCCGGCTACTCTACTGAGACAGCATTACTGGGAGTCACAGAGAAACGCTGTCAACTCTTAGATGAAGGTCAGACAGTCGCACAAATTCTATTAGACCTTAGTGCGGCTTTCAATACCATCTCGCACAAACTGCTGGCGCACATGTTAAAAAACTCAGGTATAGGTGGTTCGGCACCTGATTGGATCATTTCCTTCTTGGACAGTCGCACTTTTCAAATTATGTCAACCACATCTCGCTCCCAAACCTACACTGCACCGCACGGAGTACTCCATGGTTCAATTCTTAGTCCGCTACTTTTTAACCTTTATGTTAGACCTCTAGCGGATATAGCAGACCAAGCTGGACTAACTCTTTTTACTTATGCAGACGACTCACAAATTATTTTCTCCCTCACTAACTCCAATCCCTTGGCACCCTCTGATCTAAAATTAGGTCTCAGTAATATTTCCAACTGGATGACAAAGAATCAGTTGAAACTCAATGGTGAGAGGACCGAGGTCCTCATTTTGGGCAAACAGAAAGACCTTTGGAAGCTTTCTCACTGGCCCACTCAAATGGGTAACCTCCCAAAACCTATTAGTCACATTCAGAACCTGGGCGCCATTATTGACGATACACTGTCTATGCATCAACATATAGTCAAAGTGACGGCACTCTGCTTTACCATTCTGAAATGGCTTAAGAAAATCATATGGATGTTGCCCGTCTGCACTCAAAAGACTGTAGTTCACGCACTTATCACATCAAGACTTGACTACGGCAACATTCTCTACCTGGGATCAAACAAAGCCGTAGTCCGTAGATTGCAACTAATTCAGAACTCAGCTGCGAGGCTACTTTGTAAAATTCCTAAGACCTTTAGCATCTCTGGGTATCTCCGAGAACTACATTGGCTCAGGGTGGAAAACCGGATCAAGTTCAAAGCCCTGAGCTACATGTTCAAATTAAAAGCAGGCACAGCTCCTCACTACCTTTAGGCCTTAGTTTGCCCTTACAAACCTTCCCGCTGTCTAAGATCTGAAACACTAGGTAACTTTTTTGTGCCCAGGATCAAACTTTCCAGAATGGGAGGAAGAAGGAAGATCTTTCTCTTTTTTGGGCCCGTCCATCTGGAACACACTCCCATCCAGCATACGTAAATAAACTGACTACATCCGCTTTTGCAGAAACCTTAAAACCTGGTTGTTTGATCAGTAAGATCGCCTGCAGGACCTGCTAGCTCTAACTCATGTCCGCTCCGGCGCCGGCGAACCCTTTTTGGGTAGCTGTGCGCAATATAAAATCAAAAAATAAATAAATAAATAAATATCAAAGATGATACAATGTGCTTTTAGTTCCTCAATGTGGTCACAAAACCCCACCACTCTTCAACAGAGTTCAGTCCCCAGATTATTCAGTTGGTCCATATTATCCATTTACATTCTAATCTTTGCAGAATCTGCATTACATCACCCCCTCTTTCAGGAGCAATAGCTTTGTCTATAACCTGCCATTTTATCTCGTCTGTTGTATGATTTTTTTGGGCATAATGGGTAACCAAAGGGGCATTGGGTACAGAGCATCTAATATGGCTACGGTGCTGTATGATGTGTGCCTTGATAGGTTGTTGTGTTTGTCCAATGTAAGGTAAATGACATGGACACGATATGCAGTAGTCCACATTGTGTGTGTTGCAGTTAGAAAATAAATCTAATGGCTGTTTCACATTTGTATGCTCAAATCTATTTGTGTCAAACATAGTGGCGCAGGAGACACAGTTGCCACATTTAAAGTGTCCTTTTAGTTCTGGTACACCCCAGGCTGATTCTAACGTCTTACTTTTGCGCACAGTACTTTCTGTGGATGAGTGTATAAGATAGTTGTTCACATTTTTTTCCACATTTAAAAGCAAACATGGGAGGTTCTATAGTGGAATCACATTTTTTATCAGGTCCCAGTTCTTCATAATGAAGTTGCAAACCTTGTTTGTATGCACACCATAAGTGGAGACACAAATGAGTCTGTCTATTAGAGTTTTATCTTTTTTTATTAGCAGTTCTTTCTTCTGGCAAAAGCAAGCTTGTTTGAGTCATTTTCTGATTAGTCTATTGGGATATCCTCTAGAAAAAAGTTTAGATTTCAATACCTGTGCTTCCTTCATATAGTCCTCCTTGTGTGAACAATTTCTGCGCAATCGCAAAAATTGTCCAAAAGGTAAACCATTTCGTAGAGTTCGAGTATGGTGACTTTTGTATGCTAAGAGTGTGTTCCTCTCTGTAGATTTCCTGTGAAGGCTGGTGTACAGGGTGCTATTTTCATGTTGTATATTAGATTTAGGAAGGCTATGGCAGATTTGTGTATCGTGGACGTGAAGGTAAGATGCCCCTGGATGTTGTTAAGGTACAACACGAAATCATTAAATTCAGTCTTGCTGCCTGACCAAATTAGGAAAATATCATCTATGTACCGTTTCCAACATTTAATGTTGGACTTGTAGATATTGTTTATGTAAAGAGCATAAGTTTGTTCGATATGGTCCATGTAAATGTTTGCTAAATTTGGTGCAAAAAACAGCCTCATACTAGTACCAGAGCATTGTTGGTAGTAAAAAGCTTCTGAGACAAAGTAATTGGATTGAAGGGCAATTCTCAGCAATGAGATGATAAAGCTTGTGGGAACTTGTGTTGGTCTAGTTCTGGTCTCTAGGAGTTTCTCTATTATCAAAATGCTTTCCTCTTGGGTTAAGTTGGTATACAACAATGAGATGTTTAAGGTTGCCAGACAGTCTGTTTCAGTGTTATAAGGCACACCATCTACCAAATTAATCATGTACATACTGCTCCTCACATATGTTTCTTGTGTGGGGACAAAGTCTTTGATGAAAAAGTCTATGCACTTCCCTATGGGTTCTAAAGCGGACCCACATCTGGACAGAATAGGGCAGCCAGGCAGATTAGTGGTGCTCTTGTGAATCTTTGGGAGTGTATACAGAACAGGTGTTCTTGGGTTTTCTGAATTCAAGAACTGAAGTTCCTTTTTGATAATATAACCCTGATCTTTACCATCTGAGGTGACTTTAAAAATGTCTTTTTTAATGTCTTGCAACAGGTTTGTACCCAGTTTTTTGTAGTGTCTCTCCTCATGAATTTGTTTGAGAATTTCTACATCATAGCGCTTCCTGTCCTGAATGACGATGCCACCCCCTTTGTCAGCTGGTTTTAGGATTATTGTTTTGTAATTTTTTAGTGCCTGTAATAATTCTCATTCTTGAAAAGTAATGTTATATGGTATGAAGCATTTGTTTGTTTTCAAAATATCTAGTCCTCCTGGTACTAGTTTTTCAAAGGTTATTAACTCTGGGGGCATAATTGAGTTAGCTGGATAAAAGGTGCAAGGCAGTCTAAGACCTGTCATTGAGTCTTGTTGTTGAGGTTCTCTGTCTTTAAAGAATATTCTTAATTGTATCTTTCAAAAGAATTGAAAAATCTCAGTCTTTAGATAGAAGAAGTAAGTGCGTTCAGTAATTACTTACGACAGCCCTTTATGTCGTAAAGTGACAGCAATGGGTTAGCATTTAGCTGAAGCCATCTTGTATTTAGAAGTTATCTTATCCGTTTTGTGAAAGCCATTTTGTATTTCTGGCAGCCATTTTGTTTGCCATGTGCCCTGTCCTACCTTTCTGTTAACTGCTCTTGTAGTCTGCCTAGAGACAAACTATATTCAGCATCTTCCACTTCGCAGATGCCCAGAAGGGCCTAGCTAGTAGAATACACCTGCTTCTCTAGTATAACTGTCAGGCTATTTTTGCTGCTGTATGGAGAAGTAATTCTCCTCCCACTTTGTTGAGCGAATAGATCTTGTAAGCCCAACTTAGTCATTTTGCATGCTTACATGAGCCAGGACTGCCCTTTGCATTTATGCTTACTATGCTACTCTAAGCATATATATAAAGCCCCAGTTGTCTGTACTCCTCATTCAGTTGCTAAGGCTTCTGTGTGACGTAGTCTCACTCATTTGAGTTTAATAAAAATGATCTTTTATATTTCAGCTTCTGTGCCAATTGCTTCTTTGTTGGTTTAAAAGGAACAAGTATCAGTGAGACCCCTGGAAGGGTTATTGATTTCTTCATTTACTCAATAGAGATTTCAACTGAGGATAGTATGCGTTGTGACAGATTAAAGACTGGGATCGCATCTAACCTTTGTATTCCGTGATCTAGTATGGTTGGTGACCCCATTGATAATGATTCCTCCTTGTCTGGCGTTCTCCTGGGGATTGTTCCAGGTCTTGCCTTTGGCCTTGCCACCTCTCTCTAAAAAAAGGCTGACTAGGGTGATTATCTGAATGACTGGGGCCGGGTTGTGCATCTGAATCTTCAGACACCCCTGAAGACTCAGAAAAAGTGACGAGTTGGTGTCCTCTGAATCTGCCCCACGTGTTCTGTCTGTTCTGTGTGCCTACTGTGGTGTAATAATCCTTCCTCAAGTAGAGGTAAGCCTTTTCATTAAAAAAGTTTTTTATGTCCTTAGTGACCTTGTCTGCCTTCTTTTGAAGCTCAAATGTGTTGAATTTGTCAATTATTTTCTTTAATTTGTCAAGGAGAGTCTTGGTTCTTTCTCTAGTTCCTCTATCTCTTTTAGGTCCGCATTTGCGTGCTGTAATGTAGTCTCTACACCCAACACCATCCAGTGGCGTGAGCAAGTAGTAGAGATGTGGCTGAAGTTTCCTTTAAATTTAGGATCTTCCTGGAAAATACCTGGAACATTCCTAACTTGTAGTCCTTGAGGGATGATACCTGACTTCAGATACTCAGTGAGCATTCAAGCATTAAGCCCTGTTCTAACATGCTTTTTCTTGGCCTTTTCTCATTTTTCAAGTAGTTGTTGTTTGAGGCTAACACATTTATTTAGGGATGGCCCACTTATGATATTCGCGATATATTCATCAGTGTATAATGGAGCTTCTCCTTCGGCCATCGTAACCCAAGAGAAAAGAAATAGGCCCTATAATGCAATAGGGTGTGTGGGAAATCCTGAAACAGATAAATTCTTTGCGGTGCAGCCACCGCTCTAAAAGTCAAGAACAAGAGACGAGGGAGACCCTTCTCACAAGGAACCAGGGTAGTATACGTATAAGCGAAAACAACGGTTCCTGTGGGTTAATAGAGTAAATAATGATGCTACTTGTGTACCCAATCGCAATAAAGAAGGGTTAGGTCAGTAGTCTAATTATTTACTATATTAACCCCCAGGAACCGTTGTTTCTGCTTATACGTATACTACGCCGACGACACCCAGTTCATCCTCTCCCTCACCAAGGACCCACACACGGCCAAAACCAACCTCCACGAAGGAATGAAGGCTGTCGCGGACTGGATGAGGAGCAGCCGTCTCAAGCTGAACTCGGACAAGACGGAGGTCCTCATCCTCGGTTCCACCCCCTCAGCCTGGGACGACTCCCGGTGGCCGACCACACTGGGAACAGCACCAACACCCACCGACCATGCATGCAATCTGTGATTCTTCCTCGACTACTCCCTCTCCATGGCCAAGCAGGTCAACGCCATCTCCTCCTCCTGCTACAACACCCTCTGCATGCTCCGCAGAATCTACAAGTTGATCCCGACCGAAACAAGTAGAACGGTGACACAGGCCCTCATCAGCAGCAGACTGGACTACGGAAACGCACTCTACACCGGAATCCCAGCCAAACACCTACGATGACTAAAACGCATCCAAAACTCCTCCGCCCGACTGATCGTCAACATCCCCTGCAGCAGCCACATCACCCCCCACCAGAGAAACCTACACTGGCTCCCCGTCGACAAGAGAATCACCTTCAAGCTCCTCACCCACGCACACAAAGCACTGCACAACACTGGAACAGCCTACCTGAACAGCAGACTCAGCTTCCACACCCCCACCCGCCAGCTCCATTCCACCAGCCTCGCCCTCGCCTCTGTCCCCTGCATCCAATGAACGACCTCTGGCGGTAGATCCTTCTCCTACCTTGCCGCCACACCCTGGAACACCCTCCCCACCCACATACGGCAGACCCAAGACCTACTCACCTTCAGAAGACTCCTCAAGCCCTGGCTCTTCAAGCTGTAGCAGCACACTCCCCCCTCCTTCAGCGCCTTGGGACCCTCATGGGTAAGTAGCGTGCTTTACAAGTACATTGATTGATTGATTGATTGTACCTGTTGATGGAAAAAGTAAGCAGGTTAATGCCCGTGCCTTTTCCAGTGCTTCCAGTGCTTACAGACGTATCCTCACTTACTTGGCAGGAACTAGTTTGTTGGTCGCCATCTTCTTGACTTCTTATTGGTTAGTAGTTATTAGAGACATCTCTGGATCCCACTATCAGAAAAGTCACAGAATCTGCCCTGTGCTGTCTATCTGTAGGCAATAAGAAGTAAGAAGGAAGACTGCCATGGTTGACCATTCTAGTGAAGACAATTCAAGACTTCGTAGCGCATAACAAAAATGCCATGTGCAGTTTCATTTGCAGACCTGGCCCTAGGTTCAACACATATCTTTACGAAAAGCTGATAATGCGGACATATTGCATTTGTTTTGATTTACTAAAAACTCTTGGTACTGGTAGTTAATAGAACTAATCTGACAACATACCAACACAACACCCCCAGAGGTCTAGGGTAAAAAGAAATAGATAGCATTCAGCTTACTGCCAGGGTCAATGAGCCCCTATATGAGAGCATGAAGAAGGCTAGCAAACATCAATTACATTGATTAAAAAGAATTACCATGACCCACCAGTTCCAGTCACCGTGACAGAACATTTATATAATTATGTAAAATTAAGCAGTATTATCTGATGTGCCTACCTGACAACAGGACTCATAATAGAGCGTGGTGGACTTTGACAAAAAATTATTAAAGTAATTAAAAATAATATTCATAGCCCACACATCCCAAATACCATTGCAAAAAAATCAAATAAATGCAGTAAAATTAGCAATTAATATCTGGGTCTGCCCAAAGCACTAATGACCATGTAAGTGCATGAGAGAAGGCAAACATTAATTACATTAATCAAAAATCATAACATTGGCCCAGCAAATCCAATAACCTTGTCAAAAAATAACAATTTTTGTAAGATAAGCAGTAATATATGGTGCACCTCTGACCACCTGGGATCCATTGTAGTGCATGAAATAACCTGAGAAGAAATGATTAAAATAATAACCATGACCCATTGCTTCCCATGACCATAGCAGAAAATTAGTAAACAAGCAATATCATCTGGTGACCCTCAGGCCCCAAGGGTCTCATATGACAGCAGGAGCAAGTTTGGCATCAATTGAATTGTGCATGGAAAGAGTAAAAAGGATCAAAGGATTGTTTTTGTGTAGGGAATGTGTCCCTTCCTGAACAAAAACAATCCTGTCTACAATGCAGGCACCTTTTCACCATGGTGCAAGGACGTCTGTGTTGGAGCTAGGCAGCGCATAGTGCAAGGAGAGGACAAGAATGCACCACATAATGTTAAAATGGAGCATTCCTGCTCTCTCCCTGTCACTCAACACAGCGGCAAGGTGTCTTGTATGCCCAGAGTTGCGTGGCTTTAAATGTTCTCCTTAGTCCATAGATTGGCCTGTCCTCAATCCCCTAGCTTAGGCTCTCCAGAAAAAAAAATGAATTAAATGAAAAAAGAGTTAAACGAGTTGGTGGGGACTACCTTCCCTCAAACATATTATACCTATGTCGAATTTCATTAATTAAAAAAAAGTCTTTTGATATAAAGTGTACACTCAAAATTGGCTAAATGCCTTGCTGATGACATCATACATGTAACGCCCAACTTCAATGGAGGTCGAAAGGTATAGGCGATAATGTTTAATGAGTGTGGAGGAGTGTCCCTTATTAAAAACACAGTAAGGTATTCTACGGGGAATTGAAATCGAATGAACTTCTGTAATAATTTAGGTGGAAATAGATCCTAAAACCACTCTCTACCTCCATCTCTGGGACATCATTGATGGTTGCAAAATAAGGAGGGAAATATATATTTTTTAAGCATCTGATACATATCTTTAAGTGGGAAATCTGGACACAAATAGATTAGGAATATATATTTTTTGTCAGAGTCAAAAGCTTTGTCATTTGTAAAGAGTTTGGGTGTTGTTGCATGTATTTTTGTGTATAACTGTAGTATGTCATAACTGTTTTCTATGTCTAGCCTTTCCTTGAATGCTTAAACACATTTAAATGAATTGTCATTTCAGATAAATGACTGTATATGCAACATTACTTATTTTCACCATTTATTTATTGAATTGCTACTGGACTTATGAGGAATGAGCGTCATTGTGCTCTGATTACTCCCTCAAACAACGGTTTATCAACAAGAAATATTTAGCAAAGAACTGAAAGTAACTTACTTGATTTCCAAAAAACATTCAAAGGTGAGTGTTGCAACAACATTTGAAGACTAATGATGAGTGATGCTTTCCTCCACTAGCCAAATCGAAAATGCACAATGAGTCAACAAAGAACGGAGAGAACCTTTCAGGTCAGGAAGAGAAGTTATTACTCTATGTATGTAGCTTGAGTGTGAATAGTACTCCCCATCTAAGAAAATGTATTTTGCGCTAAGTAAGTTGCTCGAATAATACTTTTGAACAAAACAGTATCTTAAAAGAGAATTTTGCGCAAAAGTGTACTGCCACTCACTACAATATCAGTAAATACATGCATCCAGTCCAGGCACCCAGAATACACTCCTGCATTATGTGACTATAACACTGCACCAGCAGCAATGTAGGTTGGAGGGGGAGAGAAAGTGGGTTGACACAGAAGGTTTTGAAAGGAATTTAAAACTATGTACATTCTTCGTATATTCGTATAGAGGCTCTTGCGGCCCCTTATGTTTATACCCGTAGCTTTACAGATTGTACCCAGGCTTCCACGGTTGGCTGCAATATCATGCCTTGACCGTAGAAGGTCAGATAATGTAACTTGTGTCCTACCAGTGCAAGTGCATTCTGCTGCACACGCCTTTGTGTGCTCTCGACTGAGGGACCCATATTAATCTTACAGCTTCTGAGCACCGCGCTGTCACTTCTGAGTGACTATCCCTTCAACCTTGATGGAACTTCATTTTTCAAGCAATCCTAAATCTCTGGATGAAATGCTTTTCCAATGTTGATCTTACATAATCCAGTTAAATGGCAATTCAACTCTGTTGCAACGTTTTTGCTATGCAAAAAGTGATTGGCTTTTGGAAAAATATTTTATTTCACAGCAGGGAAAGGGTACAGAAGTACATCAAGGCTGGCATCTGCAAACACAGCTTCACCAATATAACTGACATAAATTACAAGGCAAATAAAATAAAGCACGCTCCCAACCCACCTCTCATAAAATGCAAATCTTCACACAACACTCCGAGCCCCTATACACCAGACCCAGAAACAAAACAATGCAAAAGAACACTGCTTAAAAACAGAAGGCAGACCAATTTGACAGAATTTTGAGTAGATCTGGTGAATCAAACCATCATTCTGCTACCATTTATACATAAAAGACCTCTAAAACGTCCATACTGGGGACGGCAGCCACTTAGGTGCGAGTATTGCTTATTAAAAACGTATGTATTTCGGTCCGTACACTCAAATTCTCTAAACTAGCTACACTTTGGTGGTACAGGTAGATTTTAAAGCTTATCATTACTTTCTGGGATACATTAATTTCTCTGAAGAAAAGGCCAAACCCATGAGCATTGAGAGAAAAAACTCATCCTGGTGAATGAAACAAATGCTTGAATTGGTAAGAATTGTTATGTTTGATCGGTTTGTCCCACCCGACTAAGATCTGAGGGGGTGTGTCACTGCCAGAACCTGTGACCTGTGACATGATAGTAGAGAACATGTAAAGGAGGGGCCGGAACGAGTGAAGAAAATAAAAGTCACCGGACGGGACCGCTCCACCCCCAGTTTGACGCATGCCTCCACCTCGTCTGCCGCTGACTCTTCCTCCTCCGTTGCTGGTCTGGCATGTCTTGATAGGAAGTTGGCGAGGTTCTGCGCCCCAGGGCGATAAACTACCTGGAAGTGATATTCCTGTAACTGAAGGATCCACTTTTCAATCCTTGGTGGAGGTTTTGAGGGAGCTCCCATGAAAAGTGGGATCAGGTGCTTGTGGTCCGTGGGGAGAGAATAAAAGGTACCGGAACCCGAGCCTTGGGGTTCTGTACCATACAAATGCACCACGTGTGTGTCATGCTTTGTGACTACTTCTTAGGCGTAGGACCTGGGTCAATTTTCTATAACTCGCATCACCTGGTTTGAGAGCCTAACTAACATGATCAATTGTAGCCTTTAAAAACTCTCCAGAACGAGGGCCCTTGTTACAATAGCAGAATATGTCCAGTAAGGACCCTTTGTTTTTGCTGCTGCCCCAGCATGTATTGCCTAACCTCAGCTCTTACAGACACAGGCCCTAATAACAAATGGACCAGCAATCTCCCGGTAACTTTGGCCCCTCACGCAATTCCTGATACCTGGTGTACCTGTAAATCTGGAGATCCGGAATTTAAGGGGTATTAAATATGCGACCTTGAGAGGACCCCTTTGAAATGAGGAATTAATGGGAGGATAATTAATTCCAGGTCTGATTCCCCATGTAATTATTCCTATCTCTCTAGATTTTCATTTGGTCCCATTGCAATTCCGGTCCAACAGTGATCGCTGTACTATAGTCAAGGCAGACTTCTGAAGGTACCAAAAGTTTGGTGAATAGCTGGTGTTGGTTTTGATGGCTGTCCACCAAGCGTTTTTTTCCCAAAAACAAGCTCTCAAAGTTGGAATTTGTTTTTGAGAAACAAGTAAATAGTGATCAGGGAGATTTTTTCCATTGGTGTCAGAATCACTATTTTAATTTTTCTGGTTGTCACCACCAGGTTTTCCCTGGCGATGACAGAAAGAAAGGATACCAGTCTGCCCTAAATAGGGTGGGTAGTTTGATGCCCTTACTCTGACGGTAGGCATTGTGTCATGCCATCAGATTATGCTTTCCTTTAAAGGAGCCTATATGGGCACCTTGACAGAAAGCTGAAGATCCGCCTGACATAAAATAGGGCTGGCGGACGGAGAGTTTGTCAGACAGGTTACTCCATCACATTTATGATGGAGTACCATGTTGACGAAACTCTAAATTGGGCCCACATATATTTATTTCATGCGGTAGACAGCCATTTAATGAGATAATACAGTTGGTGGTTGGGAAAGATAGGTAGATAGATATCCTTTATTATTTGATTAATTAAAATCTTCCAATAAAACAAATGAATTCAATAATCCATTATATATAATTTGAATAGCAGCAATTCTTTTGATACATCTTTTAAGTGAACATTTTTGATAAAATTCTTTAGAATGAGCTGAGAATAAAGCAAATCAATAAACATTTAAAAAAGGAATAAAATAAAATAATTATTAATTCTATGTCTCCTGGAGTTCTAATTTTTTCCACACTTTCGTTAAAAATGTTACCAAAGCAGAATTCATAAATATATCATCTGAGGAGAGACATAGGATCAATGCCTGTCTACAAGTTCTTACCCCTCTATCATTAAATAGTCTCTTTAGGACAGTTACTCTTTCATTTCTCAGTTCAGAACAGAGACACAATAGGAGGATAATGTTCTCCTCCCCAGATTTGCACAGCCTACATACAGTGTACTTTTTCAAAGGTGGTGGATGGCGTAGTCCCGGCAATACACCAAAACATGCTTTAATAAAGATTTGCTTGTTTTTCAGCGACCATGGCGTATTCAGGTATTGCTGTGCCATCTTTTTTGAAAAAGCATTTATTATGGGCCATGCATGTTTTTTATTTCCAAAAGTGGCTTTATCGCTTATCAATGATAAATGATCTGTTATTTTATTGACAATTTTCTTAAATGATTCTTGAGTTATAGTAGAATACCAAAACGGCCCAACCTCAAATTCTTCCAAGGCCGCATCCAAATATTTACAGGCAGGTTGGGAAAGTCACTTAAACTCTTCATCTCTTAATTTTTACATTATACCAAGATAACTTTATTTATTTGTCAAGATCCTGCAATGAATTAAGGGGCCGATTAGGATGGCGGACGGACTTGCGTCCGTCCGCCATCCCAGAGGTGGAGGGACCGTCCGCATGGGCTGCGGCGGTCCCTCCGTGCAAATTAGGATGTGACCGCCACCCTGGCGGTCACATCCTGGATATTTAACATTGCGGCGGGTGCTGCTTCAAGCAGCACCCGCCTCAATGTTAAAAGTGCATGCTTAACATTTACATGCACAAAGCGGCAGGCACCGCGCGGTGCCTGCCGCTTTGTGCATGTAAATACTGGGGGGTACCATAGGTACCCCCCATGTGCATCCCCCACCCGCCTACACCCTGGGGGCCCCCAACAGGCCCCCAAAATCAAAAGTACACATGCTTTTCCACGGTGGAAAAACCGCCGCGGAAAAGCATGTTTACAAATGCACCCTAATTTGGCTGGCGGTGTCTGATAGACACTGCCAGCCAAATGAGAGCTTTTCCGCGGCGGTTGTAATCCGACCGCGGCGGAAAAGCAGCGGACGGAAACCAAGACCCACCAGCCATCGTAATGCGGCGGTGGGTCTTTGGTGACTCCGCAGAGGATTTTCCGCCTCCTCCGGGCCGGAGGTGGCTTCCGCCGGCCCGGTGGAGGCGGAAAATCCTCCATCCTAATTGGCCCCTTAGTGTTTTCCGTGACTTCAGCGTTTTAATGAATTTAATGATTTTGCCTACTGTTACTGAGTCGAACACCTTCCTGCTATCATTGGTTATTCAAGGAAGGTCAACACCTCTCAAAATGAATGTCCCCTTCTATTATATATATGTAACAGACTTTTCTCATGAACAAGTCCTTATCTCACTTAGCCACATGGACCACAAGATGTGGATTCAGAAAAAAAAAATCATGAACATTATTATTTTTACAATCTACAATCATATTATACTCAATATGTCTGACAGGGATTATAATTCCAAAGGTGTCGAACTTCCTAACAAGGAACGCTAATAATTTAACTGTCATCTCATTGTTGTGCCAGCGCTCCTGCGGGGTACTGTTTTTCTATAGTTTTCTCTCAATTAGGTACAACACATATCATAATGACCAACCCCTGGGACCCTAACAAGTTCTTAAGAATTCAGGAAAAGAAATTTGAATTATACCTTATTCCTGGTATAAGATTTTTCATTTCACAGGTGCCACTTTCATCTTCCGAAACGGATACTACATTTCTTACATCTAGTACTCTCTACATTGGACATCATAGATCTTTTTTCTGCAAATTAATACATTTAAAGGAGCCAGTATTCTAGAAAACACAGTTTAATGTATATTCTCAATCCAATGTCTAGCTGATATAAACATTTCACCAAATTCAGTTGATTTCTTTGCTTCATTCCTTTATTCAGTATCCACTTGACGATATACAGCTAAAATGTGAACATGAACAATATCTACACTGGGACACATTTTTAGATCTTAGGCCATGGCAGATTGATCATATTTACTGAGATTGCCAGCATAGTAGAATTTTGCACTAGCATTAACAATTCAGAGAGTGAAGACATTTAAAGTGAAATTTGCACAGTTTGCAAGCACGTAATCAAACAATGGGAGGGCAAGGGGGTGTGTGAGCAGAAGGGAAAGAAAGAAAATAAAACAAAATACCAGGGTTTTTATAACAGGCATTTTTAATAGGCAGATACTTGGGAAACCACAATTAAACAGGTACCGAAGCCTAGGGAGTGAGACAAACAAATGAACGTCTAGTAAGATAGTGAGTAAACCAATGGTGAATAAGAACTGATGGTACAGAGGAATCAGAAGAGGCAGACAAGGGTTTTAAAACAGAAGAATAGATATCAGAAATCTCTTAAGTAAAACGAAGTGCAATGTTCTCTGCAGAGTGAGAGGAGCATTGGGAAACATCTGGAGCGGGCAGAGGAAGCAGATGATTGATAGTTCAAACAGTTGTCGTGGATGGAACATTTGATCATGACTAAACAGGTGGGAAAGGATTCTTTCTTTGTTTATATTTAGTGGCATAAATATTGTGAATTTTCAAGAGCTTAACAGAGGATTGCCTGTCCTGATTTACGCCAAAAGAATTCAACATGGCACATAAAGCAAAGGCAGGGCAGTTGCCACATCTGCTAAGGTTGAGGGGATTTCTGTGTAAGTTTGAAAATTTTCAAAGCAGCAATGGACACAAGGGAAGAAGATAGTGCAACAGTGAGAATTCAAAGAGATTGAGTCATAGTATGAGAAACATAGTGATTCATAGAAATAACATATGAAAAGAGATTAGGCCACTCTGGCATTCCATACGTTCTTTAATTAAATTTTGGAGCGGAGAAGGCCAATACATGGTGAAGGACGGGGCCCTCTAGGGCCATGCGGGTTGTCTACAATCTCCTGCTATTCCTTCCCAAGAATGAAGAGTCAGTCAGACATTAGAGAATACAAACTTACTTTATTTGGTTTATATTCTGCTGAGGAGCCCAGTCAGGCCTTCACCATAAGATTTCTGCTAAGGGGGACTGACGCCCCAGACAAGCTGATACATAATAAACTCTTCTGGAGACTACGGCCACACCTCTAATGGAAAGTTACTGGCTTGAGCCGGGCATGAACAAAGGAGGTACAGACAGATGAGCTACCACCTGCCAGATGGGTGCACTATCAGTACTCCAAGGTTACTGTGTGAGTTTCAGCGTCTCCTAACGTGGGAGCAGAGTTAAACATCGAGATTGGAATGCAGAGAAAGAATATCAGTTCATTAGCAAGTCAGGATACAGCCTTGAACAGGAGAGAAAATAATTAAGCATGGACCAAAAATCCGTTCCGCTCGCGAAATTTGCGGATTTTCGGCAATTTCGCGATCTGCAAATCTCGCAAAATTGCCACAAAATTCGCAAATTCGGTCGTGGGCGGATTTTTTTTTTATGGACAGCTCACTCAAGGGACCAAAGTTAAAGGCACACACGGTCACTGGAGGCAAATCTTCTGGCCCTTTACGCAGCTGCAGTGTAGGAAAAGCACTATACATTTACCCAACGAGGTAGCACTTACTGATTAGACAGTAGAAAGTACTACAGTTGAGTAGAGGTACTGCACATGACAAAACGGTGGCATCTTTGTGGATAACTATGCAGGGCAGGATTCATTCCGGCATGAGGCTCTTGTCACAAAAATTAAACCTCAACAGGAAGCACTTACAGATATAAATAAAGCAGGTGCCGAGTTGAAGCTCAAATTCAGTAACGTTTTAATCAGCCCAAAAACATTAGTGAGCACGGTCAAGGCTGGGCAAATGTGCTTTAACCCCTTATCTGCAGTCGAAAATTAGCTGTAATACTCGAGGGAAGTCTTTGAATCCATGAGTTTCTCAAGCGCAATCCCCGTGTAGTTCCTGTGACCAGGAGGCTGCTTTCTCCTCATCTGCTGCCCTGCTCGCTCTCTGACCGTTTATAGTAAACACAAGAGGCATGTTGACATGCATAGAAGCCCCGCCCGTTTGGCCCCGCACCACACACTAGCGGTATCAAACGTCTTACCGCCCTTTCCCAACTATAATAGACAGCTCACTCAAGGGACCTCGGCGCCTTTTGGCGCGGTGGCAAAGTTACAGGCACACATGGTCAGTGGAGACAAATCTTCTGGCCCTTTACGCAGCTGCAGTGTAGGAAAAGCACTATACATTTACCCAACGAGGTAGCACTTACTGATTAGCCAGTGGAAAGTACTCCAGTTGAGTAGAGGTATTGCACATGACAAAACGGTGGCATCTTCGCGGATAACTATGCAGGGCAGGATTCATTCTGGCACGAGGCTCCTGTCACAAAAATTAAACCTCAACAGGAAGCACTTACAGATATCAATAAAGCAGGTGCCCGAGTTGAAGCTCAAATTCAGTAACGTATTAATCAGCCCAAAACATTAGTGAGCACGTTCGAGGCTGGGCAAGTGTGCTTTAACCCCATATCTGCGGTCGAAAATTAGCTGTAATACTCGAGGCAGGTCTTTGAATCCATGAGTTTCTCGAGCGCAATCTCCATGTAGTTCCTGTGACCAGGAGGCTGCTTTCTCCTCAACTGCTGCCCTGCTCGCTCTCTGACCCTTTATAGTATACACAAGAGGCATGTTCACGCGCATAGAAGCCCCGCCCGTTTGGCCCCGCACCACACACTAGCGGTATCAAACTTCTTCCCGCCCTTTCCCAACTATGATGGACAGCTTACTCAAGGGACCTCGGCGCCTTTTGGCCAGGGCCGGACTGGCTTCCGGGCAGTTGTGTGTGCTGCAGAGCAGGGGGATGATTTCTCCGTGGTATGTGCGTATTTCGTTGATGGGGACCTGCATGCACTTTAAAAAAAAAAAAGCAAAACGAATTTCGTTTTGCACACACAGGTCCCCATCAACGAAAGCATCCCCCTGCTCGTCCGCACACACAACTGCCCGGTAGCCAGTCCGGCCCTGCTTTTGGCGCGGTGGCAAAGTTACAGGCACACATGGTCAGTGGAGACAAATCTTCTGGCCCTTTTCGCAGCTGTAGTGTAGGAAAAGCACTATACATTTACCCAACAAGGTAGCACTTACTGATTAGTCAGTAGAAAGTACTCCAGTTGAGTAGAGGTATTGCACATGACAAAACGGTGGCATCTTCGTGGATAACTATGCAGGGCAGGATTCATTCTGGCACGAGGCTCCTGTCACAAAAATTCAAACCTCAACAGGAAGCCCTTACAGATATAAATAAAGCAGGCGCCCGAGTTGAAGCTCAAATTCAGTAACGTTTTAATCAGCCCAAAACATTAGTGAGCACGGTCAAGGCTGGGCAAGTGTGCTTTAACCCCATATCTGCCGTTGAAAATTAGCTGTAATACTCGAGGGAGGTCTTTGAATCCATGAGTTTCTCGAGCGCAATCCCCTTGTAGTTCCTGTGACCAGGAGGCTGCTTTCTCCTCACCTGCTGCCCTGCTCGCTCTCTGACCCTTTATACACAAGAGGCATGTTGACACGCATAGAAGCTCCGCCCGTTTGGCCCCGCACGACACACTAGCGGTATCAAACATCTTCCCGCCCTTTCCCAACTATGATGGACAGCTCACTCAAGGGACCTCGGCGCCTTTTGGCGTGGTGGCAAAGTTACAGGCACACATGGTCAGTGGAGGCAAATTATCTGGCACTTTACGCAGCTGCAATGTAGGAAAAGCACTATACATTTACCCAACAAGGTAGCACTTACTGGATTAGCCAGTAAAAAGTACTCCAGTGCAAATCGCAGAAAAAAACGCGAATTTGCAGATTTTTTTGCGATTTTGTGCAAATTCGCGGACCGCAGATCCGCAAAATTCGCCCATAGTTAAAAATAATAATGAAGTACAGTTTTGCTAAGGCAAACGAAAACAGAAATAGGGCCTAGTAGGAGCACGGCCCAAGCAGTCTTCTAGTGGTTACAAAATACAAAATGAAGTCACACAAACTAACTAAACTTACATGCTGTGAGGATAACTCAGTGGGTTGCATAATGCGAATACACAGTGTGAATACAATAGCGTATATTTAGCTACGTAATGCTAACCTAACATAGCAAGTATAAATGCACAATGGGAATAGGAGTTTAAAATCCAACGGACCCTCCTTCTAGCATATGTGGCTAAAAGCTTTATTGCTGTCCGACAGGGTCTTTACAATTCTAAGTGGGAGGAGGAAATGTACAAAAACATTCATATTGCTACACATACTCAAAGCAAATGGAAATATACAAAATCGTCATTTAATACTTAAATATTCCCTCGTCTATCAACATTATTGACTGAATTTCTTGCACCATCATGGGGGAGTACTTATTATCCTGTCTGTGCAGCGTAATGCTGGGAGTCAGTTTACTCACAAAATATGTACAGCAGGCTGGGAGACAGTTGATACACAAACAACAGCTAAAGATGACCCCTGCAATGACTATCAGGACGAGAAAGATCTCCCAACCCCATGAAGCCAGGAGGCCCCAGAACCACCTAGTGAAGGACCACGAACCATTAGCCTGATGTTCTCTGAAGCAAGTCTGTGTATTTCTGTATGGTAGAATATACAGTCGGGGTACTATCAGGTATGTACACACAGCAGCTGCTGCCGATGACACGACATGCTCCATCCATGTCAGCTAGAAGTACAGCTCGAACCTTCCGGTTTTGAGGCAAAACGAGTCTTATAGCTTGGGGTTCGACTGTAATATGAGTCAGTACATCCGCAGTGGTGTTAATGACTCCCTCAACTATTCTGGCAAGGTGCCGTATGTTGCGGCTATTAAACATGGGATCCCAGAATGGTACAATGCCCTTCATTATAGCAGTAAATTGCTGTAGGGAGGTATCTGTTTGATCAATATCATCTGTATTAACAACACTTTTTACCCGGTGCACAAAATATTTCTACGGTGCAACCTCTGATCTTTGTGGTAGTTGGACTGGGCAAGATAAACAGGAGGCAGGAGGAAGGAGAGATAACACTGGCCAAACCACACCCTAGGGTGCCAAGTATAAACTTGTTCTCCACAGATGAATGACACATTTGTGGGTGTCAACAAGGGTGGACTACTAGTCGTATTCAATTTATATGTATAGTTGCAATGACTCTGTCCTACCAAGACATTGCCTGACCTTTGAACACAGAAACTAGCAGTTGCATTGATCACGGGGGCGGGCATTGCTTTAACTTCAGTGATATTGCCCTCTTGGAAACATTTAAAATATTCGGTGACGTTAAATCCTTGGAAGTCTAGTACTTCATTTTGTAACCAGGTGACATTTTCATGGACTGTAAAGACATTCATACAAGCATCAGGATATAGGGTACCCTCCTTTCCATCTGTCCCATATGTATATCCTTGATGTACCACTATATAATCTAAAACTGCCTCATAGTCAGCCTGTGTCATTTTCATTGCATCCACATAGTAATGCATACAAACAATGGATAGTAGTTGAAACCAAGCTTCACAACTACCTAAATAGGACAAGGGCACCAATATTAGCAGATAATTTTTATGCATAACTAAGGGGAGCCGTCCACATACCCAACACTTCGTGGCATTAGCAGTGCGATGGACTAGATGAAGCATTTGAATGAATGCATGCTGAGTATAAGTTTGTCTATGTCTTTCTTTTTGCTGGGCCAATGTAATGAGCAAGTGCTCAGTTGGAACAGGGGTAGTCCCTATCAAAGTATTCACAAGGTTTAATTCCTCTAAATACCAGACTACCCCAAATAATGTTATCATAACCAGGATAATGAATACCACCACCACTACCCTATTCCCAGTAGATCAGCTAGACCACCCAGGACCATTCTGCAGCATCGGAGAAGTCACTAGAAGCTGCTCCTCTCTCATGTTTGCATGACCAAATGGGTACATTAAAAATACTTTTCAAGGGGCGTGGCTACGCGCGCAGCGAGACTGGCTGCTCCCTAACAGAGCTCCGGCGAGGGCCCGCACCTAGGGGGTCATTTCTCCATGCAAAACACCACCTGGCCGGCCCACACTCGCAGCGAGTGACCAGAGGACACTGCCAAAGCATCGGACCGAAGCTCAAGGTCCATTGAGCCCCGGACCCGCACCGGCACCAACGCGGCCACCATAGCCGGAGGAGTGAACACGGGCTCGGCGAGACCCGGCGGGCGAGCCCGGTGTCGAGACCGGAAGTGAGGGCCGCGCGGAAGGGGCGCCCGGGAGCAGCGGACTGAGGCGACGGCGCTGGGTCACACCACAGCGCATCGACCCTAGGCGGATCACGAAGGGCAGAGACGACTCGGCTGGCCATGACCCGAGAAAAGTGAGGAGGCGCAGCGCTAGGGGACTGGGGCCGCCCGCTGGACTTCTGAAGCCGAGACAGACACGAGGAGGTGCCCATCCCCCTCCCGACCTACAGCGGAGGGACGGAGCAATACTGGGGGAAGCGGACCCGGGATCGGACCCCCGACGGCGCCTGCTGCGACCCTGGGCGGTAAGTGCTGCGAAGCGAGGGGCACAGGGCGCAACACCTGCCCGGCTCACCCGGCGCCACGAACTACCAGGCAGCCAAGAGACACCTCCAGGGCGCCCAGTAGGCCACATCCAGAGACACAGGGTGGCAGAGGGGCAACACCGGTGAGAGCCACTGCCCAGCCAAAAGTTCCGCTGCTGACAACGTGCGCAGACCTGAGGTGATTGCCGGTTGGGGGAAGCGCCAAGGGGAGACACTGCCTGATACTCACGCCACCAATGCCCGCAGCTGGATACTGACGGACCCCGGCACACTTGAGTCCACGGCTTAGCCGGAAACCCGACTCACCAGGGAATACGAAACCCAGATTAAGTCCGACTGCTCAGGCCGCCCGCCGTAGCCACGGAGAGCCGCGCACACAGAACCATAGAGACTGCTGGGAGAGTAGGGCATCGTGGGGTGACACTGCCAGCCGCACGTAGCCCATAACTCCGGAGCCCTTGGAAACACGGCGCTACTGGACACCCGACGAAACAGGGGGTAAGCGAGGAGCTCAGAACACGACCAACAGCGGGAGGGGTACAACATTGCCCACTACCAGAGTCCTGAATGGGATAACGGCTGCCACCGACGCAAGCGGCGCTTTGGACGACGCGACCGCACAGGAGGCTCAGAGGCGACAGTCACCTGCCCTGGAAACGCCACAAGACCACGGACCACCACCCCACCCGGATGTCTGGAGGTGCCGGGAAGCGCACAGGAACGGGGAGCACGTCCCAAAAGGGCAAAATGGACAAGCCGCAGAAACAAACGGACGCAGATCCGGTGACGGCCAGACTGGACTCGGTACTGGCGGCCATGGAGCGCCTGGAAAGTTCCATCCAGTCCACCCGGACATCCCTGGAGGCGAAAATAGACGGAGTCGCAATAGATCTCACACACCTGAAAGAGGACCATAAGAAACTGGCCGAGCGCACCAAAACCCTGGAAACCGCAGTGACGGACATAGACCCTCGAGTCGCCCAATCGGACAAACATATTAAGGATCTCCTCAACAGAGTGGAATTCCTAGAGGACAGGGCAGAGGATGCGGAAGGGAGGGCGAGACGCAACAACGTCCGCATAGTAGGTTTGCCGGAAAAATGGGAAGGCAAGGATCCGACCGCCCACGTGGAGGACTGGCTACGCACCCTGTTACCCGAAGGCACCCTCTCGCCATATTTCGTGGTGGAACGGGCGCACAGAGTCCCGACCAGGCCGCTCCACACAGGCTCAAACCCACGCCCTTTTCTGATCCGAATCCTGAACTATAGGGACCGGGACACTGTACTAAGAGAAACCCGAAAACTGGGCACCATTCAAGTTGAAAACGCGAACATAATGTTTTTCCCAGACTATACAATCCAGGTGCAGCACCAGAGGCTATCGTTCCTAATGGTAAAACGGAGGCTACGCCAACTGGGGCTTACATATTCCCTCCTATTCCCAGCGAAGCTCAGGGTGATAGCGAACGAGAAGACACACTTCTTTGACTCCTCGGAAGACGTGGAGGCCTGGCTGGACAACGGGACGGACAAGAGCACGGGGAGGTCCGGAAATCCGGACAGGCCCAGGAGACACCGAAGACCCAAGAGGAGACGTGGCGCCAGGTCACCCTCCCCCGCGGCCAGCGGCACCCAACATAGCGCGAGCCCACCGGAAGAGGACATACGCAGAGAACAACAGGAAGCCCTGCGGATGGTCTCGGAGCTCAGCGGCTCCCCGATACGGCGTTCCCCGCCTGCCACCAGCCCTAGAACATCGCCGAGTGAAGATGAGGCGATATATGGTCTCCCGGATTCGCAACTCTCAGGTGGGCTGCCAAACATCACCCCACAAACGTCGGATCTGTACGGCTGAAGTAGTGCCGCAACACGGGGCTCTCGGCGAGGGGAGCATTGGCAAGGCGCTGCCCGATGGCAACGGACACCGAACCCGCAGTAAGTCATGACGATGTCACACTGGCAATTATCAACTGCGGGGCAGACGCCCCAAGGAACCCACACCACGGGGGCCACCACCACTTTGCAGGGTCCCCATGGGAAGGCGAAGGTTACCACCTACAAGCTTGACCAGAGCAGCGGCCCCGTGTCTTTACAAATATACTGTTCGATAGCCGATGGGCCGGCCGGCTGACCACTCAGACTAACGAACACATCCCCCTGGGAGGGCGCTCACGCCTTCATGCTCAACAGATACACACTGGCTGCTTGGACTGCGTGATGTATAGCAACCCCCCGGAATGGATTGTTCGCACTTTTCGTAGAATGTTTGGACGGCTGCCCGTTTGGCAACCGACCCGATGGAGTTACCCCCAGTTAATGTTTACCCCCCTTCTCCCTATTGTGAAACGCTGCATACATGGCTCGCAGGGGTGCTCGCTGAACTATTCCAAGGGCTGCTCGGACAAAGGAGGAGATACTCTGACACTGGAAACCGGAGGGCCTAATGGGAGGGTGCTTGGAACAGGGGAGGGTACGGGTGTGACTGCCTTGTTGAATGCTGATGGCTGAAGTCAAAATGTGTACCTGGAATGTGCGCGGAATACACACACCCGCGCGCAGGTACATGATTTATTCGTACCTGAAGAGGCACAAGGTACAGATAGCGCTCCTACAGGAGACTCACCTGACATCACCAGAGGTACACACCCTGCGCAGGCGATGGCGAGGTCAGATCTATGCAACTGGGTTCTCCTCTTACGCTAGGGGGGCACTGATATGGGTGCGACCAGGGCTCCCGTTTGAAGTTGAGGACTCACACATAGACAAGGAAGGGAGGCTGGTGGCAGTGAAGGGGCGCCTGGACGGACGCCCGCTGGTGGTGGCGTCGCTATATGCCCCTAACACAGACCAACAGAGGTTCCTGGAAATGGTGTCCACGACCCTGGCGCACTGGCACGGGATCCCCTGGATATTGGGGGGGGATTACAATAGCGTATTAGATACCACACTGGACCGCTCATTCCCACCTCTACCCGGCGCACCAGTGGTGGGTGCCATGAAAGCTCTTATAGCCTGGGCCTCACACTGGAATCTGCATGATGTGTGGCGCCACCGGAACCCAACGGCCAGGATATACTCGTACTACTCAGGAGCTCATACCCTACACACCCGGTTAGACAGATTCATGCTCACAGATGATCTACTCCCTCTGGCGACGGAGGCGCTATACATGGGTAGGACACACTCCGACCATAACCCACATGTGCTGACGATCTCCTGGGCACACACACGCCCCCCTGTCCCCAACTGGAGGCTGCAGCCGGACCTCCTGCTAGACGCACCTTTCCGGAACTCACTGTTCGCACACATTGTACACTACTTCGAGGATAATGCAGGTACAGCCACATCTCTGCAGATGGAATGGGAGGCGTTCAAGGTGGTCATTAGAGGACAATGCTTGGGCACGCAGGGGAACCTCAAACGCCAGGTGGAGAGGGACTTACACAGGGTGGAGGAGGAACTGAATAGACATGAGCGGGACTCGGTGGGAGGGCACATCACTGGGCTTCACAAAGCGCAGGCGGCCCACGAAAAGCTACTGGAGAGGCTCAGATGTCTGAACTTCGCGGCTCACGCGGCGCGCACACACGACAGGGGGGACAAGCCCGGCAAGCTGCTGTCGTGGCTCATCGCTAGGGAAGATCGGACGCAGCCAGTCACGAAAGTACTAGGCGCGAATGGAGTGCCCTTACACACACAGTCAGAGATACACGGAGCGTTCACCGCACACTACAAAGCACTATATCGCTCTTGCCTACCCACGCCCGCCCCGGACACGGAGGAGTATCTTAATCAGATACTGCTGCCGACACTCACTGATGCCCAACGTGCCGTCCTAACGGCACCCATAGCTCCCGAGGAGCTCCGGGAAGTCATAGCGGCGCTCTCCAACGGAAAGTCCCCCGGCCCAGACGGACTCCCAGCGGAGTTTTATAAAGCATACCAAGACCTCCTGGTCCCTGAACTCGTAAAACTGTATGAGACAGCACTGGACGACTCCTCCCTGCCCCCATCTCTGAGTGAGGCTACACTGGTCTCCCTCCTGAAACCGGGTAAGGACGGGGCACTCATGGGCTCATATCGGCCCCTTGCCCTCTTAAACACGGACTACAAAATACTAGCTTCTATGCTAGCGAGGAGACTGGCCCAATACACGCCTACCCTGGTCCACCCTGACCAGAACGGGTTCGTACCCACACGCAGCACGTCACATAACATCCGCCGGCTATTTAGAGTGCAGGAGTACGCGAGAGGCCCTTGGCCACTATCAGGTTGCATAGTATTGGACCTGGAGAAAGCATTCGACTCGGTGGAGTGGCCGTTTCTTAGGGCGGTTATGCAGAAGTTTGACCTGGGAGACGCTTTTCTGGACATGGTGGGTCTCCTATATCAAACGCCAACAGTTCGGGTCCGGATAGGGGGCCTGCTATCGGAGGCCATACAGGTGAGGCGGGGCACACGGCAAGGCTGCCCGTTATCACCTCTACTCTTCTCGTTGGCCATGGAACCGCTGGCGGAGATACTGCGGATGCAAGGCGCCGAGTGGGGCATCCCGTTGATAGATGGGGTACACGCAGTTTCCCTGTATGCCGACGACCTACTCCTCTACGTCAGGGACCTAACACGGATACCGCCGGGACTAACCGGCGCCCTCCGCGAATTCTCAACACACTCGGGACTGAGGGTCAACTGGGGTAAATCTGGGGTCTTCCCCTTTCACCCGGATATGCAGGAATGCGCAGTGCAACTAGGGGACACGACACTGACATGGTATGCCGGCACTTTTAAGTATCTGGGCATCCACATATATAGGAATGCAGCAGATATACTGGATGGCAACCTGATTCGAGCCATAAATTCCTTGCGGGCCCAGATCCAATTTTGGGGCACGCTCCCGCTCAATGTCCCGGCCAGAATCACCCTGACTAAAATGATAGTCCTGCCTAGACTACTGTACTATTTTTCGAATATACCAGTGTATGTCCCGGCTCGGGTCTTTAGAGACTTGGAGACCCTTACACGAACACTGATCTGGAATGTGGGGAGACCAAGGGTGGCCCTGAAGAAATTGTATGCCCCGACGGCCTCGGGGGGACTCGCGGTCCCGAATCAAGAGCATTACTACCTTGCCGCGCAACTCCAGTGGGTGGTGGCCTGGCTTGCGGGTAGGAACCTAAACGACACGGCCTCGACAGTCCCGGCCCTGACCCATGCAGAAGCCCTCGCACTATTCCACCCACTCAGAGGAGCGACACGCGAGACGCAGCTGCACCTAGCAGTGGCACTGCGATGCTACAGGCGTGCACTGCGATTGACCAGGGAAACTGCCCCCTACGCACCAGCCCTGCCGCTGGAGGGACTGCCAAGGCCTGGGGGAGTGGTGACAGCAACACACCTACATGACTGGGCGCAGGTGGGGCTCGAGACACTGGCGGACTTGTATGACGACGGGGCCATGGTACGGTTCGAGGGGCTGGTGGAGAATCCGGGACTGCCAGCGGGACACTTCCTGATGCATGCATCAATGATGCGAGTCCTCACGGAACACTGGGGCGATATGTCCGTGGAACCCGAGACCCACCTCTTAATACAATACCTGCACGTAATGGGGGCGGGGTCACACGTTGTGCACTGGCTAACGCAGGCACTGAGGTCCCACACGACGGCCTCCCTTCAGTCGCTCAGGGATAGATGGACCACTGACAGGGGGAGGGACTGGTCGGATAAAGAATGGGAAAGGATCCTAGAGGGGCCGCAACACGTCCCTCGCAACTCGAGATTCAGAATCATACAGTTCTATATCATGCATAGAGCATACTTGTCCCCGGACAAGGTTAACCGCTACTTTGGTTTGAATACCTCCAAATGCCCGCGATGCGCGCTCCTAGACGCGGATCTCCTGCATATGCTGTGGGCATGTCCCAAGCTCCGGACGTACTGGCACGATGTTACCGCGCTGTTGACAAAAGGGACTGCGCTGGGCCAACGACACGACTGGGACACCTGTGTACTGGGCCTTCTCACCAGGACCAAACATAACAAAGCACATATGAGGTTCTGGGATCAGGGGCTGATAACCGCCAAGAGACTCATAACCCGCCACTGGAAAGCCGTGGAACCGCCCCTGCCGAAACATTGGTGCGCCTCTCTCATCTATTGGGCGACCGCAGAAGGCACGGTGTTATGTAGGGAGGAAACGGCGGGGCGGAGGGCCATACCGATAGCTCAGGTATGGGAGGGCTTCCTGAGAGCATTCACCAGAGCTTGCCACGATAAAGGGATATTGTAAGGAGATGGCTCCTCCCCAGTGGACAGGGGGGGGCCAGGTCCAAATCACAGACTGAGTGGCGAGAGAGGGGAGTATCGGGAGCCACACATATATGGGCATGAAATACCACCCCAGCGACCCACCGCCCACCCACACGACCTACCCCCCCCCCCCCACTGATCAGCGGAGCCCACATATACCCTCGACCCCACAGGTGCGCCCACACCCGAGACCCAGAGCCACTACACACCGCCGATGCCTCCTCCCCCGAGCACACTCAGGGCCAGCACCCCGCAAGTCTACCACACCCGATGATGCCTAGGCAGAACCAATACTGCAGCACCCCCCCCCCCCTTACTCCGAGATCGGACTCTTCACACCCTCACCTACTCTCCTGTTTTCCCCAGTTTGAATTGGTGGCGTTAGCGGCACAGGACACCCCCCAGTTGTCCACGCCGGATCTACCTTTCCCACCTACACCTCTCACTTTCGACACACGGCGACGACACACAGGAGTGCAGCTCACATGCAAGCCACGACCGCAACCTTCTGCCTCACGGAGGCGGACTACTAAACCTCCTAGCCGGCCACGGTACATATGCAGGTTGCTTGGAACCGGGCCCGGCTGGTTATTCACACTACTGAGAGACAACTTGCTACGTCACCAACCAGTGGGTCGCGAGCACCGGGGGCGCGGCTGGCCATCAGGCTGCCCGCCCTGACGGGTGAGGTCTGGCACCATAGTAAGGCGAACAGAGCGCATTACACTGTATAGAAGCAATGGAGCGAATGATTTGGTGAATGCAGGGACCGCCCCAAGATAACGGATGGTATTTATTAACAGTGAGTGCATTTATTGGTTTTCTATAGTCGCCAACGTTCACATTGATGATGTAAGACCTATTCCATTTGTTGTTTCCCCTTTGAATTAAGCGCACAAGAAATGTAATTGTATGCCACGTGTACCAATAAAACAGATTTAATAAAAAAATTAAAAATACTTTTCAAAATTGGGACCACAAATACAACCAACCAGAGGGGAATTCTTCTTTCCTGTGTCCTTAATGAGCCTCACAGGCAGGCTCCTATTGTTCATCAAATGCTCCCCGATATGATATGATATGATATGATAAAATAATTTGTAGAGCCCGCGTACACCAACGGCTTCTTGCCGCTTTGGACAAACAAAGGAAAAGACTGCAGGATGGAAACATCAGTAGGTCAATAATCAATCAAAAGCCTGAGAAAACAACCAGGTCTTCAAAGCCTTCCTAAAGGAGTGATAAGAGGAAATAAGACGGAGATCAGAAGGCAAAGAGTTCCAAAAAAGGGGGGCTTGGGAAGCGAATCTTAATCCCCCGAGCCTTTTCCGCTTGGAGGGACACATGAGCAGCAAGTTGGAGCTAGAAGAGCGGAGAGCTCGGGAAGGAATGTATTGAGGAAGATGGGAGGATATGAAGGCCGGGCCTTGGTGGGCAAGGGCCTGGTAGGTCAAACAGCCCACCTTGAAAAGGCTGCGCTGGATTACAGGAAGCCAGTGCAGGCTCCTCAAGAGAGGCTTGGCCGAACTTGTCCTAGGCTGCCGGAAGACCAGTCTAGCCGCTTGATTCTGAATAAGCTGAAGTTGGTGAGACTGGTAAAGGGGAATGCCAACATATAGTGCGTTCCCGAAATCGATACGGGAAATAACCAGACCAAGCATGTCTTGAACTAGGGCCTCGTGAGTGAGGAATCTGCTAATCTTTCTGATGCGGCGGAGATGAAAAAAACACGCCGACATCGCAGATTTAATTTGGGGTTTCATAGTCAGATCCTCACTAATGGTGACTCCAAGACTCTTGACCGAGCTCACCGGGCAGGGCCACTTCCCAGCGAGTGTGGCCAGAAGCCGGAGTTCCAGGGGTTGACCAGAGGTCCAGTAAGCCCAAGCTCGGTCTTTCCTGGATTAAGCTTGAGTTGGTTCGCATTCATCCAATTACTAATGAATGACATGGTATACTGAAAGTCCTCAATAGAGGCAGGAGAGGACTCAATGTTGAAAATTAGCTGGAGGTCATATGCATGATTGAGGATGACCCCAGGTCTCTCACGTAGCCTGGAAATGAGGGGGGAGATATAAAGATTAAATAATAACGGGGAAAGGGAAGAACCTTGAGGGACCCGACAAGTAAGGCCTTTGACTTCAGACGTGAAGGGGCCAAGACGAACACCTTGCTTGCGATCTTGTAAGAAAGAGGTGAGCCACCTAAGCGGGGTGCCCCTGATGCCGGCGTTCTCGACCCGCTGAAGAAGGATCGAATGATAAACGGTGTTAAACGCCTTGGTGGAGTTGCATGATCAAAGCCCTTGCTGGAAAGCAGTCCACGGCCCTTGCTGAGAAACAAATCCTTCTTCTTTCAGGATAGGGAAACCTCCCTCCTGGGCAAATACCCTCAGCGATCCTGTCTGGTGTCCTAGGGCAGCGCACCAGTGTTCTGTACTCTAATCTAAAACAGGCACCAGAGACACAGCGCCTACACCCTAGGCTCAAGTCCTTCCTTAACTCCTGGATTGCCCAGCTGGTGCACTGTTCTTCCGTCGGGCCCGCAGATTCTACATGTACACCCAGGCTCCTCTTCATTAACAAACAGAGGCAAGAACTCAGATTCAGCTGGGGATTGGGACTCAGGTTGTTGCATTCCAGGAGCCGGAGCGTCCGAGTCAGCCCTTATCTCAGGGGGGTCGCCTTGAATAAGGCCTTGTCGCTCTCCTTGTCTGTCTGCGCCCCTTTCAGTCAGGAGTCAGAGAGAGGTATGAAGCGGGGAACCAGCTCACCTTCCTGGTCGTTGATCTCTTCTTGCACCCAGGTGTCGTAGGGAAGTGGGACGGGCACCCTCTTTACGTGGGAGGCATGCACCCAATTCTTCCAACACCTGGGCAGGCCCCTTCCACCTTGGCACCAGACAGGTCTTGCGCTGAAAATGTTGCACCATTACATAATCCCCGGGCTGTAGTCAATGCCCGGGCCCCTCTGATATTGGTTGCAGAGTGGAGTGTACCTGTTGGTGAATAAAACAAAGGTCTTTAGGCAATTGGTACAAATAGACAAATGAGGGTACTCTAGCTCAGAGAAATGTTTGGGTCTTGGGATGCCGCAGACATTGGCAGGGTGCCCGAAGATGACTTCATAGGGTGACAGCCCTGTCCTAGAATGCGTTGTCACCCTCGTGGACAACAATGCTAAGGGCAAAGCATCTGGCCATTACAATCCTGTACTTTCATGAATTTTCGCAAGCTTCAGCTTGAGAGTTCCATTGGACTTCTCAACAAGGCCTGCTTATTGGGGGTGGTTTGCTGCATGGAATTTCTGCATGATTTGTAAGCCCCTGCACACCAAATCAATGACTTTGGCATTGAAATGGCTCCCATTGTAACTCCAAATCACTCGTGTGGCAATCCGTAGCGTGGGAAGTACTCCTTTAAGAGTACCTTTGCCATTGCCCTGGCTGTATTCCCTTTGGCTGGGTAGGGCTCGATACACTTATTGAATGCGCAAACTACCACTAGTACATATTTCAGGTTATTCACTCGTTCCATCTCAATTAAATCCATTTGAAGAACCTCGAAAAGGGAAGGAAAGCAGTGCAAAGTTACGAGCAGGTGTAGGGGTGCCCTTTCCAGGATTGTGCTTTAGGCAAACAATACCGCGCCTTACCAAATGTGTGACAACCTTAGGGATATTCTCGTTCTGCTGTACTGGGTCTAGCAGTTTACATGTCCCTTTGGCACTAATGTGCGCCTGGCCATGAGCCATGGTGACTACGGGGAGGAATAATGCATTTGGCAACAACCATCTCTGCTTCCCTGATAAATCAGTCCAGCACCCATCCTCATCTACATCAACGACCAGTCCTCTCCTCCCATATTTCCAGTTCATCTACAGTTGTCTTTCTTTGTATTTCCTTTCCACTATCCACTGTATCCTCAAACATCCTATTGTCTGGAACCCATCTAGCAGGACCTGCCACGAACATTTTATTCATTTTTGATCTAGCTGTCTCGTTAGCTGTTTTCCCAGAACACCTGCTAGTGACAGAACTCGCTGTGGGCGCCCCCTCTCTTTCTCTAAAATCATACCCCTACGAAATGCTCCCTCCCACCCCAGAAGAGCAATCCAACGTGTATCTTGTGTCCAATGTTATCAATGACTTACTCAAGTTTTACTCACCTGCCAGAAACACCAACAAGATTACTCAAGGACAAATTCAAGCTATTCACGCAAACCCATACAGATAACCCCCTCATAACCCTAGAGGCTTAACTAATGACAACCTTATCAGAGTTAACATCCTACAGTCTCCTCCCCCTCATGCTCCAGTGCAACTTAAATGCGCACTACTCAACTGCAGGTCAGCCAGCAAACACGCCTCTGAAATATTCGACCTCATGCAACACATTGAGATAGATATCATCTTCACAGAAACCTGGCTCAATCCAGCTTCCACTCCCTTCCTAGACCTCTTAGTGCCTCCTACCCATGACATAATCCGTCTAGACAGAGTTTGAAAGCCAAGTGGTGGCCTAGCTCGTATACATTGGAGCACACTATCGGTCTTCCACTTGGAGTCCTCTACGCCATCTTCATGCAAATACCTTTGTCTCAATATCTTTAGTCACAACCTTCTGGCATACAAACTACACACTTTTTCCCACCCCCCCTGGGGACAACCTCCCCTTTATCGTGCAATTAATGGAAATCATCTCTGGCAAGGTTGATTCTGCTATTGCACAAATCTTCCTCAGTGATTTCAACCTTCACTGGTCCAACCTCAATGACCAAGCTGTAACGTGCCTCAAATCCTTTTTAAATGATCACAAACTGATTCAACACAGTGACAAGCCAACCCATAATAAAGGAGAAATTCTGGACCTTATCATCACCAAAGGTCACACCATCACATTGGACACCATCACCCCATGTGATTGGTCCGATCATCACAGCATCTTCACTTTCATCACCATGGAAGTCTCCCTGAGGAAGGCTCAACCAACGAAATTGAAGATTTGTAAAAGGGACCTCAGAAATACCAATGCAGCCAATCCAGCAACCCACTGTATAGCAGTCCTCTCTCCACAAGATGACATGACTGAGGTACATGCACTTACTAGCTTCTAAAACTCTACTTTTACTAGCATCATGGATTCCACTGCTCCACTCCAACAAAAAAAAATGCCCCAACAAAAATTTCCAAACCGTGGTTCAACGACAACTTAAACATGGAGTGCCGCAACCTTAGGGCAATCGAACGATCCTGAAAATCGAAACCATCCTCGGACCAGCTAATAATCCTCAGAATGGGAAGGAACTCCTAAAACAAAAAAATCAAGATCACCAAGGCCAACTACTTCAGATCCCAACTTAATCAAGCCGCTAACCGCCCCAAAAACGTTTTGAGTTGGTGAAACAACAATCAGTGGAAGCACCAAACCGGTTGGTCCCTGGAGTCAGCCCACCTACATGCGATGTACTGGCTGCCTTCTTTCATGAGAAAGCCATACTCATCAATACGGATCTTGACTCCAGGAAGGCGCTACTCCTATCTGGTGGGTCTGCGCCCCCCCGGCAGTATCAGAGAAGATCGTACCTACTAACCTAGGTACCAAGAAAAATGCCTCATGGGAAACCTTCACTCTCCTCAGTGAAAGAGAGCCTAAAAGCTGCTCAGGTAACACCTATCCTAAAAAAGCCTACAGCAGATAGTACGGACCATAACAACTTCTGCCCTATCTCTGACATCCCCACCCTAGCCAAACTCCTAGAAAAAGGCATCCAATCTCAACTCTGTGCCCACTTTGAGAATTTCCATCTCCTGGACCAACACCAATCTGGCTTCCGGAGTGGGCACAGCACCGAATTGGCTCTCACTCACGTTATGGATGATATTTAAAAAATTCTCAATCAATTTGTATCTTTCTGCCTTACCCTCCTTGACCTTTCCTCAGCGTATGACCTGTTAACCACAACAACCTCATATCTACTTTGAATAACAGGATGAGCCTTTCTGGCTCGGTGCTGCAATGGCTCTCGTCCTTCCTCCACCACAGATCCAGAAGAGTTAAGGCAAACTACTCTCTCTCCCAACCTTCACCAGTATCCATGGGGGTCCACCAAGGGTAGGCCCTATTCCCCATACTCTTCAATCTGTTCTTGGAACCTTTAGCTAATGAACTAAACACCCCTGATATTCTCTTACATATGCATGCAGATGATATGCAACTCTATCTGAAAATCTTCTCTCCGAATAACCTCATTTCACTCAACTCTACCCTAATAAATACTCAAAACTGGTTAACTGAGAACCACCTCCTGCTCAACACCTCAAAAACAGAATTCCTGCTCTTTTCTCCCCCAAATCACATCCCCAAGTTTGAACTTTGGATGAACCACCTCACTGCCTTCAACTGCTCCCCCCTCATTGTTGACTCAGCCAAATCTCTCCGAATCACCCTAGACAAGCATCTGAACATGAAAATAATATCAACAATGTGTGCAAGGGAGATAATCACCGATTGAGGATACTAAGGAATCTCAAACCTTTCCTCCCACAAGCTGACTTCAAACAAGTGGTCCAAGCGCTTGTTCTACCGAGGCTAGACTATGGCAGTGTTACGCTCTGTGGCCTCCAAAATATACCTTGGCCCCACTAAGGGCCTCACTGAATGGGGCGGCTAGCTTGGTTATGGGTACCAAAAGAAACAAGCACATCTCCCCAGTCTTAAAATCCCTAAATTGACTGCCCTATGAAGCAAGAATTCAGCTAAAGATTGCTTGTCTGTCTCACAAAGCCCTCCATTTCAACCCCCCCCCCATTTCAAGCACAAAAGCTGGAATTATCCGGGGGTAGACCTTCTTGGAGTGCTAACTCTTTTATCCTTAAACCATAGATCTTTTGCAAAAAGAGAACGTATCACTGAGCCTTCTCCGGCTCTGTGCCGAAGATTTGGAACTCTCTCCCACCGGAAAAACGCAGAAGCTCCTCCAAGACTGCCTTCAAATTGGAAGCAAAAATATTCCTCATGAACAAGTTCCTACCTTAAAAGTTTTTAGATTTTCTGCTCTAATGCTTTGGACCTTCACGCTAAGGTCTGCATTTGATATTATTCTGCTCTACTATTTACCTGCTCCCTCCCAGTTCGCTATGTTCCAATCATTATCTTACCCTTTGTTGTGCCTTCGATTGTAACCTTCTTGTTTGATGTGCATATTTGATTTGTTTGGGTTCTTATCACTTTGATGATTGTACTGCAAATTTTACCTTCCTCTCCCTCAAATTGTAAAATGCTCTGGCATCCTTCGGGATCATGTTTGCGCTATATAATACTTTATAAATAAATACCCCTTCCAACATTATACACAACAGCGTTGCGTGCGCTGCACTTGATTATAGTCAACCTGTCCGGAAGCCTTAATACTGATAACAACCTAAGTATCAGGGGACTGTGCTGTATCCTTTTCCCATGGGATGTCAGGAACCCTCTCTCTGCCCAGAGGCGCCCAAAATTATGAGCCACCCCAAAGGCATACTGGCTGTCAGTGTAAACGTTAACAGCCAGTCCCTCCCTCAACTCACAAGCTCTATAGAAGGGTGACTAACTCTGCTGCTTGGGCAGACTGTTATGGAATGTGAGATGTCTCAACTACAGTGCATTGCGTGGTGATCGCATAGGCTCAGGCTGCAGTGGTAGTGCCATCCGGCAATTTGAAACTAGAAGCATCGACAAATAGTTCTCCTTGGGGGTCAGCTAAGCGAACATCAGTCAGGTCTACCTGTTCCTTCGTTTCCTCTTCGGTTCGGAATAAGCAATCATGGATGTCATTGTCCTTTTCTTCCAAAGGGAGGGGTAGTAACGTAGCTAGGTTCAAGGTAGCACATCTTTTGATGGTAATGTTCAGAGCAAATAATGTTAGCTCATATTTAGTGAGACACGTACTGGTGAGGTGCTGCACCTTTGTCTTGTTCAAAAGCATATCCACAGCATGAGGTATCATAACTGTGAGGTCAGTATCAAGAATGAACCCTGCCGATTGCTCGATAAACAGATGTCAAACAGGGAGTCACCTTTGGGTAGAATTATACACCATACCTACTCACATTGACAGTACATATATCAGTGAAAATACGCTAAGTCTGGGAAGCAACAACTCTGACCACAAAGTGGCATACGTGTCAGAGCTGATTATTGATTGACTATTGTATTTCCCTCTCTTTAATAGGAATTATTTTTCCTTATTGTGTCCCATTGTTGTGTTTTTATTGTGCATATTTAAAATGTATGTGTATATTCAACTGTGAATTATTTTTGTTGAGTAATAGTGTACTGATGATAGGGTATACTGTGTTTTTAATATTTGTCTGAATAAATTGTATAATATTTTGTGAATTTACCTTTACATTTTCTCTCTGTTCATTTTGGTTTGATTTCAGTACTGTCAATGTGAGTATGTATGGTGTATAATTCTACCCAAAGGGGACTACCTGTTTAACATTTGTCTTTATAAGTACCCTACCCCTTTGGTCGTTGGGTCCCTCTTTTTTATTAGAGATTGCCTGATAGATACTGCCGCTTCCACGGCAGCTCTCAGATAGCTCGGGAGTGCTCTGGCGACATTATCCAAAATGGTACAGAAGTAAGCGCAGGGTCTCTGCTTACCACCAAAACCCTATGTTAGTACAGAGAGCGCACAACCGTCCACCTCATGTACATAGAGCACAAAAGGCTTCTGGTAGTCAGGAGTGCCAGGCACAGGAGCAGAGCAAAGCGCAGTCTTTAATTGTTCACAATCTTGCTGGCATCCAGGCGTCTTAGGCAAAGGCTAATGCACATCTTTGGTGGTGAGGTAAAGAAGGGATTTTGTTAGTTAGGAAAAATTCAGGATCCAGTGCCGACAATACGAAGTTATACCCAGGAATGCACGTACCTTGCGTTAGGTTTTAGGAACAGTAATGTTAGTAATAGCAGCTATACATTCAGGTGTTACCTTGCGACCCTCCTTCGACAATAGGTGACCTCCTGTCGACAATACTGAAATGTGGAAAGTGACTCCTAGTCTCCATGTTGTGCCAAATGTAGCAACAATTTAACTGTGGCCTCTTTACAGCCTTCTTCAGTGTCTGAGGACACTAGGTGATCATCAACATATTGCAGCAACACATTACCAGAGGGAAGTTCCAAAGCATCTAATTGTGTCTTCAAAGCCTGACTATAAATACCAGGGTGTTCTGTATAGCCTTGTGTAGCACGATAGAATCTAAAACTCCGACCGGCTATTGCAAAACCGAACTGATGAGAGCTGTCGGGGTGTATGGGGATGCTAAAGAAAGAGTTTTTCAAATCAATTACTGAGAATACTTTAGCTGTTGGGGGGAATCATTGACAGGATCGTGGTAATATCAGGGACCACAGAATATTGGGGAACCACAATTTTATAGACCTCTCTGAGATCAATAAAAAAACGGTAAACATCAGGGTGGGTGTCAGAACAGTCTAAAGGTGCCTTTTTAGGAATAGGGAGAATAGGGCTGTTGCATTCGCTGCTTTCTCTTCAATCACACCAGACATAATCAATTCCTGTATTATTTGCAGCAAGGCCTTCTCTCCTGTCTGGAATATCTTGCACTGGGGAATTCGGGGCAGCCTGGCATTCTTCTTTATCTGTATAGAGAGTGGTGGGATCTGGAGCAACCCCACATCTGTATCTCCTGTAGCCCATAATGTGCGCTGCACATTTCGGAACTCGGGAGGGAGGGGATCATCCTTTCTGAAGCATTGCTTAGCATGGGCATGGGCATGGGCAACACGCATGTTAACACCGTCTGGGGAACAGTAAATTGTCGCATGCATTCTTATTAACAGATCCAGCCCCAGTAGGTTCTCCCCACAATTGGACGTCAGTAAGAATGATGAGTCAACTGTAAAAGGGCCAATAGTCAAAGCAAGGGGCTTGAAAATGGGGCTAACAACTGGTACGCCTGAAAAACCCACTGAAACTTACTTTTGAATCTTTATTTCGACCAATTAGATCATAAAAGATAAACACTCATTATAAACAACAAAGTATTTACAGTACACAGTAAGAGTTAAAAGTTGGTCTTAGATGAATAATCAAGTTATAATTTGTTAAGTAAAATTTGGTAATACATGTTTAAAAGTCTGGATTCAGCCTAATAATGCGAGAACGTGCATGCCACATTGCATTTAGGAATTTTGCCATTGCAAAAACAATTTGTGGAGAGGAATCGGTCTTCAAGATTCTATATGCCGGTAAAAATTTTCTGAAGCCCATATTTTTGAGGAGGGGAATCAGCCAATATTTCCTGATTTTTCGATAGGATTGACAAAAGAGTACCACATGTATGTCATTTTCTCGATGGTAGTCACACCCCGGGCATCGTTCTGTAGTCGTAGACGAGGACCATGAGCTCGTGAATGACCTTAGTGTGAGGGTTCCATATCTCCACTGCATGAAGAGTTTCCTCGCAAGCGGTGGGTTCATTCCGTCCAAAACGCACTCGAAGAAGTATAAATCTTTGCTTTGGATAAATAGATTGGTCAAAGAACCCACCCGCCTGCTGTTCACGGCAGCTGACAGTTTTGAGTTATAGTAAACCTTTGAGAGTTCTTGCCGTGTAATCCTATTGCATGTATTTATCTGGTCGTTCCATAATTCTGGTAAGCCCAGTGACTTAAATGATCTTTTTAAATAGGATAACCAAGGAATGGAGTTAGCTTTTGGTGTGTTTAGAAACTCCTGGAGCTCAGTCCTGTATTTGACAAGATCAATGCTCCATATTCTTCGCCAGAATGTTAATGGCTTGAGTCCCAATTCGTCCTCAATTGGCCTGATGTTCAAATCCAATCTCAGGGGCAGCAGGGACGTACTTACGGGAAGGGCTGCCAACTGCCTGATGAATTTGTTTTCAGTAAGCAACAGTTTGTGGGCGGTGGTGTGGCCCCCAAAGTTCGCCCCCATATGTAACTGCCCCCCGGGCCTGTGCTTTATAAATTTGGATGATTGGACTCAGTGGACGGTATGTGGAATTCTTAACCATCCTTGATATCCCTCCCACTAGCTGCACCAATTTTAAATTACATTTGGTTATGTGTGTGTCCCAGGTCATTTTCTCGTTAATAGTTACCCCCAAGTACTCAAAGGTATTGACTCTCTCCAAGCGAACCGAGCCAAGCAGGGGATTTGGTCGTGTTGATTGAAAGGGATTTAGGACCATGTATTTTGTTTTTTGGGCGTTGATCTCAAGTCCCCTTTCTGTACAGAAGTCAAGAAATCCATCCAATATCCTTTGGATTCCAGTGGGGGATTTAGATAGCAGCAGGGTGTCATCCGCAAACATGATAGCGGGCACCTCCATCCAACTTGGGGGCATCAATATCTGGAATCCTTGTCAGGTGAGCAATCAAAGAGGCAGAACAGGGTCGGTGCAAGAACGCAACCCTGTCTAACCCCTCTGCCAGCGGGGAATTTGTCTGTGAGGTCCCCATTCCTTCCACACCTGACACGAGCAAAGTTGTTCTGGTGGAGTTTAATTAAGATGGATAGAATTTCTGCCGGAACACCCATCTCTGCCAAGACTCTCTATAATTTTGGTGTAGGGACCAAGTCGAAGGCAGCTCTTAAGTCCACAAACACAGTATACAAGCTGCTCCTCTCAACTAATGTGGTCTTCCAATAGATGAGGTTAAGACGAAATATTTGGTCAGTTGTTGATATCCCTGTTCTAAAACCTGCCTGATATGGGCTCAGAATAGCATGCTCCTCTAGCCAACTCTGGAGCCGATCTAATATTAACCTCCCAAAAAGTTTCTGGGACACGTCTATGAGGCTGATGGGCCTATAGTTAGCTGGGAGTAGAGGGGAGCCCTTTTTAAATATAGGGACCACCTCCGCTCCCAACCAAGTACAAGGCACATCCATGCCCCTCAAAACAGCATTAAATAGTACCAGAAGATAGGGGGTCCATACTTCCGGCTCCTGTTTGAACAGGTCACCAGGCAGACCATCCAAACCAGGGGCTTTGCCCGATGGTAGGCCTGTGATCACTGCTCTAACCTCCTTTTCTGTAAAGAGTTCCCCTCTTGGTGGAATTTGGACTGGAGGGGGTGAATAGCCTCTGGCCCCATTTTCCTCTGTATAAAGTGATTGGAAATGTTCTTGCCAAGCACTTGGGGCAATGTTTGGTTCTATTGCAGGAGCTAGTTCTTCACACCCCCTATTTACTCTGCGCCAGAATTTCCGGGAGTCCTTTAAAGCTAGTGAAGTTGAAAGACTTGTTCTGGTCCCATTCCATCTTGGCCCTCTTGACCATTTTCTTATATGCCCCTCTTCTGGACTGTATCTCTGTCCGACTTTTACCCTCTTTGATAGCAGAGAGAAGGTCCCCCTTTAACCTGCGACAACTTGCATTATACCATGTGGGACGGTGATAGCCAGGTCCTCTGTTGATGGACTTAGAAGAAAGAACTGTAGCCAAGTTCCTAGTTAATTCCTCGTGTAGGGAGGACATTATTGTATATGTTTCCCAAGTGGATGATTCCCAATTAAGACAACCAACTTTGTCTAATATTGGAATTGCTCTTGTATAGAGTAATGATAGTTTTTCCCTATTAGTAGCCAGTTTTTCCCATCTGATTCTCTTCCTATTGTTCTCAAGGCGCAAGCTTGGGTTTGGGTTTAACACCCCAAGTGCATGGTCCCTCCCCTCCTGTACCGTATTCACATAGTCAAGTTCCAGAGCGTTATGATCACTATCAGTTCTTGGTAGCACTCTGAAGTCGACTATATGATGTCATGAGGACAGTTGGACTAAAACATAATCTATTCTTGACTCCCTTCCTAACTTGTTAAAAGTATGTTTGCTAGGATTGTCAGATTTAGTTCGACCATTGCACGCCCTAATTCCTTGTTTAAGGGTTAGGGCAGTAATCTGTAATGCAAGTGCGGTCCATGCTCTAGGCGGTGGAGCTACCGTTGGAGGGACTCGCCATCTTACATCCTCTTCGAATGAGGAACCGTCTAGGAGGCCTGTAAGAGGCTCAAAGTGTGAATTGAAATCCCCTCCTATAACGAATGGAATCCCTGTTGGTAAATCATTTAGGAAATCTGAAAGTTCCTCGATGGTGGTCGATTCTCTTGCTACGTTTATTGGTCTAGAATAGACGTTTATCAAGACCAATCTACGGGAATTCGACCAATCGAGCTGCACCGCTAGGATATCTTCTGAGGTCAGTGGGAGTCGCATAGCTTTGCATCCCAGGTGAGTTGACACCCATATTGCAAGGCCACCAGAGGGGCGGCCTCTACCCCCCCATTTGGCTGGAATGTAAAATAAAGCAAAACCTTGCGAGTGGAGGTCTTCCCTCGCCCAGGTTTCTTGAAGGAGACATATATCTTTGGAATCGATAAATGGTAACCATCCAAGATGGTCCCACTTGTTTCCCAAGCCTGCCACATTCCATGAAAGTATTTTCAGGAAGTGCGACTTGTCATTTGCTGTTATTAATGGAGGGGGAGCTTGATCAATTGCCAGTGGAGTGGGGTTAGATAGTGTGTCCACGTCCATTCTAGGTTCTATTCTCTCCCTATAGTTATCAAGATGATCAGTATTAAGCATTTTGGAATCTCTTGTATGAGTCTCTTCTCTTAACTGACCTATCTTAACTAATCTCTGTTGCGTGGGGCTGAGTATGATGGACCTGTCCTAGCCCTCTCTATGGCAATGGAAAAACTCCTTGTCATGAGGGCTCACCTGTCAATCCACCATTTCTAACGCACTGTATCTATTAGATGTTGGGAAGTAGGTTGGATGTTGGAATTTGGGGCGGTATTCTCTTCTATTTCTTTTCCCCCAGACGCCTCCCCTCCCATAATACGTTTCCCAACCCACCTCCTCCAAGATTGGTGTGGGGAACAGCTGATGTTGAGTTCTATGGTAATTGGGGTTTATTCTCCCGGAGTGATCCCACTCGTCCCCCCTCCCAAAAGGAATGCTCCAACTCTCCACATCCCCTTCAAACGTCAATGGTGGGTAGAAGAAGGAAAGGGGTAGTGACTTAATAGAGGTTTCCTGGTCGTCCGAGTGCCATCCACAAATCAGGGTGACAGCCCTGGGGTCTCTAAAATTTGTCAACACACAATCCCCCTGGATGGTTTTCTTGGAGTTGCCTATCCATGGGACCCTTCTAACCATCAGGACATCACCCGTTATGCCCCGTGGTAGAGGTCTATACATGGATAGCCAGCTGATCACCTTATTCTTCAGGGAAGCTGTTGTTTCTCTGAAGGTGGATTTAAGCTCTGGTACCCCTGCTAAAATTACTGTATAGGGGCTGGCCTCTGGGGGAAGGTGGACCGGTCTGGGTTTTCTGGTGTTCCCAGGTGCCTTGCCTGCTGATGGGGTTTGAAAGTGTGAGTCGGTAGGGGCTTGTTTATTATCCTTATTGTCTTTGTTATTAGCCTGATGAGGTGGGTGTAATGATTGATGCGTTACGGTTGTACTGGAGTTTTGTTCCTTCGACTGAGGTAAGGAAGGCGTGATTATTGGGGGGGTTGGTTTCGCCTTTTGCGCCAGAGGAGCAGCCCTATTCTCTTCTTAGTCTCTGTAGCCCCTTTACCACCCCCATTATCCACTTTTAAACTATCAGCTAGTTGAACTGTCGATTTTTCTATAGTTACAAGCCTAGCTTCCATTTTAATTAGACGTGCTTCAAGAGGACTTAATAGGGATCTGATGAGAGTACCTATGTCTCCTAAGGTAATATCCTCGCTAGAGGAATTAATAGAATGCTCTGTAGTCTCTCTGATCAAAACATCAGGGGCTGTTATCTCTATTACCTCAGAAGACCTAGTCTGTGCAGTGGGTGTGGCAGATCTAATGGCTTCGGGGATGGGATTTAGTTTAGGAGTTTTTGTCTTTTTTTCCCCTTCTTTTTTGGTTTTGGTTTTCCTTTTAGGGATTGCCTCCTCCCTTGCCCCCTGCAGTGAATTATTGGTTGTGTCGTTGTCAATATTTACCTGTGCAACTAAAGGTATAATAGTTTGTGGACTAGGCTGTGAATGTGTCATTGAGAGGTGCAACATGCTCATGTCCGCAATTTCACTGAGGTCCTTTGTGATGCTAAGTGATGTTGAATTTAATGTATCCGGGTTTACTGGAGAGTTAGCAGCACCAGGTGTCTCAGTGTCAGGATCAGTATTGAGAGTGGGTGATATGTTCGGGTCTCCATGCACGGGGGACTTAGCGTATGCCAGTTGGCCCATGGAGGATCTCCGTGCCCAATCCAGTTCTAGTGAAATACTGGCCTCCTTCTTCAAAACTAAAATTGATAACATCCTTGCATCCCTTCCCCGGCTAACCGAGGATGTTTCCTCGGATGGTAGCGTAGGGCCTCAGCCCAGGGTGCGACCTGCAGAGTTGGTCTCTCTTGGTCCTGTCACTGTGGAAGAAGTCCTCGCAGTTCTGACAACCATGAAAAGTGGTTCTCCGAAAGATCCTGCACCCATGAAGTATCTGAAGCAGGTAGCCCTTACCATCGGTGGGCCTGTGACGGACCTTATAAATCTGTCTCTTGCCCAAGGAGTGGTACCCCCTAGCTGGAAAGGAGCGGTCATGAAGGCTCTTCTGAAGAAGCCTAACCTGGACCCGGCCGACCTTGCCAACTTTAGGCCTATTTCACTGCTCCCCGGCCTCAGTAAGGTGGCGGAGAAGCTGGTGAATAGTCACCTATCGGGCTTCCTGGAGTTTAACTCCCTTCTGGGCAATTCCCAAACTGGCTTCCGCCCCGGTCATGGGACCGATACTGCCTTGCTGGCAGTCGTGGAGAATGCAAGGAGCATTTTGGATTCGGGGGGATCGGTGGCAGTGATCCTCCTGGACCTCAGTGCTGCCTTTGACACCGTAGACCATCAGGTGCTTCTCCGACGGCTGTCAGGGGTGGGGGTCTCCGGGATGGCCCTCAAGTGGTTCGCCTCCTTTTTGGAAGGCCGGTCATTTGAGGTGTGGGAAGGCCACGAGAAATCATCCTCAATACCTCTCCAGTGTGGTGTGCCACAGGGCTCATCGTTGAGCCCAACCTTATTTAACATTTACATGGCCCCTCTGGAGAGTGTGGTACTGCCTCTGGGTATCAAGATCATCAGCTATGCTGATGATACCCAGTTGGTGGTAGGTCTCCCACAGTTGGCTCACCATCCCGACCGGCTGCACACGTGTTTGGATAAGATCTTCACGTGGATGTGTAGCTCAGCTCTAAAGCTCAACGGCTCCAAGACGGAACTGATGCTGCTGGGGAATTCCTCTCCTTCTTTATCTCCTAGCAGTTGGCCCAGTTGCCTGGGACCCGTACCCACCCCCAAGCAGGAGATCAAGAGCCTGGGGGTGTGGCTCGAGCAGGACCTTTACTTTAAAACACACGCGAAAAAGATCTCAGGCGTGTGTTTCGGCCTGCTCCGCTCAGCCCGGAAGATTCTACCTCTCCTTCCAGCGGCCTCTAGGAGGTTACTCATTCAGGGGCTTATCATCTCGCGGCTGGACTTCAGTAATGTCCTGTTTCTGGGTGCCCCGGAATCCACACTAAATAAACTGCAACAAGTGCAGAATGCGGCAGCCAGGCTCCTGACGGATCTTCCTAGGCGTCAGTCGGCTCGCCCTGCACTGAAGGCGTTACATTGGCTTCCCGTCAGAGAGAGGGTGAAATTTAAGGCACTTTGTGTAGCCCATAAAATTCTACAGGGGAAAGGTCCACCTATCCTTGGGGATATGGTCCAATCTTACAAGGCCTCCCGCTCTCTCCGCTCTGACCATCAACATCTGCTGCAGGTTATGAGGGTGAGGAAGGCAAGAACCGGCGGAAGAAGATTTTCTATAAACGTGGCCACCTTGTGGAACTCTCTCCCCCTGTACTTGCGCTCGGAAGCGAGCTTTTTACGGTTTCGCAAACTTTTAAAAACTTTTCTGTTTCCTGCCTAATCCTTGTGCTTAGTGTCTGGATGAGCGCGGGGATGCCTAATGGTAACCAGGCGCTATATTAAAACTCGTAATAATAATAATAATAATAGCACCGTAATTTCATCTATCAGTTGAGAGTCCGCCTTTGCAAAATAATTTTCAAGCGTACCTTTAGCGGCTCCTACTGCCGCTGAGTTGCTTTTACTGCGGGTTTCCCTTGTGGTCATCCTGTAGCAGTATGTCAATCAGTCTTTAGGAGGCGGGAAGTCCAAAACACAAAAGTGCCAGATCAGGGCGGTAGGCCGGTCCCGGTCTCTCCCGTCCTCGAACGGTCTCAAACGGCCCGCCCTTTGCCCGGGCTTAGCCCCGGGCTAAGTCCCGCGCGCGTCCCGCGATGCGCGTTCGGATGTATCAGTTAAGTACTAACAGAAATGGATAGGGGCGGAGCCCGCCCGGGAAGAGGCACCAGCTGTTGGTGGAATGGAGAATGCTGGGCCTCGCGGCGGCCGGTCGCTCTCCTTTCAATCAGGAACTTTTGCCCCCGTGTGCTCTCAGCCTCAGCGCCCAATTCCGGTGACACAGCAGAGATGAGAAAGGATTCCAGGCGGGATAAAACGATAGTCCAGTGATCCTGTAACTGCTCCCACTGAAACATTGTTTTGGCCAGACAGAGCTGACCGCGGGACCAGTGAATAGTAAACAAAGCTACTCATAGCCCCTGTGTCGACTAAAAATTTCTCAGAGGTACCTTGTAAATCTGCAGTAACATATGGTCCACGCTAATCTACAGGCACCGGAACTGGTCCCTCACCCTGCCCTTGGCTGTCCTAGATGTGAGACAATCCCATCACTTCATCCATGTCATAGTCGTCGTGGTAATACTGTCTTCCCCCAGGGTCGCCAAAATAATTCCTGCTCTGCCTGTTGTAAGATGCGTTCTCTGATTGCGTCCCCCATGGCCTCCTCCTCCTCGCCCTCTGGCTCTAAAACCCTGACCTCTCAGAGCCCCACCCTTCTGCACAATTCTGGACACTCATTCGACCAATGTCCATCCTTTTTACAGTACACACATTGGTTGGGTCCCACGAGAACACCTGAAGCCCCACCCCTGTTTGTTTGGGGTGTTGGTGGAACCAAACCCGAACCTCGTCCTCTACCTCTTCCTCTCGCAACTTGCTGCATTAACACCCTCGTCTTCAAATCTTTCGACTTCTTTTCCACCCTTTCTTTATCCTCGTTCTCTATATTCTCATAGAACAGTACCATTCTCAATATTACTGACGGGGATGATCTCGTCCAAGTACTTCCCGAGCCTGCAACCAAGTGGCAATCTCAGGAAGTAAGTTAGTGACGAACCTGTTCCCAAACAAACGGACACCAACCTCTTGTGACAAATCCTGACCACTAAAGTCGAGAAACATCCCTTCGAATCTGGTGAAGAATTCCAACACACTCACATCCTTTTTCTGATGACACGCAGTTAACTTGTCCCAATCCACTTTCTTCTGAGGGATAAGGGAGTGCATATAGGCAATAATATATCCTGGTAAAGCCAATAACTCTGCCTTTGGCTTCTCCCGGGCTTGCGCTCCTTATCCCATGCTCTAAACTCATCCCATGTGCCGCTTAACTCCAGAGTATTGTCCTGCATGTGGGCCTGCCTTCATATATCTACCGGTACTAACAAGCCAAAAAATAACTCTATGTCAGCTAATGGCTCTGTCAGTTCTTTATAATATGCAGTTTTTTTAATGGGTCTGGCAACTGGCTCTTTAGGGAAAGGACCTCACTCCTTTTCCAAGGAGTATAGATCCATCACTCCTGAAGCCGAGCTTCGATTTGCAATCTCATTACTGTATCCATAGATGACAAATAGGATGGACTTCCCTCTTGGGGTGCTGCATCCCTAGTATAGGAACCTTCTGGCGTAACCTGCCGCGGTAACCTACCAAAGTAGACACATTACTGAAAATCTCATTCAGGGCCATGTCTGTAACATGATAGATGATCTGCGGTGCAGTACCATGGAAACACTGCTCCTACAATTCTATAAGTGTGACAGACATGTTTTTAAGGGCATGCTACAGTATAAATGGCTCTTAGTCATTCATCACACTCCACACATCCTCCAAGCTATAGATCGGGTGTTGGGCCAATTGGGCTTCCTGATACTCCACCATCTGTTTGTCCTCGATACCCACTGCAGAAAACACCAGCACTTTCTCCATATGATCTCACACTGCTGCCCAATTGGCCCTAGGAATTCCTCTTGCAGGTGTCTCATTATTTAGCTATGTTTGTGGCGTCGCACCCATAGGGTAAAGGGCAGATGCTGAAAAATCCACCATCATGTAGGGGGACCGAGTTGTAGGTGTAAATGGGAGCCTAGTGGTCGAAGTGGAGCCAAAGGACGGGGCAGGAGAAGGGAGTGTCAAGACAGGGGAAGTGGTGGTGTCCACCCCTGTGACTGGTGGGGATACGAGGGAGGCAAGAGGGGCTGTAGCTGAAATCGCAGAAGCAAATGGGGCTGGGGCCAAAGCAGCAGTACCAGAAGCATCAGAGGGAACATCCCCGGAGGTTGAAGATGTGGGGACCGTTGGATATATCCAATGTGGGGCATAGGGTGGTGGGGGGCGAGGATCCAGGAGCTCCTCAACAAGCTCATCTCCTTCCTCCCTCGCAACATAACTTTTGTCAGTCTGCAGCTGAAACTTCCTATCTGCGCACTCTATGCCTTTCTTGGGCTTTTTCCTTTTGTAGGCTACTGCCTTCTGTGTAATAGTTTGTGTCTGCTTTCTCTGAACCCCCTTCTCTGCTTGCATGTGTCTCTGCTTCGCTTCTTTCTGCCATACTCTCAAAGAATCAACCATGGACTGCCTACTCCTTTTAGCAAACAATTTGTCCTGCAGGAAATTTATATTCTGCTCATCAATCAAGCCAGTAAGTGGCCATTGTGGCTCAACATTATCCCTCGTATATTTATTCCACAATGTGCTAAACATAATAGGGCCAATACCATGCTTGACATATATGTCAAAATTCGGGTACCCTCCGGAGGTGCAGGCTGGCTCTCTTCCAACCGAGCATCAGTAGAATAGCACCGACATCCGAAACATCCTAACTTACTTAAACAAGGCATCTTATGCACTGTCCCCAATGGACAAATATAACATTAACAAAAATAAGTAGAGGAAATAAACAAGAGAGCAATTGTCCAAGGACCAAAATTTCCAAGTGTACGCAAACCCGCCAAATTCAAACCAAGATAGTCCGGAGACTAAACCAAGATACAGCCCGGTGTCTCATGTCATTCATGCAAGGCAGTCCGCAAACTGCACCCAAGACAGCTCAGAGACTGTACGGATACAAGTAGACAGGCCTCAGCCCCAGACCTTTTTGCAAGGGCAAGTCCAATTACCAGTTGGTCTGGCAGATTACCTGGAATGGTCCCGGACCTTTTCACAAAGAGTCCAATTACCCGGTAGACTGCGCACAATCGCTCTGTGTCCCTCAAGGGTCCGCAGACCCACCAAGTCCAAGACAGGACAGTCTGCAGACTGTACCAGACACAGCCCACAGGCTTGTGTCGTTCAAGCAAGGCGCCATTTTCCAAGAATCAAATCACTCACCTGGTGCACACAGATCAAATCAAATTATTCTCCACTGACGAATCTTCGGACCAAATGGTCAACTCCAAGGTTTGCCTTTTCAGGACCCCAGCCGGTGACCACTAGCCGAGGATCCGCCCGATCGGACGAGTGATCAGCTGTGAGAACCAAGCTCCATCTTATGGATGTGGGGCCCGATCTGCCCTATCGACCAGACACCACCCTGGCCCCTGAGACCGGATTACGGGTGAGGAGGCCATACTTCTTGGGTTGGGCCAGTTCGGGCGCCAAAGTAAGGATGGGGCCCTCTAGGGCTACGCGAGTTGTCTACAACCTCCTGCTATGCCTTCCCAAGAATGAAGAGTCAGTCAGACAGTAGAGAATACAAAATTACTTTGTTAGGTATATACTCTGCAGAGGAGCCCAGTCAGGCCTTCACCATAAGATGTCTGCCGAGAGGAACTGACGCCCCAGGGCACGCTCATACATAATAAACATAATAAACCCTTCTGGAGACTATGGCCACTCCTCTAATGGAAAGGTACTGGCTTGAGCCGGGCATGAACAAAAGATGTACAGAGAGATGAGCTACCACCTGCCAGATGGGTACACTATCAGTACTCCAACGCCACTGTGCCGAGTCTCAGCATCTCCTAACATGAGAGGAGAGCTACACATAGAGATTGGAATGCAGAGAAAGAATATCAGTTCTTTAGCAAGTCCGGTTACAGCCTTGAACAGGAGAGAAAATAATAACAAAATACAGTTTTGCTAAGGCAAGCGCAAACAGAAATAGGGCCTAGTATGAGCACGGCCCAAGCAGTCTTCTAGTGGTTACGAAATACAAAATGGAATCTCATAAGCTAACTAACTTACAAGCTGCGAGGATGATTCAGTGGATTGCATAATGCAAATACACAGTGTGAATACAATAGCATCTATTTAGCCACATAATGCTAACCTAACATAGCATGTATAACTACACAATGGGAAAGGGAGTTTCAAATCTAACAATGGGCATTTCAGGTAATATAAATGATGAGCAAATAAAAAAGTGATAAAGGAGGAGGTAAAATCAAGGTGCTCTGGGAGAGACAGAGGTAGAATACGAGGAATAAATCATCATATCATGGGTCCCTACTTGCATATGGTTAGTCAAAGACACAACTAAAGAGAGAGTACAAGATTCACAAAGGACATACATAGGGAAAGTAGAATACACATAAAATAGCCGTGAACTGAAATCAGGCAGGTAAGACAGAAGTCAAGCCAGGTCTCTGATAAATGAATGTTAGTTGCCTAGGGGATGATATTCAATTAAGTAAGGATAGTGGTGACGGTTTGTGCAAAGAGACAAACTAATACTAAAAAGTGGTGATAAGAGGTAATGATAACAGCATTCAGAATCCAAGAGTGAAAAAAAGTTCCACCCAATCCTAGGACCAGTGAGACAAGGGAAGTGAAGAAAAGGGGAGACCTTAGTATTAATGGCAGTGGAAACAGCTGTTTTGAAGGAGACAGCTATGTCTCAGTAATGCATAAAACTGTCAATTGAAAAGGTATTCAGAGCACTAATATCTTTGTGGTTAAGTGGTGGGAGGCATTAGGTGGGAAGCAGTTAGTTTATCCATAACTGTGTATAGCCCATGATAGGGCAGTTTCGAAATATCTAGTTATTTCTAGCATTTCCAGTATTCTTTTGTACTTCTGAGTTCCTTCCTTTTAATGCATTGAAAGAATGATAACTTTCAGACTTTTACTTGGATCCATAGTCTACATTTTATGTATTGAGTTAACATTGAGCTGAAATTGATTTCAAAAGTTTTTTATCCATTGTGACATTGTTGTTTCTGTTTGATACTTACTAACCACCCTCTCACATTTGAAGATATCGCATGTCTGGGTTTTTAACTAGTGGGAGAATGAACCACATACGTCAATATACCTGAGTCTCAGAGACCATCCACCACATATTCACAGTATTATTTAAAACTGATTCCAAAGGCACAGAGTGAGACACTAAGGACAAATCAATTTGTAGCTAGGAAGATCACCATTTTCCCTGACTGATTATACAAATAATGACCTGTATTTCAAATTATGAGAGATTACTCTAGCTACATCATCTATATACAACAAAACAAAACAATTCAGTATAGCATCGATTAAGGACCCCGCCAACAACATCCATACCAAACAAAATATAATTGAGTCTGAGAAACGTTCCAGAATCAAAGCTACACATTGGTTTTGGAGCTCCTTTACAATCCATGGTTTCATATATTTGGAACAACCCAGAAGTGATATTTGACACTTCTGTCATGTGCCTTGTTTATCAGAACTTTAGCAAATCATGAAAGGTTTAGTACTTGCACCCAGTACAAAAGAAATGTAATACCATTATGCAGCACGAAGGCTCAGAAGACGTCCCAGGAAACCTGATGAATGAGCTTTGCAGCTCTACGAATGCCTCCACCCAGTATCTCAGTTTCAGCATGGCCAGCAGTGCAGTGATGGTGCTAGTGTACTTCAATGTACTCTGTCTGGGAATTAAAACATGTGTTTTTCATCTTTATTTCGAGATTTTACATTAAGGTCACAACAGAAAAACAGAACGGAACATGTTGCATTTTGCCCCCCTTGCTGACTCAACCAAGGTATAGTATGAACAATGTCCAATACCCTGAATCATATTCAATGGGTGATCAATGTTTGACAGCATTCCAACTGTGGTTCATTGACACAATATCGAGGGAAACAATATAGTTGACAAAAATATTGTTTCAAAAATATTGTTTACCACAATGTTCTGCTCCTATACTTATAATGGTAATTACAAAAATATTAGAAAATATATTGTTGACATTAATATTGTCCAAATATTGACAAAAACTATAAAAAAACGAATAAAAAACTATTCATATAAAAAAATTATATGAATAGAGGTTAAAGTAGTAAATGTTAAATATTTTAATATGAACATTTAATTTAATGTAAATTAAATACACTTCATTAATATTTAATACTATATATTTACACTAAATACTATAAACATTCCAATATATTTAAAAACTAAAAATATGCAATATAAAAAACAATGCTATGAAATTGATTTAACCAGTATTATACAAACTATTGGAATCTAAGAATATTATTTATAATATTACGACTCTAGTTTAAGCAACAGTAGGGGTTAGATTTACTATTTCTACTCCAATTACCGCAATAATAGGGAAAGTGTTGGACTTTGGAGGAATTACATTTACTGATTCTACTCAGATCTGTGTAACGCTAGGGAAAGCATTGGACATGGGAGGGCTGAAATGTACTATTCCCCCTCCAGTCTAAGCAACAGAAAGAATTGGACTTCAGAGGGATTACAATCTACAATTACCACTCCAAACAGCGGAACAGTAGGGAAAGCTTTGGACTTTGGAGGGGTGAAATTGACTGTTGCCATGCCAAAGAGTACAATAGTATGGTGGAAGTTGGACTTCAGAGGGGTAAAATGTACTATTGCCCCCTCAAACAACACAACAGTAGGGATATTTTTTAACTTCGGAAGGGATAACATCTCTATTCTCACTCTAAACAGGACAACAAAATGGAAAACATTCGATTTCAGTTGGGTAGAAATTACTCACTTCAGTCTCTGCAACAGTAGGAAAAGCAGAGAATTTTGAAGGGGTGAAATGTACTACTACCACTCCAAACAGCACAACAGTAGAGAAAGTGTTGGAATTTTGGAGGGGTACTATTCCCACTCCAGTCGGTGAAACAGCATGGAAAGTGTTGGATTCCAGTGGGGGTGAAATTCACCAGTCCCACTCCAGTCAGCGTAACAGTAAGAAAAGCGTTGGATGGACTTTGCAGAGGTAAAATTTACTATTCCCACTCCAGTCTATGCAACAGCAGGGAAAGCATTAGATTTTGGGAGGATGAAATTTACTATTCTCACTCCAAACAGCTCAACAGTAAGCAAAGTGTTAACTGTGAAGCGGTTTATTTTGACTATTCCTACTGCTGTGTAAGCAAGAATAGGGAAAATACTTCAGTTCAAACACATTTCAAATATATGTTAGCGCATGAATGTAGAAAAAATACTAAACTCTTAATAAAAATATATTAATTAGCGTAAATATACATATATATGTATTAAAAAGCAATTAATCAAGTTACATCATTACTATTCCCAATAAAACTCACTTGTAAAATTAATCAATTGTTATTCAGTATTCATAATTAACCATCCACCCTGAACCCCTACAAACCTAGCAGCCCGCACCTAGAAAATAAGTAAAACAATAACTATTCCTTTACTTACATGCTTAAAAGAAATTAAATAATTAACAATTAATAATTAATTGTTAATTATTACTTAATTAAATTCCCACTCTTGACCCCTAGAAACCACGCATCCTATAACTAAAATAAAATAAAATCAAGAAAGTATTCCACTATTTCCTTATTTAAAATTCAATTAAATAATTAATTTACAAATAATAATTATTAGTTAATTTACTATTGCCAAATTAACTTTCCACTCTATACCCCTACAAGTGTAGCATCCCACAACTAATATATAAGTAAAATAAATCAGTATTCGATAGTTTACATAATGAAAAATCAATTAAACAATTAATTATACATAATTTACTAATTATTACTTAATTAACCTACTACACTATACCCCTACAAAGCTAGCACCCCGCAACAAAACTATAAGTAAAATTACATATGTATCCCATGAATTACATAAATAAAAATCAATTAAATAATCAATTAACAATTAATGTTTAATTGTTCATTAATTATTAGTTAATTAACTTCCCACTCTATACCCCTTCACACCTAACAGCCTGCAAATAACCTATGACAAAAATAACTAGCATTTCATAAATTGCTTGCGGAAAAGCTGATTACCTGCCTCAGTCTGCAGCAGAGACTCCAAAGGTCAGTTGGCTGACCACCCAGAATGGCACTAGGACCATTATAAGAGTGAGCCCAAGTCGCATCTCTGGTAGCCACCACAGATGTTTTGCCGCTCCTAGACACCAGACACCCTAATGGACAAGTCAGAGATATCAGAGGTGCACCCATGTCTGCTGGACCCTTGGGTGTTGGTTGTGACCAGATTTGCCACCTAAGAGGGACACCAGCCTCCACCAAAGATTAGTATAGTGACCGCTGTGTTGCAAATGCAAAAGCACATGGTCTGCATCTGCAGCCCTTGGAAACCTACACAGAGGACTTTGTGAGACCCTGAGATCTGTGGAAGGAGTTACCCCCACTCACATAACAGCATCAGGAGCATCCTTGATTATCTTTGAGCCTGCATCCCTCATCATCAGGACCACTCCATTGTCATCTATGGGGGTCATCCTGTAACGTTTGGATCTTGTTATACAAATGCTGCAGTGGGTATTTAACTGTCTAAAGTATCCTTTCTTGCCCCCTAGACCTCTGTCATGCTGGGCTTTGTTGCCCAACTCGGGCCGGAGTTGCCGAACTGTTTTCAATCTTTACGTGTACCAATGCTTGTTTGCTGTTGAATTTGAAAGTGATCAAAAGTTAAAAAATCTGTATCCCCGGCACCCTCAGGTGGATATTAGTGATCAAGATCTCTAAACATTCATACAAATATGCTCTATGTTTTATAGATTATTTTGTCTTTTTATTGGTGTTTGATTTTCTTATTTTGCTGTATGATGTGGCTAATCGATTCGCAGTAAGTTCCTTTGCCAAGCCTTATTGCTCACAGTCACAGCTACCCAGGGTTGAGCTACGGTTAAGTAAACAATGCTGATTGGATCCAAGACGGTATCTATGAGTGTACTCCATTATAACACCCCACAACCATATCATATGATACACCCACATCCTCACAACATCCCATGTACATTTTTGTGACCTAATTTCAATGCAATACATTTTAAGATACAAAGTCATTTATGCATTAAACAATGGAAAACGGACTTGAACAATGGAACATTTAAGTAACAGTCCAGCTCAAACTGCCAATTCGATGAGGGGGTGTTACCCCGAAACTGGTCCCAGGATGCTTGTTTAAGATTAAGGGAAGACCTGGCTTGGCAGTTCGAGCTGGACTGTTCCTATGAGGAATTGGGTCAAGACTGATTTGCTTATGTCTGGGTCTGAACTGGGGTGATGAAGTGAGCTAAAGAAATATGATGGATTCAACCAAGATCTGTGACTGGGGGTGAGTGTCCAAAAAGTTTCAAAGCTACGTCCATCATCTCCTTGTGTTTGCTTTGTTTGCCCTAAGTTGGCAGGGTATGCCCAGACATGGGTACCTTCCTCACTTTTCCACTGGATTCAAGCTAGCCTGACTGATGAGGGGTGTTACCCTGAAACGGGTCCCAGGATGTGTGCTTCCAGTACAGGGAAGTTCGGGCTGGACTGTTCCCATGAAGAACAGGTCAAGACTGGTTTGCATATGGCTGGGTCTGAACTACGGTGGCGAAGTGAGCTAAAGAACAATGATGGATTCACCCAAAATCTGTGACTGGGCGTGAGTATCTGAAAAGTTTCATCGCTTCGTCCATCATCTCCTTTTGTTTGTCTTATTTAACAATGCCAGTTCCTAAATGTAAGCCACAATTGCTCTTAGTTTGGTGGTCCAAATTTAGGGCGGCTCCCCTTTTTGTTCGGTGCGCACAGGCCCTGACCCAATACCCATCCCTGCAAAATTACTGATGCCATCTCATGTTGATGGTCTTTGGAAGGGTATGATTAAGCAATAGTCCTGTCTTCTTGTGCTGTCAGTTATTTACAGCTATATGTGTATATTAAAATTATGTCCGGGGGGAGGGGGGTGGGATGGGAGGGGTGGGAGGGATGGGGGAGCAAGGGCACTGACGCAGGGGAGGGAGGGAGAGAGTGGGCTTGTGGGGTAAATGTCATTTTGGTCGTTTCCTTATTATTCTTACTTTTTCTTTTGTTAGTCGCTGTCCAAAATTCAAAAGTAGTATCATACGTGCCATATTCAATACGCAGTCCCAAAAACCGTCACCACAGGTTTTCTATCATGAGACAGACCCTACATTTAACCAGACTCCTGTCATGTAGCAGATTCCTCTGCTGTGACTTACATTGGTATCTTCGCCTACACAGCCGCACCTATCACAGAGCTGACCACTCCCCTGGAGATCCCTACCATTTAGATGACTCAGACTAAAACCATGGCAGAAAGCCTTAATATAGTTTCCTTAAATGTCAAAGGCCTTAATCACCCAGTAAAACATAGAAAAGTCTTTGATTATTTAGCAAAATCCAAAGGCGATATCGGCCTACTCCAAGATACAAAACTGTCAGAAGAAGATATTGAATTCATTAAACATCATTGGATCTCATACACCCTATGCTCCCCAGCCGTCAATAAGAGGAGAGGGGTGATCACCCTAGTTTAAAAAAAAATCTAACATTTTCATCACCTCACACACTCAAGACAATAATAGGAGATTGTTAGCTGCACACTTAATGAGAGATGAGGATCCGATTTATGTGGTAAACATTTACGGGCCAAACACTGGCGACCCTGAATTCTGGGAATCTGTCTCATCATGCATTGAGGGTATTCTCCAAGATGAACTCTTGATAGTAGGCGGGGACTTCAATCTCCCTCTAGACCCTCTCCTGGATCGCCAATCCAAATGCACATACCATTCTTCACGATCACATGATATACTCAATCGTCTCTCTTCCAAATTTAACTTAAACGACTCCTGACGACTACAACACCCTGACGGGAGAGATTATACATTTTATTCAGCCCCCCACAATTCTTACTCCAGAATTGACTACATCCTAATCTCCAGCCCTTTCACACACCTTATAGAAGAAGCGGACATAGAACCCAAACTAGTTTCGGACCATTCCTGTATCAACACTAAACTCGCAGCTTCACGTTCTATCCTACCCCCGAAACGATGGCGCTTTAATTATAACATCCTCTCAGACCCAGAAAATAAACAGCGAATAGAGAACGCCATCCAGGAATACATTGCACTGAACAATCTCCCAGGTTCGGACATCTCTGTTGTCTGGGATGCACTCAAAGCCACAATTAGGGGCGTCATTATAGGTATCTGGGCACAGACCAACAAAAAATTTAACTCAGAACTAGAAACAATTGAGAGAGACATCAAGACACTAGAAATCTCTCATTCAGCCAACTTAGACAATAATTCCGCTCTAGACCTGCTTACTAAAAAAAAATACGAGTATAACAGAATTGTGAGCAAACACGCTGGAGTATGGATAAATAAATTCAAAGCACTGAAATTATGTGAGGGTAATAAAGCAGGGAAATTGCTTGCGTCTTACCTTAAGCATAAACAAAAACAATTCAGTATAGCATGAATTAAGGACCCCGCCAACAACATCCATACCAAACAAAATATAATTCTAGACACCTTCCAGTCTTTCTATGAAGACCTTTACAAAAACAAGATGACGTTTAACCCAGAGGCATGCACCAATGACCTAATGCTCATTAAACCTCCCTAGACTCTCTGTGGATGATAGCTCCAAACTGGGATCCCCCTTCACGGACAAGGAACTCTCTTCCTCCATTAAATCCCTTAAAAGTAATAAAGCTCCAGGTCCTGATGGCTTTTCGGCCAGTTTCTATAAGGCGTTTGAAAAAACTCTCAGCCCTTCCCTACTAAAATTATTTCATTCCTTTGCAATGAAGGGTGGTGTCTCTAAATCGATGGGTGAAGCCACCATAATTGTCATCCCGAAAGAGGGTAAAGACCCCCTTCTAACAAAAAACTACCACCTAATCTCGCTCATCAATCTGGATTGCAAGATATATGCAAAAATCCTAGCCAACAGACTCAATGCAATCCTCCCAAAATTAATTAGCAACTCTCAGGTAGGGTTTCTTAAATACCACATGTCCAACGATAACACGAGACTCTTTGCCATGTATTGGAAAAAGCCAAAATAACAGCCTCTCTCTCTGTTGCCATCACCCTGGACACGGAAAAAGCGTTCAACAGGGTGTCATGATCCTTTTTGGAACAATGCATGCTATCTTTTAACCTGGGGAAGTCCTATATAGACATGGCAATGGCCCTTTACTCCTCTCCGACCGGCCAGATCACCATAAAAGGCTCCCTGTCAGAACCATTTCGCTTAGAACAAGGAACCAGGCAGGGCTGCCCTCTCTCACCAGCTCTATTTCTCCTGGCCCTTGAACCCCTCCTCGTGGATATAAAACGGAATGACGATATCATGGGCGTGGAATTCGGTGGGACGCGAGTAAAACTGGCCGCATATGCAGATGACATTCTGGTGGTTACAGAACATCCGGACTCCTCCATCGAGGCTCTCATGACCATCATAGAAAGATATTCTCTCCACTCTGGCTACAAATTGAACTGGGACAAGTCAGAGGTTAAACCCCTGAACATATACGGCACCAGAGACATGCTGGGAAATTCTGGCCTGTCTTGGCAGACTGGCTTCATTAAATACCTCGGGATTGAATTTGGTAGCACCCTTCTTAAAACCCTCCTGCGCTACAAAAAAAACACCCTAGAAAAAATTTAATCGCAACTAGATGGACGGTCCCCTCACTTCAGAACATGGTAGGGGAGAGTTGTGACCATCAAGATGATGATCTTTCATCTAGTGAACTACCTTATCACGATGCTGCCCCTCACTTTATCCCTGGATTTTCACCACAAATTAGATGTCCTACTTACTAGATTTCTCTGGAAAGAGAAAAGAGCCAGGATTAGCATAAAGAAACCCCGCCTGGACAAGTCTCTAGGAGGGGTCAACCTAGCGGATTTAAAGCTGTACCAATAATGAAATTAAATGAAAATTACATTTCTATAGCGCATAACTACCCGGAGGCCTCGCAGCGCTTTAGACTGATTACTGTGTCGGGCCAACGGGTACCTAATACGCTTTTGCAAACAGGTGGGTCTTCAAGGCCTTCCTGAAGGACTGTAGGTTGCTGTCTTCTCTCAAAGTAAGAGGCAGAGAGTTCCAAAGCCTTGCCGCTGTGTGGGTAAAGGAGCGGCTGCCCCATCTGGCCCTCTTAACTTTGGACGGGGTTGCCAGATGTAGTGTGCCAGAGCGAAGGGCTCTGGAGGGAGTGTAGGGTGACACTAGAGAATGCAGAATAGCCGGGCCAGTTCGATGGAAAGATTTGTGTAAAATGCACATGGCTTTAAACTGCGTTCGAGCAGCCACCGGGAGCCAGTGGAGTTCTTTTAGCGCCTTCCTGGCAGATTGCCAGCGAGGGATGTTAAACAGCAATCGGGCGGCACAGTTTTGGGTGACCTGGAGCCTGTTGACCACTGCCGCAGGGGCTCCCAGATATAACACATTTCCATAGTCCAGGCGAGAGAGTATAAGGGCCTGCACCATGACCCTCCTCGCCTGGATTGGGAGCAAAGGGAGCACTTTGCGGAGCATTTTCATCAACCTGACGCAGGTGGAGGCAGTTTTACTGGCTTGAGCTGAGAAATCCAGTGCTTTGTCGAGCCAAATTCCCAAGCTCTTTATCAGTGGTTTCGGGGGAGGGGGGGCACCGAGACATGAGGGCCAGATGGAAGTTAAATTGGTCAGAGAAGAATTGCCCAATAACATGATCTCGGTTTTCTCCCCATTGAGTTTAAGGTGGGAAGAATGCATCCACTTAGCAACAGCCTCTAGACAGGGGCCCAAGATGTTAAATGAGCCCTCCGAATGGTCCAGGGAGACCACCAGTTGGGTATCATCGGCGTATGTAATAATCCGCACACCAAACGGGTGGACTATCCCCTCTAGAGGCTGCATGTAAATGTTAAAGAGGGTGGGGCTCAGGGAGGAGCCCTGAGGAACACCACAGCTGAGGGGATGCTTAGATGAAACCACCTCGCCCTCAAACACCCGGAAAGATCGCTCATCCAGGAAGGAGGTCAGCCACGCAAGGGCCGCGCCCGACACACCCATGCTCTTCAAACGATGTAATAATGTGGCATGGTTAACTGTGTCGAACGCGGCACTTAGATCGAGCAGAATAATGGCTGTTTTTCCTCCCTGGTCCATTATGGCTCTAGCTGCCTCCGTTACTGCCAGAAGGGCAGTCTCCGTACCATGCTGAGGGCGAAACCCCGTCTGAGAGACACGTAGTAGACTGTTAGACTCCAAATAATCCACCAAGACCTTATTGACATGTCTTTCCACCAGTTTACTCATCCACGGGAGTAACGAGATGGGACGAAAATTGGACAGGTCGTTCTGATCCAAGTTTGGTTTCTTCAACAGGGCCCTAACCATCGCACACTTCCATGGGGCTGGAACAGAGTTAGAGGTGATGGAGGTGTTGAGGACGTCTAAGATGTGCGGGCGGATAGTGTCAATCACTTTAACTAGGGCCTGCGGGGGAGCCGGGTCATTCGGAGATCCAGAAGTGACTTTATGGACCAGTTTATCCAGTAAACCAAGATCCAAGAGGGGAAAGGTAACCAGTGAACAGGACAAGGGCAAGTCAGAATCTGACGTAGGAGTCAGACCCGGGTCATTCCCCCCTGTTGGAAATAGGGAGTATATGGTCTGAATCTTTTGAAAGAAAAAAGTGGCGAGATTATCACAACGGGCCTGTGCACCGTCTGATGCCAGGAGCTCCGGGGGAGGAGAAATGAGAGATTTTGCGATTTTAAAAATTTCTCTAGGAGCATTTGCTGCCCGAGTGATTTTAGTGCCATAAAACTCCAATTGGGCAATTTTTATTTCATTTTTATAGTGCCTAATTGCAGTTCTGTACTCTGATTCCTTCATCTGAGAACGATCTTTCCTCCAAGCTCTCTCCGCTTTGCGGCATCCTTGTTTCAAAGTTCTAAGAGCAGGAGAATACCAAGGAGCAACTTTAGATATTTAGAGCCTTTCGGAAGAACTTGGTCGAGAGTATCAGAAATCCAATTGTCAAAGTTGAGGGCTGCCTTATTAGAGTTACTCGTTTTCTGGGGTGGATGTTCAGAGAGGACTTGTTCCCATTTAAGGGGCGATAAAGAGCTCCACTTCCTACCCCAATATTTGTCCTGGGTTTGTGGTGTAGGGGAAATGCCTATGGGCCAGGTGAGGGGAATTAAAAAGTGGTCGGTCCAAGGTAATGAAATCGGTGCTTCAGCCAAAAGAGTGTCTAGATTGCTATAGACATGATCTAAAAGGTGTCCTTTGTTGTGTGTTGCGTGGAACCCCTTTTGAGATAGGCCAATCGCCTGAAGATTTGAGCGAAGGCTGTTGGCGGCGCCATCCAACGGATCGTCTAGGTGCAAATTTAGGTCACCTAGCAAGGTGAGATTTGCTCCGGTGAGCACCAGGTTAGCAGCCATGTCCGTCATGTCAGTGATGAAATTGCCAAGGGGACCAGGTGGTCGATAAACTAGAATGCCGGAGAAAGTAAAAGTAGGAGAAAATTGAAGGGCATAGCATAGGCTCTCACAGGCTAACGTGGTAGAGGAGGTGACACGACATGTATAGGTATCTCTATATATGATGGCCAGTCCTCCACCTCTGCCAGACTGGCGATCCAGTCGTTTGATGGTGTAGCCCTGCGGAATGGCCCATACTAGTGCTGGGTCATTTTGTACTTGGAGCCATGTCTCGGTTAAAAAGAGGGCCTCAGGGTTGAGCTCCTCAATCAATAACGCCAGTTCCGTATGGTGTTTAGGCAGGGACCGGCAGTTAAGAAGAAACATGTTTTTATTGTGCGTAGAACAATGTATGGCTGGGGTCGAGGATGAACACCAGTGACATGTTTTACAGACGGCGCTTCTGATAATAGGAAGAACCGAATGTAGACAACGTGGATCAGCTAGGGGTCGTAATGAGTGCAAAAAGGAAGCATTATAACAAATACGGTGTCCTACCATGATGCCGGGCAAGAAGCTGGAAGCGTCTGGACGCGGACTGGCGCAGACTGGCTTCTCTTTGGCGCCTCTTCGGCGCGCTCAAGGCGCTACCGCTGCGCGTCACCGCTGCGCGTAAAAGTTACGCCCTAAATAGATTAGGAGGTGGGGTGAGACTAGACCGTCATGATCGGTAGTATGGCTGCCCAACTTGGAACAAACCGGAAGTGCAAGCGCTGTACCTCCCTCCACGCAATCAGCATGTAATTGCTGCGGTGGACTGGGGAGTAGCGCGACTAAACAGGTAAAAACAATTTATTCTGTTTTTAAAATGACACAAGTTAAAAGTACAGCAAATAACAGAACTAGCAGCAAAATGCGTCTCACACCAACCAATAAGAGCCAAACAAGGCTCTTATTGGTTGTCACCTCCTGCCGACTACACCCCCGTTTGGCTAGAGATAGAAAAAGTCCTTTTTAGAAATCTCGCCCCAGCAGCCGTTTTAACCGCTAGTCTGAACACGACCACTTGCTCGAAATCCATTTTACAGAACACAAAACTCGCTCTGTTGAAAGTCGATAAACTCCTAGACGCCAGTATTCAATGCTCTATGTGGGAATCGATCTGGCATAACCATACCGTGCTGTATAAGAGAAAACCATTACACAATGACCTTTGGGTTAAAAAAGGTATTTTTCCCACACCAATTGTATAAGGGATCGTACCCTCTCTCCTTCAGGGAACTCCAAACCAAATACAGCCTTGCTCCACTTGAATTCTATAACTTTCTGAAGGTAAAGTCAGCGATCACTAGAGCAAAATTCTCTGCAAGCCCTCCCTCACTCCGACCTACTTCTCCAGACTAAAAAGACTAGGCCACCAGGTGTCCTGGATCTATAAGCTCCTATGCCCGCAACACTCCAATCTTAATAAACACCTTAACAGTTCTGGGAATCACACTCCTCTTTCTCTATATCTGACACAGACTGGGCCAAAACTTGGGAATCAACCATGAGACACAAAATCAGCCCCACACTTTCCCAGACAAAATTTCGGCTGCTCTATAGAGTTTTCTGGACACCAGCACGTCTTTTCGCTCACAACATTAGAGACGATGCAACCTGTTGGAACTGTAAAATCAGTGATGGTGGTCTTGAACATCTCCTACTCCAAAGCGTGTGCGTGGTTCCCTTTTGTGATAAAGTCTTCGAGTTTCTCAATAATGTTTTTTCATTCTTCCCCCCTTCGGAGAAATGTCCTACCTAGTCTTTGGTTTCCTCAAAGCTGTGTCCGTTACTGACCACGATAGAGCCTTACTAGACCTGTTCCTTATGGCTGCAGTAAAAGTTGTTCTCAATAATTGGAAAGATACTTGAAAAGCCTCCTTTGCCTGCTGGTTAAATTGGGTAACTAACCTGAGAGGAGCTGACAATATATCACTACAACACTCTCCATGGCATCCCCCTCAGAGACGAATGTGGGCCACTCTTGACAACTATTTCAGCGCTCACAAACCACCATGAACCACACACAATGCACCCTCTACCCCGGCCACCTTAGCTTTATTTTAGCTTTGCTTGACCTCTCCATGTTGTCTAGCCGGTTAACCATACTGCCTCGACAGTGGCTACAATCACCTGTGGGCCATGACACTGAGACACTGATACTACTGTTTCCACTGACGCGATATGTAAGTTCACTTTTATGATTTTTTTTAGTTATGTTATGTTATGTTCCTGATTTCTTGTGCTTAATGTCTCCCATTCAACTGCCAATTTCACGGTCACTACTTTAAACTTATGTACCTCAACCATATGCTTCTCGCTTTTATGTTCTTAATGTCTGTAATGCTTATCATTTCTTGTTTATTTGGAAACTACCAATAACAAACTTTTGAAATTAAAAAAAAAACCAATTTTTAAATACATTACATTTGTGTACAGAAATATGCAAATGTGACCCGTCTTCTCTTTTAATTTCCAATCACATCTCTTATTTACAGTTCATGGAGTCTGTGGACACGGCATTCTTGCACCTGTTGATAATCACCTTCTTTAAATAAAAAGAAATTAAATCTCTTCTTCCTCACTCTAGTCTACTCTCTTTCCCCCTCAGTCCTCTAAAATAGTTCTTATTTCAAGTAAATAACTTTCTTACCCCTGCTCGTCACTCCAAACTGTCTTCTCATTTTGGTCTTCATGAGCTCTATGCTGCTTTCAACAAGGTTAATCACTCCAGCCTCTGTTATACGCTGTTCTATTCTGAAGTTTCCGGATCTTACCTTTAATGGCTAGACTATTATGACTTTAACAGCACCCCCTCAGTCTCATTCTCAGTCTTTTGATTCTCTTTCTGTTCTTTACAGTGCCTCCAGGGCTGTATTCTTCACACTCTTCTCTATCTGCTTTACAGCATGTTCTTCCTTTTCTTTTTTTCTTTTTTTGGCTTATCCTGTCATTTCAATGAAGACAGTTCTCATGTCTCTATCTTCTTTTGATTCTCATCTTCATAATATGATTTAAAATTGTCTATTCACAGTTCAATGATGTCTGTATTCAAAATCTCTCGAAATTTGAAATTCTATTCTTTTGGCACCTTCTCCTTACACCTACCTTGTTATGAACGCTTATTTTTCCGATCTTTCTACTTCTTAAGTGTGGGGCTGACTCACACGACAATTTCGTAATACCAGTCATGCTTTGTCAATTTTAAAAATTGGGTTACTTGGTGACTGGGATGTGAGCCTTGGTCAAGCAGCAACCACAATCCTAGTCAGGGTAAGGCACAAGCAAACCCCAAATCAGGCAGTGCTCGACCCATGTAGAGCTTCGCACAGAGCAGTCAGGCTTAACTTAGGCAATCTGTAAAGTATTTGCAACAGTTCAAACAGTAAAACCGTGAAAACACCTAACAAAAAAAATCCCACAACAGATTAAAAAAAATTAGAGCTTAATTCAATAAGTAAAACAAATACAATACTACAAAAATCCAATCAGTAGAACCAGAGTTATGAATTGCTTAGAAGAATAACTGCAATATAGCAGCTAAAAGTCAAAAGTGGCAACCATGGCTATCTGGTCACACTAGATCCAGTCAAAGTCAAAAGGTCAGGCCAACGACAATGGAGCACGGGTCAGATACAGTCCCAGAATAATCCCACTGAAGTTTTACCTTTGCAAGTTTTGTGCCAAGAGTCCTGTTCGTGTTGAAGAGGGTCGCCTTCTCAAGGAGTGTGTTGCGGGTGGTGGTCAGAGTGGTCCAAGAAGCAGGCTGGAAAAAGCAGATGGGCAGGCTGATGCTTTGCACTGGCGGTCCTCCATGAGCGAACGATGCTTGCTCTGTGAAGAGGCAGGTGCAAGTGGCACAGTTCCATTGCGAACAGGCACATTCGCAAAGAGCCAAAAGCTTTATTTAAGGAGCCTGAGAGGATTCACTAGGGGGTCAGAAACTAGCTGCAGCTGGGTTCAGGAGCTGTTGGGGAGCCTTTTATGTCCCTAAGGATCTGATCGGGAGGCCAACATTCTAGCCCGTTGAGTCACTTTGGGGTCCTGCGTTCAAGATGGAGTTGCAAGTCCAGTTCTTCATTCTCAGGAAAAAGGGCAGCAGGTCAGGACAGCAGGGCAGCAGTCCAGCAGGGTGACCTTGTAGCAGCACCGCAGTCCTTATTCCTGGCAGAGCGTCCCCAGGTTCAGAAGTGTACTGGAGAATAGGTGCCTGAGGTTCTTCTTTTATACAAAGTTGTGCCTTTGTAGTGGGAAGAACCTTCTAGAAGCATACCTTTGAAGTGCACAGATGCCCTGCCTTCTTGACCCTGGCTCCATAATAACTATAGGGGGTATGCATTCCTTTGTGTGGAGGCAGGCCACAGCCTGTTCAAGTGTAAGTGCGGCTGTGCCCAGCTCCTCCCTCCCATCCTGCCAGGGATGACTCATCCAGACATACCTAAGCTCCCATTGTGTGTGACTGTCTCGGAGGAATACGCAAAGCCCAACTGACAACTACACCTAGTCTTGCGGCCAGAGACAGGCTACAGTCACCAAATGGCTAAGGCAAGCAAATACCAACTTTCCAAAAGAATTGCAATTTGACTTCATCAGTTAGTTAGAACTTTAAATTAGGATTCCAGAGACATCAAACATGAACTAGTTATCTCTTCCCATTTGGACATTACACCTATAAAATGTGATAAGGCAACTCCAATTTTATCCTAGAGGAGAGATAGACCTCCCAGTAGGGAAGAATGTATTTAATGACATGTAAAACTTAAAGGTCCATGCTAATTTTTTTAAATACACTGCTCCTTGCTCTTGGTGCTTTCTATGGCCTACTTTAGGGGTGACGTCTATGTATAAAAAAAGTTAAGTGTGCACATGGAAAAAGGTTATTTTGCCAGTTTGACGTGTCAGGTTAAAACTGCCCGTACAGGTTTGGCAAAGGCAGGCCTTTAAAGGGCTACTTAAGAGGGTAGCACACTCAGTGCTGCAGCCTCCAAGTAGCATTTAATGTACATTGAACAAGGCGCAAGAAAGTAATGCAAAAGTAGTGCTAATTCACAAACCTTTCATTCTTTTATTATTTCCAGAGTGACACAGTCCGGGAAAATCTGGAGTACGTTAGCTTTAAGTCTGAAGTAAGTCGCACATCCTCAGTGATCAACTTTTTAAATGGAGTGCATAGCATTTAAAAGTCCTATGTAACCAAGGGACAAGTATAATTAAAATATTGAGTCTGAGGAGGGGGCGTGGCTTAGCATCCACACGAGATGGTGCCTCCCTTCTGAGCTCCACCGAGCCCGCCACTTTGCTGCCTTATATCCCCGGCACTGACCATTTCTCAATCATCCTGCTGTGAGGCTCCACACTGCGTTATGAAGGAGTGCCATATTAGAGAGTTTCGAGGTTCCAGGAGCCTGACAATGTACTTCCCCAATGAGCCAAGTGAAACTACCGCACCAGCTAAGATGATGGTGTTGGCCACTCGATCAGCGACCCATACAGAGTGTGTGAGAGCCATTCACATACACTATCCTACAGAGTATTCAGCGGGCACTGCAGACCTCACCTTTATGGCAACATCATTGGACCAATGCGCGATTTCCACCTGGTGAGCCTTCTTTTCTGCCTTAGCAGTGCTATGCCTGCATGCTGATCTGCTCTTGTGGCCCACACCCTGATATGCTCCCGTGGCCCTTGCCACACAGCCAGGGAAGCAACCTCTGTGGCCTTCACTGATAAGGCACAATGCAGCCATCTCTCTTATTGATACCGGGGCTTTGAGGATACCACCACCATAGTTATGCCTGCGCTATTCCTCACAGAGAGTGCAACCCCAGCAATCTATGCAGATAGGCTCTGATAGGCTGATAGGCCCTGGATTGCCCGTCTCTGTGATCAAGACCAGGGTTTTGAAGTTACTGCCTGCATAATCATGCCTGCTCCATTACACACCAACACAACAGAGGAGCACTACCTGTCTAATCTCAACTTGATCTCTGCTCGCTCTCGCTAAATTTTCTATTGACAACAGCACAGGGGCTTCTTTAGGTTCCTTTATGCTCAGGCCTATGTAACACCCAGACCTCAATTGCGCATCTCTTGTACACCGAGCAATTAGAGGCATCGGAGGCAATACAGCGCTGTTCACGCACAATAGACTGTTAATAAAGCCATCAAGCACGCTGATAGACAGACTGTAAAAATCCAATAACCAGCTATCAAAGCCATTAAAAGGGCTCAAAAACAGGCTGGTATCCCCACCTGGATTTGTCTGGCTCACCTAGACCCATGCGCTTGCCTGGCTCCATCTAGTCGCCGTACCCCTTGGCCACTCTAGCCCGCCTGTGACTGGCTGACCATCTACCCACTCCTCCAGCTGTTCATCACCCTGGGCACTGCAAGCTGCTTTGGCTGTCATTCCATCATTTATTCTCTGGCTCCTACCTGGGAGCACCGTCTTTACCCACACACCAACAGCTGTAACACTATAGCAACTGCCAGCAGGGCATTCAGGGTGATCTTCTAATTCCAAGCCTAAAATTACCTGAAGTGACTTACACACAGCACTCAGAATACAGCACCTACCACAGTGCCTACTACTCATTCTAACTGTTGAAGCTGAGCAGGACTGCTGAAGATTCTGCCACGCTAAGGATACACCACAATGTTTGCACAGTAACTGGACTGAGACTGAACAGACTAGCTACAGAGGGCTTGTTTTCCACTAATATCTCAGCTGGTTAACTCTTCCTGCCCCAGTAGGCCAACTGCAAGCCTACTGGCTCACCGCCTCTACGCTGGTCTACTCCTCCACCAGAAACTACTTGACTCCTACAGGCAGAGCGGCCCAGAGAGACCACAAGTTGCCCAAGACAAGGATCCTAAACCTGACATGAAAAGATCGAAACATGAAACTCTGAATCCTGACTCCCCTATCAAGAAAAATCATGAGAGTCAATCAACGCTTTAACCCTTTCCACGCGGGGCTAATCTCCCCGCGGTGCGGGGGGGAGGGGCCGCGTGCGGTGGCACGGTGCTTGTGACGAGCCCAGCTCGTCATGCTGCACAGTGGAGCTTTGCTCATGATGAGCTTAGCTCATCACGCCTCCGCCCACTTCCATGGAACGCCCGCACAGGTGGGGTATTATCCCCGTGTGGGCCATTCGCGGCCATGATGACGACCTCAGCTAGTCATGAGCACAGCTCCACTGTGCCTCATGAGGAGCTGAGCTCGTCATAAGCACGTAAGGGGTTAAATTATTCTCAAAAAATTGAACAACATTCATGAAATTGCCCAAAACACAAAGACCTACACAGACATGCTGCAAACAGAAGTTGCTGCGATCAGAAGAGACCTCAAGGAACTAAATCTAAGAGGAAGGAATGCTGAAAACCGAATAAGCATGATGGAGGATTATCTGGCGGGACAGTCCAAAGACTTATTTAAGAATAAGGACTCCCTGACCACAGTCAAACATGCGCTAACTGAGTTGAAATACTGAAATAGGAGGGGGAACCTCAGTATCTTCAGTCTATCTAGGGAACAGAGGAGAATGCCTCCTCTGTGATCTCTTGCCGTGAGTCAGAGTTTCTAACAAATCTGGGTATTAACTTCAGCAAAGACTTTTAAACTGAACGGGCCCATAGGGTGCTCTCCTACAAATAAAAAAACATGTCCAGTCCAGGGGATCTACTTTTGTTACCTTTGTGCTACCAACACACAGAACTCATCCTATCCCACATGAAAAAATCAACATATCCCAGGTCTATGCAAGAGACACAGTCATCAAAAGGAAAGAATTCCTAGCCCTCAAATATGCACTAATGGACAGAGCAATCTAACACTCCTTTTTCAGCCCAGCCAAATTCAATAGAAACCACCATGCCAAGACTTATTTGTTCTCTGAGCCCAACAATCTATGAATCTTTTTAGACAATACTACAGAGACTCATTTGGAGGCCTCCACGAGTGGCCCTGGAAGATGATGATGGCCCCACCACCAACAACCAGCTCAGCGCCTCGATATCCTTTGTAGCATGTAACAATGTTTTTTGTTGCGGTACAAAACATCGCATAATACTTTGAATGCATTATATGCATTTTATCTATCAGGTGAGACATGCCTCTACAAAGTTCACTAACACCACTATAGTTGTCTACTGCTTATAATGCTTAAATGTTTCCAATGTTTTGCCTATCAGAACTCATTAACACAGGGTTTAGGCATTACTACATGCCCACCGGGTGACACACGTCTCTCCCTCCCCTGTACTTAAGCCAGTATCCCTCAAATCCATCACCCACAGTAACAACGCACCTTGACTTGCTCCTGTTCTTATGCCACACCTTCTGCAGCTCATCCCAATACCCCATCACTACATCCTGCACAGTCCAACTCACCGAGAGACCCAACGCATGATATAACTCAGGAGCTGATAAATGACCCACCATGAACTCACCTCAAAACCCCTATACTACACTCTTAAAACTTTACCCTCTGGTGACCCTCCATAGTGGGTCTCAGGGGGCTGTTACATACCCTGAACCCCACTCCCCAACTATAAACACTCGGACCCCTTGGCCCCCTCTCATCCTCATCCATATTAGACACCCTACTAAGTCCCACATTCTTGCACTCTACTCCCTATGAGGCTCTCCTTACAGCAACTGTGCCCTCCTTTAGCATATCACATTGCATGTCATTGTGTGCCATTTAATTATTTATTGAGTTTTATATAGCACTGGCTGGACCCGGAGGTATCAGAGCGCTTTACATGAGGAAGAAACATTGTTGCAGAACATGGTTACAAAGTAATATCAGTTACTGGAGCATAGTTACAGGAACTACATGAGTGCAAAAGCAGAGCATAAATATGAGGTAAAAAATAGGCAAGGGGAGAGAAGATGAGGGGGAGAGGGAAGGAATAGGGGAAGTAGATGGAGAATACTGGAGGAAAGAAGAGGGGCAGGGTGTAGGAGGCACAATGGGGAGACAAGGAAAATCAGTGTCTGATACCCGGCTGGGTAGATGACAGCCGAGGGGTGAACCAGAGCCAAATTCCTCTATAGCTGCGTGGGACAGCTCCACCGGTCATCGGCCAAAGGTTGTTCGGGCACCGCAGTACATACAGAAAGGTTATAGTTTCCGCCTAGGGGTCATAGTCCAAAAGTTCCAACGAGTGCACCGGTCACGGTGTATGGTGCTGTGCTCCCAGCGGTAATAGGATCAAAACCCAGGCCTCCGCTGAGTGAGACTCCCTTGTCGCTGTGGACTCTATGAGAGGGGTCTCTGAGAATCCAGGGCATAAATGCTGGATCCCTTCCCAACAAGGGGTGAAGGAATGCTTTGAAAAGGGGCCTACTCATGGTGGCCATTATTAGAAAATTAGTGTGTCAGATGTCCCCAGAGGGTCAGGCATTGGGGACAGCTCAGTACACTCCTCGCATCTGGTCTTCACACTGCTCCTCTGCGGTCCCAGAGGCCTCCCACTTGTGACCTCCCTCTTATCTGGTGCATAATAATGTTTTACCTTTTACATTTTGCTTACACTTATTTACTTATTTAATGTTTGAGCATGAACGACAAACATCAAAACGTTTATATATATATTCATTGAAAAAAACATAGGTTTCAGGCACGTGATAGTTAGAAATTAGCATTTAAAAAACCTTAGAAATTCACTCAAAAAACTATAGGTTTCAGGGGCGTTATAGTTAGTTGGACATTTCACTCGTACAAAACTATAGCAATTCCCCTGTTATAGTTAGTTCAGCTAACTATAACTCACGCGTCCGCAATGCACTGCGGATGACGTCACATATTACATCACTCATGACATGGTCAGTGACATCACTCATGACATCACTGATAACAGTGATGTCATGCTGCTGGCTTGCTGTTATTATATAATCTAACTACAGATATTGGCTGAATATCATTTGTGTTAGCCTGGGAGTGCACAAAGAAAACCGCCCTACTGGGAAAACCAAAAACGATATATATATACAAGTTTAGGTGGAAAGCAGCCCCTCTTAGAGCACTCTCAACACTAGCGACACTCTAGGGGGTATATTCACAAGAACGTGTGCTAAATATCACCAAAAAATGCTAACGCAACTTTACACATCTCAGCGTATTGCGGGGAAAAAACCCTGTGTCAACGTGGAATTCACAACCAGGCGGTACCATGCGATAGTCTGCCGAAACTGCGGCCAATGTCCGCAATACAACCACCTTGACGGAGATAGAAATACAAAACACAACACAAAAAAAATGCGATGAGGCCATTTGCGAGGAGAAAAGCAGGGATAAGCACCGCCAGGATTGCGACACACACGGCAAGCAGGAATAAGCTCAACAAAAGCCTGAAAAAAAAGACAAACCAAACAAAAAAAAACAGTCAAGCACAATGGAGGCAACCCAAGCCAGTATACAACCCCACAAGCCCCATTGGCAACAAAACATTGTACATGACAGGCCATCTTGGACAAGGTGAATGCAGCCTGAGAGCGAAGGAAGACAATGTAAGAAAACCAGAACAACCGGAATGATGCGAAACGCACAAACAATCAGAAACATGCCGACAAAAAGAAGGCAGCAATGCACACAGGAGGTGGGACGCCAGCGCCACACCAGGAGATGGATGACATGGAGTAAATGGTGTCCACCACATCAGTCTGGAGACGGTAGCAGGACTTGGGGACCCAAAACTGCCCAAAACAACAGACACAACAGCCACAGGGAGAGGAACCAGCAGGGCCTGGGGGGACGGGGGAAATGGGCACAATGGCACACATTCACAATTAAGCACAGCACAACTGCAGACAAACCATGCCTAAGAGTAACAACATCAACCAAGAGCACAAGTCACACAACCCGGCAATATCAAACCACTGAACAAGCACAGAAGTGAAAACCACACTGCCTGAAAAGGAGAAGGGTGATTCAAATCAGAGCTGAAGGTACATCTCGCACACAATGCAGCACACATATAGGAAGCAGAGCACCCCAACATCGAACACAATGTGGTACAAACACTAACATTTGCACAACCGAACACAGGACACAAGTGCACCCGCCTGTTGCCAGTAAACGGCCATATGCATCTGCCTAAGCACGAAACAGGGACATGTCAATGCACAAGTACAAACCCACAGTCCTGATGGGATAGCAATGCACGTATGGCAGTGAGCCAGAGAGTCTGTGACACACACATTGGCATACAAATCAAGACACAACACAGATGGAGACAAGTGAAAGGGCAGAAACTTTATCAACAAGTCCGTGTCGGTACTGCCAAGAGAAGTGCCACGATATGCAGACCAATGCAGCAGCATGTCTGAATGAGGAACATAGGAATGCACCCATGTCCACCTTGGGGGAGTCCATCACCAACATAAGTCAGTACCAACCCGCGTCGGTCATTGGCGCATGGATCATGAGTCCAGGCCAATGCAGCCATGTCCACTGTCATCTTGGGTCATGTGACCAGATTCCCAACATGCAAATAGGCATCAGGATGCCTGTAAAGGGTCACATCCAGTTATGGCTGCAGGTACCTTGTCACTCGTCCATGAATGCGAGTGTAGCTGTGTAGGCCAACATCTCCAATGAGCAATCGACGTCCACTACATCTGACATGTTGTCGACGTAATCCATCAGCTGACCTGGACACATGTGCTGACTCCAACCACTGGACCCAATGTGCACCAAAGCCCATTCGGGTAGTGGCTCAATGTGCTCACTGCACATGAGGACTTGTGCAATCTCCCAGGTGAAGTTTCGAGCCTGCATGCCAATAAATGGGCATCACAGTGACACTCCAAGTCATGAGCCAACAGGGGTTGCACAGACACATCGTAATCCAGGTCAGCTACGGTTACGTTGGAGAGACAGACATCCATGGACCCATCAAATATGAATGAGCGACAATGCAACACAAGCTGAATGCAGGTGATAACCGCAAGGCGGAAGCTCAGCCGGTAACTGATCTGCAAGACTACCAACGACAGTGCCCCCAGTTCATGCAGCTGATGTGCATGGTACAGGTCCACGTGACTGGAGTCAAGTATGTGTCTGGGATGGTCTGCCATTGCGTCAGTGCCTCTGCTTGAAGCGGCACTGGCTTGCCCTGCACCAGTTCTGTGGATGAAATGACACAGCTCGGTGCAATGAGAAGTGTCTGTGTGCAACGGGTGCAGGCCTGGGGTGGGGTGGGAGTACGTATGAAGGCCATTTCATGCACCCCAACTATGACCAAGGCCTTCTGCGTGTGGGATGTGTACACGTTGGTCTCACATCGGGCAGTGCATAGTGGGGGAGATGCAACCAAATGCTATCATATCTGTCAGGGGGAGCTGGCCACATGCAAGTTCCTGCTAGGTGCTGCAGATGTGCTACCGCCTGATAGTTCAAAGAACATTTCATCCCTCCAGTAACTTCACCATCTGCATGCATACAGGAGATGTACAGAGGACAGGCGTGGGTGTGGTGGGATGTCTGGGACCCTGGGAACACCGTGACCCTGGCCTTTTAAGGTGTGCGGCCACCTGTGTGTAGGCCAATGGACCGGACAGAGCCGACACAGGTGTACAGCCCATGGCTGGCTGTGATCGTGCTGCAAATGAGGCCAGGCAACTGACTCATGCATCTGCAGCGCTGATACACATAACACTTGGCATGCATGTGCCAAGACCCCGAGCGGTTTTGTGCTCCTACATGTCCCCATGCGTGAGGGCCTGCCTTCTTGGTGCATGCTACATTGCAACATGTGGCCCTGGTGGCGACTACACCCCAACACAGAGACACACTTACCACACTTCCTGCCCAAGGCCAGGTGCAAGCCACGCCCTGCTCCCCCTGCTGAATCAGCACACGCCTGCGCTGACCTGACATATGCCGGACCAGAACATGCCGCATGTGCATGCAGGGGGGTGAGTGCGAAGCTACATGTCCAGGGTCACTGCCAATGCTGAGGTGACATGGTAACGTGCACTGAAGACAGCATGCTGTGATGTTGCAGGGCCCTTTCTCATCATGCTGACACAATGACCACACAGACACACTTGCTCAGATGGTGTGAATGGCTACATGAATGTGTGCATGGTCACATTTATTAGCAGGCACACATACTGAGTTACACCTGTGTTGGATGTGTGTGGGGTGTGTGCACACCAGCAGGCAAGGGCTGCCTGGTGCAGTCAGAAATCGACAACAGTGTACATCGTAAAGGACACAACCATTCAACCATAAAGGCCCCATGACTTGTGCTGCACATGGTTAGTGGCCCGGATGCAGGGCGTCCTGCACGGGCCTACCGCCGCCACAGGACGCTGACTTGGGGTGAACAGGGTTGATGTCACCAGGTCATTTATTGATAGTGTTCGATTACCTCCTTTACACTGATCGAGCTTTCGTCCGGACTGAGCCGCATCTTCCACTTACTCCTCTCCATGCATTCACTGGTGTGGACTCTGCCATTCATGATTCGTGACTAAGTGCTGGATGTGGGAACTACTGGTCCACGGGGTAAGCCTGAGCCCTCTTCCATGTGTCGCCGGCTTGAGTTGAACATGGTTAGTGGCACCTTGTGTCACAGGTTTGCGTTGAACAGGGTTAGTGGCACCACGTGTCGCAGACTTGTGTTGAACAGGGTTAGTGGCACCATCTGTCGCAGGCTTGCATTGAACAGGGTTAGTGGCACCTCATGTCACAGGCTTGCAATGAGCAGGGTTAGTGTCAATTAGTGTCGCAGGCTTGCGTTGAACAGGGTTAGTGCCACCATGTGTCGCAGGCCTGTGATATGGAATTATGCCTCACTGCAACCACCCAGGCCCGCCACCACCCCCAGGACCCGTCCCACCCACCCCCGGAACATCACAGAGGCAGAGTACACAAAGACAGCAGGCCCACCTGAAATGCACCTGCTGCCCATAGTCATGCAACTCACGACACTGCCAATGGGCATGCAGCACAACTACATCCAACATGACACACAACATGCCAGTCGTCCAGACACGACAACATGACTCCATAGGGAATCCAGCCTTGCCATGTCCACAACCCAGCCACGGCATGGCACCACAGACACGCAATAGCTGGATGTGAGGAGAGACATGGAGCAGGCATGTGAAAGAGCGTCAAGTGACTAAGGAATGTGAACCTACCCAATGCCAGGTGTGGCGTGGAGGTGCCGGACAGACCACAGAGTGCTAACCACGGAAACGGCCATGTGGAGATCAACTGCTGGTACAAGTAGTGTAGTGGGCAGTGGACGCTACCATGTGCCCACAGACTTGGGGCAGAATGCGGAAATGTCGTACGTTACGTCCCCGCCTGCATGCGCGTGCCTAGTGCGTTGGACCTGCGTTTGCCAGGCCTGCGTAGGGGTGTGAACAAAAAGCCCCTCACACTGGTAGTGTCTCTCATTTGGAATGGACAACGCTTCTGCCAGGGCGGCGCCTCACAGCCTGCCATGAGTCCTGCACCGAGCGCAGCGCGGCCTGCATCCCTGTCCGCCTGCTGCACCCCGGGCCGCTGGTCCCCAGGCCCATCATGCCTGCCCCAAAGCACCAATGAGGCTCCGCTCACCTGCCTACACAGGTGTGTGTCAAAAAGGGCCCATCATGTGCCGGTGCAAGCTCCAAGCAACAGTCCCGCGACCTCTGCAGCCTCCGCGGACCATCGCTGCCCCCCCCCCCCCCAGCACTGGCCACATCACTTCTTCCTCATTGACATAATCCACCGGCGTCCTCTTCGGCCCAGTAGGTCCCACATGTGAAACTGTGTCCTGAGTCCTGAATGGCAGTGTCCCCAAGTCTGTTGAGGCGGCCAAAGCACCGGACTTCCTTTTTGGTGATGTTTAGCACACATTCTTGTGAATATACCCCAAAGTCTTTAAGCACTGGATTAGCACAGTGCCATCCTCGCAGAGATAGAAAAGGACAAAGTCTTTTGCCATTTCTATAGAAAAGTCTGTAAGCATAGGACTAGCACAGTGCTGTCCACGCTGAGCTGTAATATGACAAAAGGCATTTACCACTCCAGGCACAGTATAGCAGCTTCGGATTGGTAAAATACAAACCAAGCAAACCTGAAATGAGTAAAAGCAACCCCTGACACAGTGTTTCACTCTAATTAAAGCTCTTCAGAGAGGTATAGCTTTGTCCAGACACAAGGGAGCACCCAGTATAAGTCAAAACAACAACCTTTCAGGCATAGAGTGTCGCATTAATTATATACATTAAGGGCCAGATGTAGGTAATTCTATTTTACCACTTCTTAAATACCGAATTTTACCGATTCAGAATTTAAGAAGTGGTAAAATAGAGGGGGGGGGGGGGGGTATGTAGGTGTTTCAGAATCGGTAAATACCGAATCGTTAAGATTCGGTATTTACCGATTCTGTAAATACCGATTCGGTAATGCCCATTGATTCCTATGGGCCTTGAAGCCCATAGGAATTAATGGGCAATACCGAATCGGTATTTACCGATTCGGTAAATATCGATTTCAGCAAGGGTGCAGGGGGTGTCACTTTGACACCCTCTAGCACCCCAAAGACGGGCATGTGTGCCATGTGGCACACAGACATGCCCGAGGCATGTCTGTCTGTCACATGGCTAGGTGTGCATGCACACATGTGCATGCACACCTGGATTCGGTATTTTACCACCCAATTTGATTGGGTGGTAAAATACTGAATCTGTAAGACTTTAGGGACTCTGAAGAGTCCCACCTACATCTGGCCATTACCGAATCGGTAAAAATACCGATTCGGTATTTTACAGAATTGGTAAATTTACCGATTCGGTAAATTTACCGAATCTGTAAAATGATGCCCCTACATCCCAAATACCCATTTACCGGTCGGTAACGGCCGAAATCGGCCGTTACCGGTCGGTAAATGGCCTCCTACATCTGGTCCTAAATATATAATTTAAATATATATATATATATATATATATGTATGTATAAAAAATCATAACACCTTACTTGTGTACTGATCTATTTTGAATTATCTGGTATATTTTTCTTTTAAATATTACACTTTTCATAGTAGTAGTAGCAAAAAAAACATTATATACAAATGACATAAAAAACCAGTAGTGCACACAAAAAAATACAAACAATCATACAGTACCATTAGCCAAGAGCTACCTTCAAAAACCTACCCACTGCACAAGCTACATCAAAAAAATTTAATGGTATAAATCAATCAAATTGCATCTCTACTGACCCGTATACTATATTTCATGAAAATTGGTTTTACAAATAAGTGTCTCACAGTAATAAGATATATACAAACAATAAATATACATTAAAATTCTAGCTTTGTAATCCACATGAACATTGACCGTCCCCATCCAATAAACCATGTACTGAATTAGTAATTACATATAAAAGGTTGAAGGCTTTATGAAATTTCAATAAAGACATATGCATCTATGGGTTGACCAGCTCAGATAGATATGGATAGACAGAGTTTTTCAGCCAGGATTCTAGTAAATAATAAGTAGACCTCTTTGTTGCCAAATAACTTAAATCAGTGAGAATAAACTCCCTCACACAAATTTCATTTAGTTCTTTTTTCTAAAGGAACATGGGATTCTAAACTTTCAAATCCACAATTTTTTTTTTTTGCCCTGGAGCCGGAAGTTGTTTATACTAGAAGCTGAAACTTAGCTTACTTGCCAAGTAATTTAGGGAGTGTAAGCTAGATTCAATTCTTACCGCCTGTACTATTACAGCTTTAGGGAGCCCAATTTTTCTGTGTAGACATTTTCCTATGCTCTTGTCCCATCTTTGCTTAGTATAGAAGCATAGAAGTTCCTCCCAATATAAGCTTTGTGGAGGGACAATCACCCTGTAAGCTATATAGAATGGATCCTCCGAAATCCCTTTTAAACTACTTTAGGTCTCCAACTGTTATAAAAGCCTGTCATTCTGAGGTTTACAGGGACTGTTAGCAATTCGATTAATTAAATATCATGTCAAAGTACTTATACGAAGTAACCTATTCCAAAATTCGAATTCCCAAATTACCAATTAGAAGACTTGCCTTTCCTCCTGAATGCCACTATTTTAGTTTTTTTCATATTAATAGTTAAAGCACCTGCTACAAAGTAATTATTAAAAGCTTGGAGTTTCATTTGGTTCTCCATCTGTGTCCGGTCAACAATCACCAGATCATCTGCATACAGGTGACATGGTGCACCATATTTCCTCAACTCATGAGGTGCTCCCCGGCAATATCAAACCTCACTTACCAACAACCCTTACCCCCTGACGATACCTCACACTACCCCCTTATTCTCCGTATGACTCCATACATTCATGTACCTGTCTGCTAGTACACATGCTAATACTCATGCTAATACACTTACTAGTATTCATGCTAGCACACATGCCACTGTGTAATAAGCTACTTGTGTGTAATAAGTTACTCACACCAAGTTTTTTTGTGATAAGCCTCTTGAATTGAACATGTATTACCCGAGAGAGCCTCCATGTAGGCTAGTCTGCCTGTGCCATGTTATCTTAAGTTCTATGTACCAAACCTACTCTGAGTAACCTATGTGCTCTAAGTGAATATGTATAGCCCAACAGGGCATCAATGTTTATTAGGCCTGGGCGGAGCTTGCAGAGTTTCACTCCACGGAATTCCACAGAGTTATCAAAAACCGCACTGAATTCCGCAGATTTTCGCAAGCTGGCGGAGTAGGCCTGTAGGAGTGAGTGCGCCATCCCCTGTCATGATGATGGCTACACAATAGCACTATAGACGCTACCCGCTGCTCAATATGATACAAACAATGGTACGAAAACTACAATGGAGAGACACTGTGGCGTGCAACAATACACTATGACAAAACGTTGAATTAATTATTTATTATCACAGCAAAACCACATTCCCTGGGTCAGCGGAGCTCCACTGTGGGCACCGTGGTTAAAAGTATTACAACAGGTTACAATGCAGTTTTTGAGGCACACCGTAACCCCTCCCCCTTTTCAGGCAGTCCAGCATGTCACCAAACAGGGCTCACCCTCCTACCTCCTGCCTCCTTTAATCCCACTTACAGCCGAGTTTCCTTCTGCTCACTGCTTTCTTCTTTTAAGCACCTCCAGTGTTTTTGCAAACTGCCGGGGGCTGCTCGGTGTGGTGACAGTACCACACAGCCCATTGTTAGCGCAATAGGGCTGCATTTGCAACAAAGCAGTTGAGAGTCCAGATCAATAGGAGGGATGAAGAAGGCTAAACAAAGATTTGTTTGCTCAGATCCTGTGCAGAGAGGCATGGGGAGCAGCGCAGTGAACACTGTGGGTGGGCACAGTAATGCACAGAGGAGGCCCACTTAATCACCGATGTGGTCTGTTTCAGAGCATTTCATCAGCTCCCTTGGGCTTCACGTGACCTGCCGACCAGAAAGTGTATTTGGCAATCTGTGCTTTGAGTTCCATTTCAGTCCTCTAAAGTGAACACAGCACAGGTCCAATAACCATCTAGAGCGCTAACTTAGCATTGTGGCAAACGAGTAGCACAGGGGTGAGCAGAGCACACACCATTAAGCTCTGCTCCACCAGCGAGTGCAGAGTTTTTGTCGAACTCTGTGTTCCAAGCGAATAATGGAGTTGGTACACTCAGCAAACTTTGTTGACGGAATTCACAACCCAGATCTACTGTTTATACCTTATCACTCTGTAAGCATTGCAGCGAGTCTGTGCCCCGGCACATTTTCTTGTTCTTACTGGTTGTTCTTACTGGTTGTATCTTGCAAGTGTCATCCACTGCCCCATAGTCTACACATAGTCTCTTGACACCTTTCTCCAGGTTGGAGACCAACTGCCTTAACCATGACCCACCACTCTATCCCTAACATTAACTATTCCCTTCTACCTTGTCCCTATCCCTTGACATGGGACCCTCATGATTCCCCACTGGCCGTGTCACAACCTATGGCCATCCGTCTCACGATCTACACTATTCTCTCACTGAACCCCAAGGGCTGATCCCAGCACCACCATACTTGAAGTGATTTTCCTTAATGCCAAAGGACTTAACTACCCTGTAAGGTGAAAGACATTCTGACAAATGTCACTCTCTTAAGGGTGATTTGATATTTCTACAGGTAACCAAAATTGGTTACAAGAAGCCCTCTCCTTCCACACGGGATGGGTATCAAACGTTACCTTCTCCCCCGATATTTCTAAAAAACACGGTTCTCACATTGATCTCTAAGTCCTCCGGTCTCTCAATCAAATCAGCGGAATAAGACTAACATGGCAGCTGGGTAATCACATGACTACAAACATCCACAACAGAAGTCTATGCAGTGAACATAGACACTCCTACCACTGATCGTTCTAAGTTTTGCGATAACTTCTCTGCCAAACTTGCACTCCTTTCCCCCGACACAAAGATTGTCATTGGTGGCAACTTTAACATCACAGTGCCCCCCCCCTGGACAGGCAATCTGCTTTCAGCTACAGAACTCCTAGATCCCATAAGCCTCTTTGTGCTTTGTTCTCGCTCACAAACTAGCAGACATATGGAGACTCCATAATCCCACTGGCAGAGGTTTTACCTTTTTTTCGCCCCAACACAACACCTTCCCCAAAACTGACTATCGCCTAGTTGACTCCTCTCTCCTCCAACACGCCACTTTTGCTTCCATAGAACTGATCTCTATATCGGATCATGCAGACATTTCAGTACACCTCTGGATCCTCCCCAACCCCCTGAAAATGAAGTCCTGGCTTATGAACGTAGAGATTCTGGAAGACTCAAATTAACACAGTTCAGCCAGATAAACAAAAACTCTAAATCCTCCCCAGTTACTCTTTGTGACTCCCTAAAATACTACTGTAGAGGCAGAATTATAAGGTGAATGTCCGAAACAAAATTTGATAAATCCTCTCATGACTCCTTGACATCAGAAATCAAAGCCACATAAATGGTTTCGCAGAAAACCAATGGTACAGTCACCCTGACAGCCTTGAAACACCTCAAATACGAATTTAACTCAGTTGTGAGCAAATGCACACACATGTGGGTCAATGCCCAAAAAGTTAAAAAGCTATTCTACTTAAATAAAGTGGGAAAATTCCTGTCCTGTCTTAGGGGCGTGCGGAGGATGGGAAGACCGACACCGGGAATAACCAAGGGCTAGCTACCCCGAGGACTCCCCACCTTCTCCACCTGCACACAGTCGATCCTCCCTCTTTCCGGGGCCCAGTAGTCTTGAACGCACCTGCTGAAGCCACGTTCCTCCGTGAACGTGGCGGGGCGAAAAGTGATGATGGCCTCCTGGCTCTGGATCCGGCTGTCTCCCACTGGCGTCTTCGGCGTCTCACAGCATGGCTGGGGTCCTGCAGCTTCGGCTTCTTGATCTGCAGCAGCTGACGCTTCCTGCTTCCTCTCGCACACATACTTATTGGCTGCTGGCGCTCTGTATTGTGTCGTCACTCGAGGCTCCGCCTCCAGGGCTGGATGGAAGACTGGTTCCTGCTCCCAGTTAAAGGGCCAGTAACACGGAGGCCACTCGAGCTCAGTCCCGGGGTTTTCAGCATCAGAGGGCTATGGAGACAAACAAGCATTTGCAATGCAATAGGTCTCGCATTTGCAAGAGTTGGAGCTATTGGCATTGTAAATGACAAGGCCTTTTAATTATTTGTTTTGAAAACCTACTAGCCATGCATAAACATGCACTTTGTACGTATAGTCCTTGCTTACAAGAAGCAAGGCTGTCAATAAAAGAGACTGCCAGCTTTGCTTCTCATAAGCAAGGACTATATGTACAAAGTGCTTCTTTACGCACAGCTTGCAGGTTTTCAAACGCTTTTAATAAAAGGCATTGCCATTTACAATGCCAATAGCTCAAAATTGCGCAAATGCGGGACCTATTGCATTGCAAATGATTGTTTTAATGAACTGTACAACTACAGATTTGACTCTAGTGAGTCCCCGCCTGTGGCGGTGCAGAGTACTGTGAGCCACAGCATCCCAATGCTAGCCGTGCAAGGGGAAGGCCAGATTCCGACAGAGACGGGTATCCCTGAGACAACATAGAAGGAACAGTTCCACAGTGTCAGGAAGCCACCCGAGCCCTGTGAGCCAAGGATTTCTCAGTCACCCGAGCCTGTGGCCGGGCAGAGAAAAGCTGTGAGCCATGGTGGCACAGAGCTACCTTAGACCGTGCCAGAGCATCCTTTTAAGATGAAGTTTCGTGCAGCTCTGTCTTAAATGCACCAAAATGATTACAAACACAAAATAGTTTTTTTCCCAAGGACTTGCGAGTGTAATAGGCATCAGAGAGGCACCAGTGCCACCGCATTCACACTTATAAACATTTGCATAGATTCACGTGGTTGTCTCATGAGAGGCGCTGTATCAGCTGTGCGTTTTCCTGCAGACCCCGCCCGGTATGCACTAGCTGTGGTGCAGTGTGAGGGCACCAGCAGCCCAGACCCCTCTGCGGAGGACACCCCCTGTCCAGCTGTGCGTGGCTAACAGAATGTGGGTGGGATATTAAGCCGGCCTTTGATTAGTAATTACAGTTCTATGGGAATCCCAGCATATGGCATGATAATCCACATTTGTAAAGTGGCACAATCACCCGTAAGGGTCTATAGGCGCTGGGGGCCGTCGGGAAGATTAAGAAAGCTATTGCCCAGAGTCATGATGGTAATTTGGAAACGTTACTATTGATGCCAAGCCCCTCCAGTGATCAGCCCCAGCCCGCTTTGAGAAGGTTGCGAAAGTCCCTCTGAAGCCCCCTCGAAGGGAGGGATTCCTCAGATCTTGCGGTTGTCGAAGTGCACATAAGTCTGAAAGGCGCTGCTTCTGAGCGCTCCATAAAATCATAGCTCCCCACCCCTTCCTCCGGGAGAGCCCCCTCTCCTGGCCATTCACCCACTTGTGTTGATTTCTAGGCAGATGCATTCAGGGGGCGGCGGCGCTTCATGGGGCTGTGTGGCAGCCGCCCCTAATTGGCGTTAAAGCACTCAGTACTTGGGAGCATATGCGGGGAGGGGGCTCCCAAGTCCCATTGAGCAGTGCCCCCACCCGCAGGACCCTCAACCCGGAGGGAAAGGCAGAGCAGAAGTTGAAAGTGTCAAGGTGTGAGGGAGCGGGAACTGGTACGGACCAAGGGGAGAAGTGCATGGCTGCTCGCTCGACAGGCAGAGCCTCGGAGAAGGGACATTACCCCTGCATTCCACAGGTGTGGGAGCAGGAAGGGGGTTAATGGAGACCTGCCTTCTACAGGCAGAGAAATCTCGCTATAAGCCCCACAGGCCAGGCCACGAGGAAGGGGCAGTTGTTTTGCACTCTGGCTCTGCAGTACAAATGGGAAAGGGTTGGGGGGATGGGCACCCCATGGGGGGCATCGATGGAAGGACATTACCCCTGCATTCCACAGACGGGGCCCAGTGAGGGGGGTTCATGCACATCGTGCTATAAGCCCCACAGGCCAGGCCACGAGGAAGGGGCAGTGGCTCTGCACTCTGCAATACAAATAGGAATGGGTGGATGCGCACCCCATGGGGGTCCTCGATGGAGGGACAGTGGTTTGGCTCCCCTCAGGCAAAGAGCCCGGAGGGGATCTTGGCGAGCTGCACTGTACAGGCAGGGCCTAGAATGAGGGCTGCGCGCATCGGACTGAGCGCCACACAGGCAAAGCCCCAGAGAGGGTGCTTCAAGGCTTTGCGCCGTATGCAGGGGCCCAATGGGGTGTGTGGGGGGGGGCTCAATACCTCCGAGAAGAGGCCTGCTTGAACCTCACAGGAAGGGCCATGAGAGACTGGGAGAGAGTCCCAGAGGATAAAGGCGGTGGTCTCACCCGGCATAAAGAGGCCACTAATACAGAAGACTCTGTCCTCTTGAGGCGAAAAGCCGGGAGGTGCAGAGCACGTTTGTTTTTTAAAAGTGTGTGTCTGGCTGAAGGTCGATTTAGGACTGAAAGCATTTTTAAATATTGCACATTCATTTTTACCTGTGCACGAGTGACTGCCACTGCCTACAGACCTCTGCTGGTCCCTCACAGCCGATTCACGGGCTGACACGGGCCGGCATTGAAGGAACACACGCCATCTTTCCAGCTGCCTGGCCCCTCCCTCCCCCTGGTGAGTACTTAAACCACCACTTAACCCGCGCAGCGCTTAATACAGAAGACTCTGTCCTCTTGAGGCGAAAAGCCGGGAGGTGCAGAGCACGTTTGTTTTTTAAGAGTGTGTGTCTGGCTGAAGGTCGATTTAGGACTGAAAGCATTTTTAAATATTGCACATTCATTTTTACCTGTGCACGAGTGACTGCCACTGCCCACAGACCTCTGCTGGTCCCCCACAGCCGATTCACAGGCTGACACGGGCCGGCATTGAAGGAACACACGCCATCTTGGGAGTGGTGGAAGGGGAGCGTTCCAGCTGCCTGGCCCCTCCCTCCCTTGTCTACTTCCGCTACAAATGCCTGACCTCCGCCGTAGGAGCAGCGGACGGGCGCAGCGGGCGCGCCGGAAGCGCGCCGAAGGCGCGCCAAAGGAAAGCCCGTCTGTGCCCGTCCGTGACCGACCGGGGCCAGGGGCAGGAACCCCTGGTGGTCTTATGTTCCGGAAATACTATAGCTCCCGGGAACTTAGAAACCTGTGTCCTCCCACTGACAATATATGCCGGCATAGTATAAACATTAATAATGGAGACAAAACATGTGCTCATTGCTCTTTCATTCTCAACAGACAACTAGGATCGAGGCACAAGGGTAGAATATTAAATCTTGCCCTGCTCAACTGCCGGTCTCTAGGGAAACACAAGCTAGAATTATACGAGCATCTAACGGATCATCAGGTAGACGCACTATTCCTTACGAAGACGTGGCTATACTCAGCGTCTGCACCAGATATACTGGCCGCGCTTCCACCAGGATATGATATCAAAAGAGTTGACAGGAGGAAGGGGAAAGGGGGGGGAATCGCGATTATACATAAGCATGAGCTGACTTGCACTCTAGAAGAGAGGTGCATTGGAAAAAGCGAGACAGGTTTCTTTTCTCTAGCAGTGCCCCATGGATATGGTTTCCAGGGATTTTTAATATATCGCCCACCGGGACCTGCAGCCAGCTTTCCCACGCAACTGATGGACACTCTCACATTCTCTGCTCTCACTCATGAGAGACTCCTCCTCTTAGGGGACTTAAACTACCATTTTGAGGACCCCCTAAACAACGTAGCGCAGGACCTCAGACAGGAATTAGAAGGCATACAGATGCTGCTAAAATCAGATGTGCCCACTCACTGCCAGGGCCATCTCTTGGACCCTATCTACGCCAACTGAAATACTCTGACCGTAGCACCCCCAACGCCTGTTATCTGGTCTGACCATTTTTTAGTCCCATTTCGGGTAGCGGTCCCGGAAAACGGACTTCAGAATGGGAAAACCACTACTAATAAACGCAGGAAATGGGCCAAATTTTGCCCAGAGGAATTTAATAAAATAATAAAATCGGAAGGCCCGATTGAGGTCGAGGAAATTGATTCTGCCTGCGAAATATTAGACCTACGAATCCAAAAAGCGCTAGATCACACAGCCCCATGGACTCGGAATGCGCCGGCAAGGAAATCTAAATCTGCCCCCTGGTTCGATACTGAACTGCGAGAACTAAAAGCCTCATGCAAAAATCTAGAGAGGAAATGGCGTAGGTCATATTCTGAGACAGACGGAGCCGAATATAGGAAAGGCTTAAAAGAATATCATGCCACCATCCGGAAAACGAAGAGAACCTATTACTGCACCAGAATTAAGAACGTGAACAATTCCATGAAGGTAATGTTCCTAGTATACAGGGAACTATCTGACCTTATCCCTCTGACAGCCCCGATAGACGGATCAGTCAGAGCTTGCAATCAAATAGCAGAGTTTTTCGCTAGCAAAGTGGATAAAATCTATACGGCGTTTCCGGAGGCAGCTAGAGTAGGGGGTGGGAGAACGGAAACCCCCCCTACTATACAAAACAACAACTGCCTCTCTGCATTTTTAGTGCCCTCACGGGAATCAATATGCCATATAGCAGGCAGCATTAAATCAGGATCCCCTAATGACCCAGCCCCACCAAAAAAACTCCATTGTAGCTTAACCAGCTCTGTGAAAAGCCTTGGAGTTGTCATATGTGGTGATCTATCCATGAAATCGCAGATCTCGGCAGTAACATCATCCTGCTTCTTCCACCTGCGCAGGATCCGCAAGATCTGTCGATTTCTCACCTGAGAGGCACTCATCCGAGTCATCTTGGCTCTAGTCATCTCCAGGGTTGACTTTGCAAACATCTTATATGTGGGATTCCTGCCTACCAGCTCCAGAGACTCCAACTGATCCAGAATCAGGCCGCCCGCTTGGTGTTCCACCAGCCCAAACACCAGCATGTCTCCCCTCTGCTGAGGAGCCTCCACTGGCTTCCAGTGGCCAAACTGTGCAACTTTAAACTCGGATGCACTATCTTCAAAGCTCTTTACAATCTGGCGCCCGCTTTTATTTCCTCCAAGTTAAGGCGGTATTTACCAACTCGTAACTTACGCTCCTCCGCCGACAATCTCCTGTGCATTCCCCACAACCGCAAGAAGCATGGTGGTATGCGCTTCTCCTTTTTAGGCCCTTCCTTTTGGAATTCTCTCCCTTCCTCCTTTCGTCACTGTCCCTCTTATGAGCTCTTCCGTAAGACATTAAAAACGTTTCTTTTAAAGCTGCCTTTGAGTAACCATCTACCCTTGCCCGCTGTGTTTGTTATGAGCGCCAAGAAACCGTTTCGGTGTGCGTGCGCGGTATAAGATTTTTTAACATAACAACATAACATAACCACTCTGGAGCCATACATCACTCAATTACTCACTCTCTCATTTGCATCAGGACAAGTACCTGCTGCCTGGAAGAAAGCAATAGTCCTCCCTTTGAGGAAAAAACCCAACACCAGTCTTGCAAAACTGGACAATTTGCGACCTATTTCCCTTCTCCCCTACTTTGCTAAAATTGCGGAGAAAGCAGTAAATCAACAACTGTCTGCATTCGCAGAGACCAATGGTCTGCTCCACCCCTCTCAGTCGGGTTTCCGTGCTTTACACTCCACGGAGTCGGCCCTACTGGCCTCAACGGAAACTCTACGGAGCTACGTAGATGAAGGTCAGACAGCGGCACTCATTATGTTGGACCTCAGTGCCGCTTTCAACACTGTGGCGCATCACACATCGCTGCAGTGTCTCAGAAAGGGAGGAGTAAGAGGCAAAGCCTGGGATTGGTTGGAATCATTCCTTACAGGCCGCAGTTTCCAGGTTGCACAAGGACAGTTTAGGTTCAATGAAATGATACTCAAGCAGGGAGTTCCACAAGGCTCCAGTCTCAGCCCCACCTTATTTAATTTGTATGTGGCCCCGATTGGAGCGATCACAGACAAATTCGGGGTTGAGACAGTGTCATACGCAGACGACACGCAATTGATCGTGTCGCTCACGCAACCAGAAGAACAATGCGCTGATAATTTTAAGAGCTGCATGCGTGAACTGGCCAAATGGATGACGGACAATTGTCTCCGTCTTAACGGAAAGAAAACAGAGGTACTGATCATAGGCAAAACCCCATCAGTATGGACCTCAGCGTGGTGGCCAGACGAGCTGGGTGAACTACCCACACCCAGCAATCTAGTGAAAAACCTAGGAGTCTGGCTGGATAAAAATCTATCCTTCGACCACCATACCAAACAAGTGGCAGGCACGTGCTTTGGCATATTACGGGTCCTTAGAAAAACATTGGACCTTATGCCTACGCCGGTGCGCCTTACCCTAGTCCATGCACTGATAACATCCAGGCTGGACTACGGAAACGTACTATATCTAGGAGCCAACGAAAAGTGCATCACTAGACTGCAGCGCATACAAAATGCGACGGCCCGCCTGATCCTTCAACTGCCCAGAATGGCATCTTCACAAAAGGCTCTAAAAACACTTCACTGGCTCCCTATTAGGGAACGGGTGAGGTTTAAGGCCCTCTGCACAGGACATCGTATCCTAAACGGAAAAAGCCCTAGTTACTTGCTCAACTATCTTAAGCGGTATGAACCCACACGCCAATTGAGATCATGGGGCACGGGACTGGTGCAGGTCCCAAAGGTAAAAAGAGTAAGAATGGGTGGAAAATCCTTTAGAGTCTCGACCGCTAAACTGTGGAACAAGCTGCCAGAGAAGATGCGACTGGAAAAATCTGAGCTGACTTTCCGCAAAGAACTAAAAACAATCCTGTTTCCCAACCCTTAAGGCCTCTTATAGGGCTTCGAGCCGCAACCAGAGTCCCACGACTAAGGTAGCTTCTAGCGCGGGGACACACCAGCAGGTGTAACCAAGCGCTTTATAACATTTATAATAATATAATAATAAACAGGGTGCATCCAGCTCAGAGAGCCTGTAGTGAAGTCATGCCCAACAGACGGATCCAAGGAAGACAGGGTCTCGCACAGCTGAGGCAATCTTTTTTCCTCACTCCTAAAACAGTCTATAAATGGTAACGTTTGTCTAAGGCTATAAGAGTGAATAAATTCGCCATTCAGGTCAGAGTGAGCGTTGGAACTTCAGACTAAGGTGAGCTGGGGCAGAGCAGAAAGTGTGTCTCTCTCTCTCGAAGAAACCTAGGTTGGGATCCCGGCTCCCCACTTCATCAGCTCATGTGATTCTTGGCCTATCGCGCCTCCTTGTATACAGCAACATTTGCAGCACTCTAAAATGTAAATATTCTTATGTAGCTAATTAAAAGCTTAGAGCGCATCAAACAAAGTTGGTAGACACTACTGAGAAACGCTGCAAGCAATCGCCGACCACAACAAGCAACGTTCCTTTCTTGGATTGAGTGTTTCCGGTACCTCTGCACGGGCGAGACACAGGAAGCCAGGCGGGACGGCCCGGGACTGCCTGCTTGAGGGCGGGGCCACCAGCACAGACAGGAAGCGGATGGGAGCCTACCCCGCTCCCCTGTGAAGGGAAGGGAGCGAGCCGCCTACGAATCCCGTGCAGCCGCCACTACCGCGGGACTGGACGAGTGGAGTATGACAGACCCGGTGAGGGGGGGCGTTGGGGCACATTGACGGTGCCCGCCCCCCAGTGATGCAAGCCCCGCGTGTGCCCGGTGAGTGGGGTGGGGAGTGTGTGCGCATGTGTGCGTTGGTGTGTGTGTGTGTGCATGCATGAGTGTGGCTGTGTGTGCACTCGTGTGTGTGTGTGCGCGCAGCGGCAGGGGGGTGTCTCTATGTGTGCGTGCGTGTATGTGTGCTCGTGTGTGTGCGTGTGTGTGTCTCTGTGTGTGCGCTCGTGTGTGTCTGCTTACATGGAGCTAAAAGGGAGACAGGAGATGGTGAATGCGCGCGCAACCTGATCCGGTTTCTGAGGCTGCGCGTGCCCATCTCTTGTCGCCCTTTAGCTCCTTGTAAGCAGAGCTGACAACAATAGGTCTCGCAGCGACATCGCTTCGCAATGGGTCGCAGGTGCGAGACCTAAAAAGGGGGTTTCAAGGGGGAAGACACGGGTTTTGGAAGAAGTCCGTCAAGACCCCCGACTTCTGACACAACCTAAATCAGGTTAAAGTCACTCCTCATCAATAGTTAGGCAGAGCAATAATCGTTACAAAAGTTAACGTTATGAGTCTTCCAGTGTGATTTTTTTGGCCATTTCACTGGAAAATGTGCCGTCTGTAAACAATGGTGTGCACTACACCATTCTTTAGTAGTATTTTTGCAACAGTGTACTCCAAATGCATCACGAGCTACATACCACACCCTTACCATTCTCCTGCTGAATGGGCCTGACCCATTTGCTATATTTGTTCTTTGTGTGAGGCTTGAATGTTTCACAGTCCCTATGGCTTCAGTGATGTAACATTGAGTCCAGCCAGCACCCCCACTTCGGAAAACTATTCCAACAACACAAGTAGTTGTAAACAGATTTCGAAAGGCGGGTGTCAAGTGTGTAATTTAGCACAGACCTTCCTGCAGCGAGTCAGGTTGAATCAAAGTGGGTACATTTAAATCAGTTCTCATGTTTTTAGTCATAGCTTTGAGTCCTCGCCGTTGTTTTAATACAGAGGCCTAGTGCCACTCGGATTTATTATTCATAGAGCTGCTCAGGTTACTTCTGATGTATAAATAATGCAGCGCTATGAAACCACAAAGATGTCAGCGTCAAGCTGTAGCACTCGAGCGGGATCGGCTTCCATGCATAGATTTAAAGGCGCGCTGGATTCGCTCTGAGAAAAGAGCTTCGGGAAGCTTCGGTGTTACGTAGAGAGGTTCACGTGGGTGAGGGAAGAATGCGCAAGGACGGTGTCTCGCTTCATATGACCTGTCTATCTGTGCGTTAAATACGTGGTCAGAGTCAACAAACGTTTTCAAACCGCATTTACATCACATCGAATTAAAGTCTAATAGAATCTCATATAATTAAAAGCTGAAAAGTAGGGGTGGTCTTAATATATGAAAGTTTCGAGAAATCGATTAGTCACAGGCAGCTCGCATCAGAAGGCAGGGTTTCTCGAAGAGACCAGGGCTGTTGAGCGTGCTTAGAACCTGCTTAGAGTGTTAGGGGACGCCTTATGGTGTCAGCCTATATATTTCGGAAATTCGGCAGTAGCCAGTGCTGGAATTTGGAAAAGAAATTCTCTGGGAAACCCATAAATTAGGGTCAAGCTGTGATGGAGGAATCAGGGTGGGGTCAGTAGGGGATGAGCTTAAAAAGCATAATCTAACTGTCACTGTATACAATGTTTTACTTTAATATGCTGCAAAGAATTTAGCAACAAAGGTGCGATATTATGGGCCCGATTACGATGTTGGGCGGAAAGCCTCCAACCAGCTGTTGGAGGATTTCTGCCCGACAGCGTATATTTCAGTCTGACCCCCATATTAGGCTGGTGGCGGCGGTTGGTGGTGTGAACCCTGCAGGGCGTAACCATCAGAACGTCGGAAACCCTCCATCGGTATTATAACAGCACTTTCCGAAAGCCTTTTCATGTCGGCCTGTCCGACATGGAAAGGCTGTTGGAAAGTCTTTGGGTCCTCTAGCAGGGTCCCCTTCCCGCAGAGGCCTGGAGGGCACCATAGCTCCCCTAAACTTCCCTGCAACATGTGACAGGCACCGCCACAGGGCGGTCACATCCTAATACTGTGGTTGGAAACGCCGACCTACGGTCAAACGGTTTCAGACCACTACGTCTGCTCGACATCGTAATGAACCCCTAAATCTTTTCTAGGTTACTTTATTTGGTCTCAAACAGGCTGCATTTTAAACTATCTTACTGGGTTAAGACCCTTTCTGCAGAGATCATTGTGTGCGCAGCAATTTTGAGAAGACTACAGTTGCGGTTAACAGAGTTTTGGGAGCGTTCTCTGTTTTGTTCAGTCACAATTTTGACTCATAAAGTAGCATAGAGGGTTTATGTGCTTGCTGCAAAGGACATTGTGTTACATACAGATCAAAGATTTGTATTTTATGTTTATAGACAAGTTGGCACTGTTTTTGACACTGAGATCATTTTGTTCCTTTCATTTAAAACTTTCAATCCTTTTATTATAGCACAGTGATCTATTTCCTGGCATGACGGAGCTGCATGCAAATGGTAAGTCATGGGTTTAGGTATTTATTCTTTTTTTCTGAATCTGTAGTTATTCCAAGATTGCAAAGAAGGGTTCCTATGGGAAATAATAACGTTTTGTGAGTATAGACAACTACAATCTCTGCGTTATGTTTTATCTCCTGACACTGTGTTTCACCTTACAATTTACTCTTAATATATGTCTATAAGTATTGAAAATTTGTGATTGCTGTACCTTGTAACTCTTATTGTCTTATGTAACATTTCTTATACATTGATTTACACACTTGCATGATCTATTGTCTCCCTGTGTGTGATGTAAAGCGCTGTGACACTCTGCACTGGAATGAGTAGCACTATAAAAGAGCTAAATGAAAAAGTCAATGTCACTTAAATCATAATTTGTGTAATTAATCATAAACACAGAAAAATGTTGCAATCTTACATGTAGCGCCTGCCTTAAATTCAATGCATTTTGAAATCTTAAGCCAGAGCAGTTCCTGGAGCAGAGGAGAGACAGGGGCATGTCTAGGTAGCCGAAAAAGTTACTGGGTGGCCGCATTCGGAATGATCTGGAGGCCTCTAATTGAGGTCTTGTCCGTGCCTAGGTACAGCCTCATTGCCATAGTCTAGTCTGAACATGATCAAAGGCTGAATTACCGTTCTCTGCGTCTCTTAGGGGATAATCCAGAGCATCTTTTCCAGCCATTTTAGGACTGAAAAACAGACAGCAGTAACCTTAGACACCTGTGGCTTCAAGGAAAATTTGTCATCAATGATAAAACCAAGATTATTGACCTCAGTAGCCAGAGAGGCTAGGGGTTTCAGGGAAGTCCGCTCAGTGGCTATATCCCCAGAGATCAGGATTGGTGCCCAGGACCAGGACCTCTGTTTTATCGCCGATGAGTTTAACTGCACTTTTATTCACCCATAAAGAAATATTGCTCAGGCTTAAGGGAAGCAACGATGGGTCCTGTTGTTGGACAGCTGGTAACAAAAAGATGATCTTAGTGTCCTCAGCATATGAAAAAAGGATGAGCCCACAGTTCTCAATCACAACAGCTAAAGGATGAACATAGAAGTTAAAGAGCAGGGTCTCAAAATAGATCCTTGAGGGACTCCAGAGGCCAGTGCAAGTGACTTCAATCTTGCATCGGCCAAAGAGACATGAAATGTGCGGTCCTTTAAGAAAGGAGATAACCCATTTCAAAGCCAAGCCTTCAATACCCAAGTACTAAAGCCTGCCAGTCAAAATAGAGTAAGACACTGTGTCAAACGCAGCACTCACGTTAAGCAGAATGAGAGCGGCCATGCCTCCGGAGTCAAGATGCTGTTTAAGACATTCAGTAACCCCAAGAAGAGAGGACTCAGTGCTGTGCATCAGCCTAAAACCAGACTGTGAAAGATGGAGAAGCAGTAGGTTCTCAATGAACGTGAAAAGTTGTGAATTAAAATGCTTTTCCAAAATGTTGGAAAAGACAGGAAGTAGGGAAAAAGGACAAAAGCTTAACCAACAGGAAGGGTCCAAGTCAACTTTTTTTTAGAAGGGGGATAACCAGAACATGCTTCCAGTTCTGGAGTACAATACCAGCACTCTAAGAGGTATTAAGAAGCTTTAGTATGACAGTTAAAACAGAATCTTCTAATAGTTTGACTTTGGCAGGAGGAGTGGGTCCGACGGAGAGCCAGACATGGTGGATTCTTTAGTAATATAAGGTCCAGAAAGGGCCATGCCCTAACCCCGAAGGACTCCTCCAGCTCATTCACTGGAACAGTGACTGCCACATCAATTTCCATCGGGCTAGCCAAATGCATGTAACTCTCTGCCTTTACAGCATCAGCTGCTAATTGGTGGTGAATCTTGTCCACCTTTTCTAAAAAAGAAAAATGGCTAACTCATCACACTGGTTTTGTGAAAGAGAAGGGGAAGGCAAGATGTTACTAGCCACCAAGAGTTCTTTCACCACTTTAAAGAGAGTCTTTTAACTGTGTTGGGAGCTTACAATCTTCTATGTGAAGTACTTTGCATGCACTGCATGTGAGGTGAACATCAGTAGTCAAATGGCTGACATATGAGTATGGACAAACAACACTGGTGCCTCTTGTTCAGAGTTAGAGGAACAGGGCCTCATGGTAGCTGCAGTCATTTCAATCTCTTTTACCCCACACCTACCCAATGGCTAACTGCATGTGCAGTGAACATCAGTAGTCACATGACTGACAAGTGAGTAGAGACAAACAACACTGGTGCCTCTTGTTCAGAGTTATAGGTACAGGGCCTCCTGGTAGATATAGTCATTTCAATCTCTCCTACCCCTCACTTGACCAATGGAAAACTGCATGTGAGGTGCACATCAGTAGTCAAATGGCTGACAAGAAAGTATGGGCAAACAGAATTAGTACATCTTGTCAAATGTGCAAACAAGAGGTGCTCATGGTAGTTGTAGTAGTTTCAATTTCGACTTGCCACCACTAGCAAAACTGGTTTGTGTTACATAGCTGTTTGCAACATGCAGTTGTGCTGGGCCATACTATTGGACATTTTCACATATTATGGGTCCTCCCCCAACAAATACATTGTTGACAACTATTAATATATATACAAATAATGTGTGGTAAAGGCATACGTTGTAAAGGCATATATGTTCCAAAACAATGCGGTGTAAAAAATGCATGGTAACGGCATGCAGAGTATTTTCCTGCGTTGTTCTGACACACAACCACATTCTACTCTACATCTGCATAAAGGACCACAAGGAAATGTCTCCATTAACCATTTGTGCATGGTATTATAGCTATGTGATTGTTCCTCAAGCGTTTTCATCAACAAATCTGTGATAACATGAATCCTCATCAAGAGATGACGACGAGACTACAAAGAGGTGAATCTCCAGCTAACAGGGATACCTCAGCTTTAGTTTATGAAGTATCCCCAGGAGGAATTTGTCCTCAGGGACCCCATCCAGCAGGGCCTGGCCTCTTAATGCTGAGTGCTCTGGAGCCCACCCAATGCACCCAGTCTGCAGCACTGGGAACCATAGGGGGATCCCTAATGTCCCCACGGTCCCTGCTCGCTCCCTGCCTCCAGCAGGAGCCTGCATTGCTCCCACATGCGTGGAGCAGCAAAAAACATTGCTCTCTACATGTGGAACAATTTTTTCATCTGTTTTCCTGCCCACTTGATAGCAGGCAGGAAAACAGATGAAAAGTCCACTCCCAGCATGCAGCAGCAGTTTTCCTGCTTCTGCCCTTTGGGAGTAGACTCATAGTTTGCTCTCACTTGGCAGGTGCTGTCAAAGCTCTCACCAAGCAAAAGTAAACTGCTAGTCCCCAAGGTTGAGCACCTCAGGACATAGGAAACTGGCCCTGGTGATCCCTAGGGCCATTAATAGCACCAGGAGGGGGCCATGCGACCCCCTCCTTTTGTGTGCATAGGGCCAGCCCCGTGCAGGTGGTCCCTGTGGCAGTTCTAAATGTAGGAGGGGGTCTGCACAATCCCTATATTTTTAATGCTTACATGCCCCAGGGAGGTGGTGGTCCTGGACCTTTAAAGCCCAAAATAGAGGGGTGGCATGGCCCCATCCCATTAGTTTGCCCAGGACCTGGCCAAACCGGAGGCTGAAATGCAATGGGGATGGGGCACATTTAAAAAACAATGCCCTTTGGCCCATGCAGGGTCCCTTGGGGACCTCAGCACCAGGCCTAGGGTGTAAGGGAATTCCTACCCTGCCAATTTCTCTTTTTTTTTACATTTTTGTTTGGGACTCGGCTAAGACTTGGCTAAGACCAAGACCCTATAGGCCCTATAAACACTATAAATTGGTCAAGTAAACAGTCAATTACACTGCTACTAAATCCTCCATCCAAATATTTATTTTTATATATCCACTCATTCTTCAATGCAAATTGCTATATATATAATGCATATTTAAATAACGAAGCAAACCACATTCACTGGATGATGTCATCGGTGATGTCATCAGTGATGTCATTTGAGATGTCATCAGTGATGTCACTGACCATGTCATGAATGATGTAATATGTGACATCATCAGCAGTGGATTGCGGGTGCGCGAAATATAGTTAGTACAACTAACTATATAGGAGCAATTTCAATGGTTTTGTATGAGTGAAATGTCCAGCTAACTATAACACCCCTAAAACTTATAGTTTTTTGAGTGAATTTTAAAGGTTTTTTAAATGCTAATTCCTAACTATATAAGGCCTGAAACCTATGGTTTTTTCAGTGAATTTCAAAGGTTTTTTAAATGCTAATTCCTAACTATATAAGGCCTGAAACCCATGTTTTTTTCAGTGAATTTGCAAGGTTTTTTAAATGCTAATTCCTAACTATATAAGGCCTGAAACCTATGTTTTTTTCAGTGAATTTCAAAGTTTTTTTTAATGCTAATTCCTAACTATATAAGACCTGAAAGCCCACCAGGAATCTCCAGTATGCGCCAGGGGAATGCATTGCAGAGAGGTGTAATGAAGCCACGCCCCTTTTTACACCTCTCTGCAACGCAGCCCCCGTGCATGTTTGAAGAGGGGGAACTAATTCCCCTTGCATACTGGGGGCCCCTGGGGGCCAACTAGCCCACCTGGAACCTCCAGTATGCGCCAGGGGGCTGCATTGCAGATGTGTAATGAGGCTATGCCCCTTTTTACACCTCTCTGCAACGCAGGCCACTGGCCCGTTTGCAGAGGGGGGACTAATTCCCCTTGCATACTGGGGGTCCCTGGGTCATATCTGCCCAAATGCCGATATTCCGAACGATTGAAAATGACTTTTCTTGAGAAACATTTAGATTTGGATTATCATGTCCTATACTTTGGAATTTTTGAAAGACTGACTTTGAGGATCCTATAAATTACTCAAGTCTGCCTGAATTGTGTGGGTAAAATTGATACCTAGTCACTTTGAATAAGAATGTACTTACGTCTCGTCTAACATTTGGAAGAAATATCTAGTTATATGACAACAGGATACCGAAATAACTTGAAGGAAATAAGAACGCCCTGAAGAAGTTCTGTTGTACAGATCGAAACGCGTCGGCTGGCTGTGGTACATAAACTTAAGGAAAATAAAAGCATTTGAATATACACCAAGATTCAGCACTTCAATAAGGACTGTAAGTGATATGATTTGATTGGACTTATTGTGCAAGTGGTGCTGTGCCAAACTTTGGAATATTCTCCACTACTCTCTACTACTTACTCTCTACTACTCCACTACTCTCTAATACTCACTCTCTACTACTCATTCTCTACTACTCTACTACTCTCTACTACTCTCTCTCTACTACTCACTCCCTACTAATCACTATCTACTACCCTCTACTACTCACTCTCCACTACTCTGTACTCTCTACTACTCACTCTCTACTACTCTCTCTCTATTACTCACTCTTTACTACTCACTCTCTACTACTCTCTACTACTCACTCTCTACTTCTCACTTTCTACTACTCACTCTCTACTACTCTCTCTCTACTACTCTCTCTACTAATCTCTACTACTCACTCTCTACTACTCTCTCTACTACTCTCTACTACTCACTCTACTACTCACTCTCTACTACTCTCTACCATTCTCTCTCTCTCTGCTACTCACTCTCTACTACTCTCTACTACTCACTCTCTACTACTCACTCTCTTCTACTCACTCTTTACTACTCTCTACTACTCACTCTCTACTGCTCTCTACTACTCACTCTACTACTTACTCTCTACTACTCTCTACTACTCACTCTCTACTACTCACTCTCTACTACTCACTCTACTATTCACTCTACTACTCTCTACTACTCACTCTCTGCTACTCTCTCTACTGCTCTCTACTACTCTCTACTACTCACTCTCTACTCTCTATTACTCCTCTCTACTCTCTACCTCTCTCTACTTCTCTCTCTACTAGTCTCTACCTCTCTACCTCTACACCTCTACCTCTCTACCTCTCTCCACACGCACACATATACACATATATATATGCATATATATGCATATGCATTCATATATATGTATGTGTATATATATATATATATATACATACATATATAATCTGCATATCTATATAAATAAGAATATAAATGCATGCATACATATACATATAGTTAAAAATCAATGATGGAATGGACACTTGTAACCGTGAAAACTGGTTACTTAAAAAACCCTCATAAACGCGGTGTATGAGTCGTACAAAGCGGTTTATCTTTTTCTCCGCTCCCCACTCGCGTTATGGCACAGTCATTGGGTTTATTAAGTTGTAATATGCCAGCCTCAAGCCTGAGGCAACCTCCCGTTCCACACGGTAGTGTCCAGAGATAGTGACTCGCCCAAAGAAAAAGTTAAAAAACAGATTTGTTCTCTAAAAGAACTTTAATATAAATGAGAACTGGTCGGTTATTAAAGGAAGGTAGGATATACTCAAAGACCGTGTAACTGGATCTTATTATACCACTTGTGATTCGTCGACATGTTTCTGCCCATCCTCGCCCAGCCAGGTCTGTGGGGCATTCATCAGGACAATTAAAAATAGATACGTACTTACACTATTTGTGTAGTATTAAGAGTAGTCTTGTTTCACTACTTGATTATCTGCCAAGGTGTCTTGTACCTATAATATAGGAAACAAAACAAACACAAACATACAGTGGCAAGTTGTCCCCGGGGCGCAATAGTTTTTAGAAACAATAATTTCCGACACGATAAATATAGATTTGATAATATCACTGGGATATTACAACTTAATAAACCCAATGACTGGGCCATAACGCGAGTGGAGAGCGGAGAAAAAGATACACCGCTTTGTACGACTCATACACCGCGTTTATGAGGGTTTTTTAAGTAACCAGTTTTCACGGTTACAAGTGTCCATTCCATCATTGATTTTGAACTATTAATCAGGGGAACTGAATGGACACATTTATTCCTCCTCCCTATCCTTTGATTACCATTACATATACATATATGCATACATATGTAAATTATTTACATGAAAGTTTTAAAAACACTAATAAAAGCAAAGCTAAAAAGCCACCTCATTACAAACAGAATGGCTTTAACTTAAACAAGGGCGAGATATATTGCATTTTCAATGCTTGTTTACTTTGGTTCCATCAAGAAGGCATTCAGATGTGTCACACATTTGCCATAAATTCTGAATGTTAGCACTCTAGTTGCTCATTAGATCACTGTAGTAAAGCTACTGCTCACCAGGGAAGTCTGCTGCTGGTATTCAAAGTGCATGTTTCAGTCTGCATGTCAGAATTTTTTAATGTAATAGAAGAGGATTTGAGAAGTCACTCAAAATGTACCCTAATTTTTCTTTCTGCAGCACTAATCATACTTTCTATGGGAAAATATACCCCCTCATTTTGTTCCTTTGTAAATTAAATGTTTTAAGAATTACCACTTTATTCCAATCAAGATGGCTTCAGGTGTGCCATACCTTTGTAATAAGTAGGACTGTTAGCGCTCTAGTTGTTCTTTAGAACACTCTAGGAGGCTGCAGTAGAACACAAAGGAATCAACTGACAGTCTCTGTCCTTGTTGGATGTACATGTTTTACTGAGAATGTCAGACTTCATTCTCAAATGTCTGAGAAAGATAATGTGAATTTACAGAAAATATGCTTTCAGTTTAGCTTATAGATCCCTTTCCAACCCACTGTGGGAAAAGCATGAGATAATAGTTTTCTTTCCAACATGATTCATGATATCCCAGCAGAAGGCTTTTTCACATGGTAAAATCACCTTAGAACACACCACAATTCCTAAAATGAGTATGGTACCATCAACAAATGATTTATAATGTAACTAAAGTCCTAAAACCCTCTATTAACTACAATGCTTTTTAATGAGGTGCTATCATGTATATTGGTCCCAAGATGGCTGCCAACACTTCTTTGGATGAAGTGCTGACAGCCAATCAGATCTCACGATGAGATGTGTGGTTAGGCTCCGCCCAGATATATAAAAAATGTGAAGTAAATTTTCGTAAAAACCACTGGAGCAATTTTCACCAAATATAGAAAAGGCACTTCTGCGTTCCAGTCCCTACAATTTTGCAAAGGTTGGTGTAATTCCATTCAGCGGTTCGGGCTTTGCTTTGTCTATTCGTCCTTCGAAATTAACATGGGGAAAACCCCCCTTTTTTCTCGGCCCCCGCATGACGAATCCCCCCGAAACTTCCAGGGAAGAAGCGGAACGGAGCTGGCCTAAATTTTGGAAAATTACACGCAAATTCCTCAACCGGCGCCAAAGTTATTCCCAATAGAATGTTGCGGATTTCCTATGCTAGCTAGGTCCTAACTATATATACCTACTGGCTATCGCCAGTAGGTAATATATATATATATGTATATATATATATATTACCTAATGGCGGTCGCCAGTAGGTATATATAGTTAGGATTTTTTCTCTATGGGTTTTTTGAAAATTCTATGTCTAATAACTTTGGCGTTTGTGGACGGAATTGGCTGAAATTTTCAGGAAAATGGCACATTTTGTTTCTGAGCAGCCCTTGAAAATTTGGGGGGGGTTCGTCCAGTGGGGGCCGAGAAAAAAGGGTGGTCCCAAAACGTGTTTTTAACATTGAGTTTTCCATAGGGCGGTTGGCCTCACTTTTAGCCCGAACGGCTGAATGGATTTGCATGAAACTTGGCAAAATTGTAGGGACTGGTAGCCCGATGTGCCTTTTGTAGGTCTCAATATATGTGCTCCAGTGGATTTTGAGAAATTAACGTTTAAAAAAAGATATATATCTGTAACAGCGGACCGGGCAGCGCACTGGTTCGCGGACTTTTCGCGCAACGGAGCTTTGTGAAGCGAAGCTGATTGGTTCTCCGGCGTCTGTCAACATTCCAAACAGTCCGTAGCGGCCGCCATCTTGTCTCTCGGTAGGATCGAGAGACAAGAGGAGGTCAAAACAAAGGGGGAAATAACTATAAGGGGGCATAGTAGATCCTCGCTGACCCCCTAGGTTTGATGTGGAGGTTTTAAAAGGGCCCCGCGGGGCAAAAAAAAAAAATAATAATAATAATTGAACGGCTGAATGGATTTGCACGAAACTTGGCAAAATATTAGGGACTGGTAGCCCGATGTGCCTTTGCTAGGTCTCAATATATGTGCTCCAGTGGATTTTGAGAAATTAACGTTCAAAAAAAGATATATATCTGTAACAGCGCTCCGCTTCGCGTAACGGAGGTTTGCGAAGCTGATTGGTCATTCTGTCACTGGGCTATAGTTGGGCTACATCTGGCTGATATTTGGGCTACATTTGTTTTTTTGTGTGTCTGGCGGCCATCTTTGGGCTACATTGGGCTACATTGGGCTTCATTGGGCTACATTCGGCTAATTAGCAAATAGCTCATCGCAAACTAGGAATGGTAAAGAATCGCTATTTATTCCTTAAAGTTCGCTATTTAGGAAATGCAAAAAACTTTGATGATACATATGGCGGTTCATCTCTAACAAGATAAGAAGCATAGGGATACATTTATGATGACTGGCGCATCACCAGGGATGTGTTAGTCATTTTGTGCCGCTGTTCCGTCACCTATGGTGTGCTGCATTTACAATGCGGCGCATCATGGGGCAAAAACAGCACAGATGCGTGATGTATCTGTGCCGTAAAGGTGGCGCATTGCTGGAGTTGTATCGCAAGTGTGATGAAGCTCCAGCAAGGGTCGGGGGTGCCCCTGTCGCAGGGTTTCTGTTCTCACACAGAACTGTGGACAGAGGATTGGAACCTCGGCGAATGCATTGCTGGAGTTGTATCGCAAGTGTGATGAAGCTCCAGCAAGGGTCGGGGGTGCCCCTGTCGCAGGGTTTCTGTTCTCACACAGAACTGTGGACAGAGGATTGGAACCTCGGCGAATTAGGGTGTCCCAAAACTCACGTTAGTAATCAAAAACTCCTTAGCAAGCTAGGTACAGTGTCACATTGGATATAACAAACTCTCAATGTTTAGACAATCCAGAATATGAACTTATAGTACCTCAGGATACGTGGAACTCATGAACAGTCGGTCGTTATAGATTTCTTAGAAACCAGAACATGGAGTTAAGAAGAACAGATGTGTATTTGAAATGTTTATTTACTAATGCCGTCTTCTCAGGCGTAGTACCTTAGATAATAAAAGTACACATATTATCAGTAGCAAAATTACCAGCATAGCTACTAGTACATAAAAAGTGAATGGTGATAGTATGTTAACATGCTGTAAATGAATAAGAGTTAGCAACACTTATAAGCAGCCGCGGGCCGTGGAGGGAGTTACGGTGAGGCAGGGAGGCGGGGAGGGGGAGAAGCAGGGTGGAGAATACAAGTACACATATTATCAGTAGCAAAATTACCAGCATAGTTACTAGTACATAAAAAGCGAATGGTGACAGTATGTTAACATGCTGTAAATGAATAAGAGTTAGCAACACTTATAAGCAGCCGCGGGCCGTGGAGGGCGTTACGGTGGGGCAGGGAGGCGGGGAGGGGGAGGGGCAAGGTAGAGAGGGCTCCACCCTGCTTCTCCCCCTCCCCGCCTCCCTGCCCCATCGTAACTCCCTCCACGGCCCGCGGCTGCTTATATCTCACCCTCCCTAATACACATATTATATTATTTGCTAAGAAGGTCTCTTTGTGTTGGTTTAGGGCGTGCCCATACTTTAGTGTCTTAGATTTGAAGGAATCACATCAGCATACACCAGCTCTCTCTTCATGTGAACCGCATCAACTGTTGTGTATGTGTGTTCGGCAAAGCAATATAAAACCCGCCTCATGCCCAGAATTGGCAGAAGTTGCACTTATGTTATGAGTATGAAGTCGTGGAGATCAGACCTCATAACAATTCTGTATCGTGTTGTTCTTGAAACTTTAGCACTCGCTGTACAGATATAGTTTAACAAGTAAAGCAGATAGTAGACCAATAACATATTATTCTCATGTAAACCACGATGAACTACTAGGTGGAAAGCTAAAGCAACAACTAAGTGTCGTGTGCAGAAGTTGCAAAAAAGGAAAAATGGCGTTTAAACCGGTAATGAGCCCATGCTAACTTAACACGGTGTAAAGATATCCAGGACCTAGATGACACCTCCTCATGATCCGGAAACGAACTGAATAAGATAATAGAAGTGCCATCTCATGAGAGCAGATTGCAAGTTTATATGTGGACGGTCCGCAAGGTAAAGCATTAAAAACTAGGAAAATTTAATGCTAAAGAAAAATAAAACAGCCAAGTACTTTATCGAGTCTTAAGCCAATAGGCAAGGTAAATAATAAAAACTTGACAAATAAGTCAATGAATTGTCAATGAAATGCTAGTACTCAGCATATCAAACATGAAAAAGGTCTATGACATAACTGTGTATGCAAAATAAGCTGCAACAGCCTCCAATAGGAAGTCACCGTCTTCATCCGAAAACAGTTCAGCCATCCAATTTAAAAGCGGAAAAGAACATACGTGCTCTCCCAGCACCGGATCCTCTATCACCATCAGAGGACAGCTCGGTGGGTTTTCAAGAAAGCTCTGTTCCAAGAAAGACTGTGCTGCCGCCAGTAAATTCCAGGGACCAAGTAGTCCATGCATCAATGCCACAGCCATAATCCTTTCGCCAGGACAAACCAACTCGTGAGTAATGATAGGAGTCATCAGCTGATTAAAGTCGACGTCAGGAGAAACCGGTCCGCAGAGACACAAATCAATGGCCCAATCGAAATCACAGGTCAGGCAGTGAAATACAGGCTGGACACAGGTGAAGTAGGAGAACCGAAAAGATAATCCATATGCCGTGCTTAATATCGCCAACGGCATTGTGCCATAATATTCTAGCATGCGATTGCGGAACAGTGTCAGCAGCTGCAGGGTCGGAGGTTGCATAGGAGGGACATCCATATTTAAAAATGTAAAAAAGCACAAGAGCGTCCGCTGGTAATGCAAGTAAAAATGCCAATCTACGAACCAGAGTGCAGAAAATACAATGAAAGGAAGCAGGGATGACTCCAAAGATTTTCTCAAATGAAGTCACGAGACCACTGGTAACAACTTTAAAAAAGTGTGCCAGAGACTTTGTGGAGGATGCGTTAAAGATAGTCGGAAACATGTTGCTGAAATTGAAAGGCAAATCTTAATTGAAAAGGGTGTGCACCTCTGTATGGGTGTTCGCTATGTGAAGTACGAAAGTTTCACGGGCCGAACTCAAGGCCACCTCTCTCTGAGACAAAAGAGCTCTTATTCTTGCCATGCCGTTGAAACGTGTCCCAAGGTTGGTATTTGTGGCCAGATTGAAAACTCCCTATGTTCATGTGTGGGAGGAAATAGAACATTTCTGCAGCAAATAACCCGTTCACTTACTGTTACGATAAAAGGAATACTTTTAATTAACTCAGAACAATCTTCATTATTGAGCATCAAATAACTACCATTTTCCAACAACTTGAACGTGGGGATGATAGCAGGAACTGGCGTGCCTTGCAACAAGCAAGCCATATTTGGTCGGTGTTTGTTGCATGAACCGTGTAACTGTATGTGCCTACACATTAGTGAATGATCTGGCGTCTCAGTGCATTCCTCTCCATTCAGATAAACTTCTTGATCATCTTTGAAACATCTGTATGTGTATGGAAGCGACCAGACCTCATGAAGAAAAGCACTACCTAAAGGTTCATAACGACCTATTGGTATATATTTCATACAATTTGAAAACTTATATAAAGCAAAAGGCAGCGTTATTAAACCGTGGATAAGGCATGTTGCCAAAAAACCCGCAATCCTCTGCTGATGATGTCACTGAGCATGTCATGAATGATGTAATATGTGACATCATCAGCAGTGGATTACGGGTAATGGTATCTCTAGTTTACTCCCTTATAGCTGTGTTTCTTTTAACATAAGTGTCTGTTTCCTTCCCTTATACTTACTGTTTTTGGTTCGCTTCCGGTTCGCGTACCAGCGAGCGAACTAGGAAGCGAACTAAGAGAAATAGAGGTTGGCACAATTCCAAATATTGTACCAATTTTTTAATAACGGGGAGGTAGTTCTGAAAAGAACTTTTTTTTTTATTTTTCTGAACATTTTTTTACTGTTTTTGAATTTTTCGGAACAGTTTTATATTTTTTTGGGTTTTTCTTGGAGGGGGCAATGAAAACGATTCATTGTAAAGGGCTCAACAGGAGCAACAAAACAAAAAAAAGAAGTATTTATTATTTTGGGCGTTTCGGACAAACTTGCATATGATAGTCAATAGCTCTGTTGATCAGAGTGATGCTTTTTTCTCCGTAGGAAATGAATCCATCGCAAAATACGCAGGTGTGTTTTACATCACCAAATCTCATTTGTATATTTGGCACCATCTCCCTGCCCTCTGGTCCCGTTACTTCCGGTACAACAGATCTTCTGGCCATAATAGGGAGATTATCTAGGTCGTTCCGAAACTGTGCAGCACTGTAGTTGTTAGGATGCCACCTAGTCATATGGCGATGCATTGTGTAGTTTCCGAAACTGTATTTTTTGTCGGTCCCTCTGGACAGTCTATCTTGACATATAAGGCAAGTTACGTATCTTGCATTTACTTTTTTCTGACCTTTGGGAATTTTAAAAAATTGCCAAATGAAGTTTTCTTTCCGGTGAGACGTCCTGGGCTGCTCAGGCAAAAACTGCCTCTCTTCGTGCTCGTCCTCCTGTTCCTCTTCTTCTTCTTCTTGTTGAATTAGAACTTGAGCAGGTGGTCCACTCTTCCTTGGATGTGGTGGAGGTGGTGGGGAAGCACCAGCTGAAGCTACTAAAGAAGCCATTGCTCAGTGATCACAAAGGGTCTTTCTCTCACAATGATGAAAGTCAGAGTGAGGAAAGAAGGAGGGATTTTCATCATTTGGGAAAAACAAGAGTTTTCAACCAATCAAAAGTGTTCATTTTAGATTATATGACCTAGTCTTACATCATTAGGAAACCAAAAGTGAAATGAACCAATGAAAAGTGTTATTACCAAGTCACATGACTTGCTGTGTTTACGTTAAGCGCTTTGCAGGGCCTCCCGGTTTGCTTCCAGAAACCTGCGCTTTGCGACTCGCTTCGCGTACCAGTTCGCTAACGTAGCACGTCATATGACGTATCACGCGACAACGTGAAACGTCATGCGGACGGGAGGCGTCACGATGTTGTTTTCTAACGCGGCACTTGCGGTAAAGAAACGTTTACCGGCTCGCGGTCTATTTCGCGGCATCAAGGTCAGCTAACGGGAAGCTTCCCGATTCGCGAAGCGGGAACGAAGAAAAAAAAATATTAAAAAAAAAAATTATTCATAAACATATAAAATATATTTTTGGATTTAAAGAAGAATACATTTTACAGCTACAGATATTAGCTGTTAAAAAACCAATGAAATTCACAGAAAAAACCATAGGTTATAGACCATATATAGTTAGGAATTAGCATTTACAAAACCTTGAAAATTCACTGAAAAAACCATAGGTTATAGACCATATATAGTTAGGAATTAGCATTTAGAAAACCTTATTTTACTCACACAAAACCATTGAAATTCCATATATAGTTAGTTGCACTAACTATATATCGTGCACCCGCAATCCACTGCTGATGATGTCACATATTACATCATTCATGACATGGTCAGTGACATCACTGATGACATCACTGATGACATCTCAAATGACATCACTGATGACATCACTGATGACATCTCATTTGACATCAATGACCACATCACTGATGATATCATTCATGTGACAATACAATGCATCTCCTCACATTTTAATATAACCTCTGTTTCACCCAGTGTTAAAAAGAGAGTATAATTTTTGAAACCATTGACACACCAATACTAGTTACTACATACGCACTCACTGATTGCTACGTCTACACACACCTTCACTCATTCACCCATACAATCATTCATACATACAATCACTCATCTTTACAACACTATCATATGCACTCATACACCTATACAGACACTCACAGTCTGCCACTCATCCATGGAGTTACTCACACACCTAGTCAGTCCTGTAAAGAATCAATGACACTTCCATTTTCTTGTCTATACAGTTAAACATAGAGCACCTTACATTTTCAAACATATACTAACACATACTTACCTTCTTATACAATCATTGATACAAGTACAGATTGATCTGCACAGAGTCACACACCTCCCAGCTCGCCACACACACACTCAGTCTCCCATACAAATACTTGGGCAATCAATCAATAACCCATATAGTTACTCATATAGCTACTGATCAACACATGCAGCAGTTTACAGAACAACAGACATAATGATGCACAAATTAAGACAGTTTAGTCACTAACCCATGCAGTCAGTGAGACACATTTAATCACTCACTCATACAGTCAGTCATGCACCTACTAAATCCTTCGTCCAGACACTTACACATCCACTCATTCTTCAATATGTAAGACATATTTAAACTTTATAGAAACAAAAAATCACTGGATGTTGTTATCAGTGATGTCATTTGAGATGTCATCAGTGATGTCATCAGTGATGTCACTGACCATGTCATGAATGATGTAATATGTGACATCATCAGCAGTGGATTGCGGGTGCACGATATATAGTTAGTGCAACTAACTATATATGGAATTTCAATGGTTTTGTGTGAGTAAAATAAGGTTTTCTAAATGCTAATTCCTAACTATATATGGTCTATAACCTATGGTTTTTTCAGTGAATATATATATATATATATTACCTACTGGCGGTCGCCAGTAGGTATATATAGTTAGGATTTTTTCTCTATGGGTTTTTTGAAAATTCTATGTCTAATAACTTTGGCGTTTGTGGACGGAATCGGCTGAAATTTTCAGGAAAATGGCACATTTTGTTTCTGAGCAGCCCTTGAAAATTTGGGGGGGGTTCGTCCAGTGGGGGCCGAGAAAAAAGGGGGGTCCCAAAACGTGTTTTTAACATTGAGTTTTCCATAGGGCGGTTGGCCTCACTTTTAGCCCGAACGGCTGAATGGATTTGCACGAAACTTGGCAAAATTGTAGGGACTGGTAGCCTGATGTGCCTTTTGTAGGTCTCAATATATGTGCTCCAGTGGATTTTGAGAAATTAACGTTTAAAAAAAGATATATATCTGTAACAGCGGACCGGTTAGCGCTCTGGTTCGCGGACTTTTCGCGCAACGGAGCTTTGTGAAGCGAAGCTGATTGGTTCTCCGGCGTCTGTCAACATTCCAAACAGTCCGTAGCGGCCGCCATCTTGTCTCTCGGTAGGATCGAGAGACAAGAGGAGGTCAAAACAAAGGGGGAAATAACTATAAGGGGGCATAGTAGATCCTCGCTGACCCCCTAGGTTTGATGTGGAGGTTTTAAAAGGGCCCCGCGGGGCAAAAAAAAATAATAATAATAATAATCGAACGGCTGAATGGATTTGCACGAAACTTGGCAAAATTGTAGGGACTGGTAGCCCGATGTGCCTTTGCTAGGTCTCAATATATGTGCTCCAGTGGATTTTGAGAAATTAACGTTCAAAAAAAGATATATATCTGTAACAGCGCACCGCTTCGCGTACTTTTCGCGTTACGGAGCTTTGCGAAGCGAAGCTGATTGGCTCTCCGGTGTCTGTAAACATTCCAAACAGTACGTAGCGGCCGCCATCTTGTCTCTCGGTAGGATCGAGAGACAAGAGGAGGCCAAAGCGAAGGGGCAAATGACCATAAGGGGGCATAGTAGATCCTCGCTGACCCCCTAGGTTTGATGTGGAGGTTTTAAAAGGGCCCCGCGGGGCAAAAAAAAATAATAATAATAATAATCGAACGGCTGAATGGATTTGCACGAAACTTGGTAAAATATTAGGGACTGGTAGCCCGATGTGCCTTTGCTATGTCTCAATATATGTGCTTCAGTGCATTTTGAGAAATTAACGTTCAAAAACAAGATATATATCTGTAACAGCGCTCCGCTTCGCGGAGATAAAATTATATGTGTATTACCTAGCTGTTGCTAACACCAGTTAGCGACGGCTAGTAGGAGATAGCGACCATCTTGGGTCCCACTTTGCATGTGAGTGATATTTATCACTAATGACATGCAAAGTGGGCATGCCAAGATGTTAGCGACTGGAAACAGTCGCTAACATCGCTATCTCCTATTATCAACTTTTGGAAATATTCGAGATAAGCGCGAATATCTCCAAAAAGTAACAGCTGCCCTGAGCAGTTCTTAGCCATGTTATCCAATGGGAGGTGGATAACATGGCTAAGAGCATTAGCTTGGTAATGCATGAATATCGCGGAGTTTTCAGCGACATTAATGCATTGCGCTCGTTTTTTATCGTATTTGCGATAAACCTTGATAATAGCAAGGTTTATCTGCGATAATTTCTGACGGTAAAAAAATCTTTGCAATGCATCGTTAGGGATAAATATCGCTTAACTTTGGTAATATGCCCCAACGTCTGTTAACGTTCGATTCGAAGGAAATCAGGAATTGTTGAAAAACATTGTGTGCGCCATCTTGTCTTTTTTCAAATGCCACACTTTTGTCGTGCACGGCAGCCATTTTAGATGCCTTGACCAGATCCACTCTGTGAACGCTGTCGATCCTTAGCATGGCTCCCCACCCTCGCAAGCATCTCCCCCAGGCAGTGGTCACCCCCGCTCTCTGTTTTATGCATGGGTAATAAACCTCCCCCCATCTGCGCTGTTCTTCCCTGAGAATCACACCCTGTGCCCGCCCGACACCTCCCTTTCGCCCTATTCACTACCGCACCCTCTGACACTCCTTTTCCTCTGTGTCCGATTGTCCAGGCCGGTCCTAGGCTATCAGCTAGCCCTGCAGATGTAGTTTATGGCCACAGCTGTAAAGAATCACCCGTCTTCAAAGGAGTTATAGTAGATCAAGGCCCACACTCGATGAGATCCGTCACAGCAGAAGCGTTGCTATTATCTGAAAACCATTCTGTATTGTGATTGGGGAGGGGACCGAGCGTGAAGCGGAAGATTCCAGGGATGACTCTTTGTACATCAAAGTTTTTACAATTATGTGTCACATTAAAAATATATAGCACTCCGACAAAGTAGTAAGATTATAAAACTTTAATAATTTATAAATATATACAAGAAAACAAAAATAGTAATAACATATAAACATTTTTAGAGAAAAACAACGAAGTAGCGGTCGGCTGTGCGAATAGTCCCAACGCAGCACAACGTCCAGATTTCCGGCGTGGGGCGTCGCGGGGGGTGGGTGATCAGTAGCAAACTGTTGTGCGAATAGTTCCAAGGCAGCAGAACGCGCCGAAATCTAGATGACACAAAAGTGATGTCTAGTAAGTTGCCACTCAGCAAATAACGGCGTGGGGCGTCGCGGGGGGTGGGTCATCAGTAGCAAACTGTTGTGCGAATAGTTCCAAGGCAGCAGAACGATGGCACCAAGGTGATGTCCAGTAAGTTGCCGCACTGGTTTTGGTATCCTACAATGCTGCTCCGAATAACGGCGTGGAGCGCCCCGGGGGAGGCGGCGTGAACGGGCCTCTCCAGGTGGAGTCTCGTCTGTTGTAGTGGGGCGCCCCTTTACCGTTTCAGTTGCCATTCCGTCCGCTTTTGGTCCACTGTGTCAAAATCCGCCATTCAGCTGAGTTGCGCCCACTCTTGCGGTGCAGCGATAGGCGGCTGTCACAGGACTCTCAAAATGGCGGCAGGCTGTTTCCTTTTTGGGCCTGGTCCACTGAAATGGCCCTGGGACACCTTGGAAATCGGACGCTTGTCTGCTAGGTCTTGGACCCCATTCTCGAAAGCGTCCCCTCCGCCTTGAGAATTCATCAAAAGTTTTGGGGGCCCCGACTCCTGCAGGCTTCTGGTGGGGAGCGGCTGCCATGATTGCTCGCGGAATGACCACGACGGAGCTACGAGATGGTGGTGCTCTCATGGTGACGCCAGCTTCAGTCTGAAACATCCAGAAACAAGGTGGGGCTTTCATCGTTTGGGGGGAAAAAAAAGTTTTCATCCAATGAAAAGTGTTGTTTTTAGGTCATATGATCAAGCCTTCCATCATTAGGAAACCAAAAGTAAAATGAACCAATGAAAAGTTTTATAAACAAGTCACATGACCTGTTATGCGGCATAGGGTATAAAATGCGGAGAAAATACGTTGGCACGTGAGGCGGCGTCAGTAGCGGACCGATGTGCGAATAGGCCGAAGGCAATACAACGCGCCAAGATCCGGATGGCATCGAGGTGGTGTCATAGTTGAGAGTTCTGAGCAGCGGTTGTAACACTGTCTGAAGCTTATTTGCAGCTGCTGCAGCTTCACTACGCGCCAAGATCCGGATGGCACCGAGGTGGTGTGTAGGAAGTTGCCGCACTGGTGTGGCCATCCTACAATGCTGAAAGTCGGCGTGGGGCGCCCCGTTGGCCTGTGAGTTTGCGTCAGTAGCGGACCGATGTGCGAATAGGCCGAAGGCAGCACAACGCGCTAAGATCCGGATGGCACCGAGGTGGTGTCTAGTAAGTTGTCGCACTTCTGTGGCCATCCTACAATGTTGAAAGTCGGCGTGGGGCGCCCCGTTGGCCTGTGAGATGGTGTCAGTAGCGGACTGATGTGTGAATGGGGCCAAAGGCAGCGCAACAATATTTTCTACTATATTTCCGGTGTAGAAGAGACCACAAGGCGCTGAGATGCCAAGATCCGGATGGCACCGAGGTGGTGTCTTGCAAGTTGTGGTACTGGTGTGGCCATCCTACAATGCTGAAAGTCGGCGTGGGGCGCCCCGTTGGCCTGTGAGATGGCGTCAGTAGCGGACCGATGTGCGAATAGGCCGAAGGCAGCACAACAATATTTTCTGACTGACACCACAAGGCGCTGAGATGCCAAGATCCGGATGGCACCGAGGTGATGTCTAAGTTGCGGACTGATGTGCGAATGGGGCCAAAGGCAGCGTAACAATATTTTTTGTATGGAAGATACCACTAGGCGTTGAGATGCCAAGATTCGGATGGCACTGAGGTGATGTCTAGCAAGTTGGTGTGGTCATCCTACAATGCTGAAACTCGGCGTGGGTCACCCCATTAGCCTGTGAGATGGCGTCAGTAGCGGACCGATGTGCGAATAGGCCGAAGGCAGCACAACGCGCCAAGATCCGGATGTCACCGTGGTGGTTTCATAGTTGAGAGGCACTTCATCTGCAGTGGGGCGCCGAGATCCGGATGGCACCGAGGTGATGTCTAGCAAGTTGCTGTACTGGTGTGGTCATCCTACAATGCTGAAACTCGGCGTGGGTCGCCCCATTAGCCTGTGAGATGGCGTCAGTAGCGGACCGATGTGCGAATAGGCCGAAGGCAGCACAACGCGCCAAGATCCGGATGTCACCGTGGTGGTTTCATAGTTGAGAGGCACTTCATCTGCAGTGGGGCGCCGAGATCCGGATGGCACCGAGGTGATGTCTAGCAAGTTGCTGTACTGGTGTGGTCATCCTACAATGCTGAAACTCGGCGTGGGTCGCCCCATTAGCCTGTGAGATGGCGTCAGTAGCGGACCGATGTGCGAATAGGCCGAAGGCAGCACAACGCGCCAAGATCCGGATGTCACCGTGGTGGTTTCATAGTTGAGAGGCACTTCATCTGCAGTGGGGCGCCGAGATCCGGATGGCACCGAGGTGATGTCTAGCAAGTTGCTGTACTTGTGTGGTCATCCTACAATGCTGAAACTCGGCGTGGGTCGCCCCATTAGCCTGTGAGATAGCAGTTCTTTGGATTTGGGCCTGGCTCGTCTGCTGTAGTGGGGCGCCCCTTTACCGTTTCAGTTGCCATTCAGCTGAGTTTCGGCTGCTCTTGATGCTACAGCGACAGGCGGCTGCAACAGGACTCTCAAAATGGCGGCCTGTTCTTTGGATTTGGGCCTGGTCCACTGAAATGGCCCTGGGACACCTTAGAACTCGGACGCTCGATTTTTTTTTCCTTTCCTGTACATGCAAAAAAAGGTAAATGCCCGGTACGTTACACGCTTCATCTGCCACGATGAACTCTCTAGAGGAACCGAAAAAAAATATAGTTGTGGTAACTATACCATGCATCGTCATATGGAGAGGTGGCACCAATTAATTATAGTGCTGCATAAAAGAGAGATTTGGAGGAGAACCCCTGACCTGCTAGTACATTCATCAAAGAAGTGGCACTGAGAGCTTCAGAGGCAAGGGAAACGGTCCCAAATATTTAGAAGAACTTTGGAAAGATTAAAATGACATGTTTAGATTGTGGCAAATTTATTTCATGTGGACATCTGAGTGTTACTCTAATAAATACAGCATATGAACATCATCATAGTCGATGGTTGGTAGAGACATTTTGACTATATCCTGGACCTGCCCGTCCTCGCCCAAAATGGCGCCAGAATAAATGGGACTCGTAACTCCTTGTTGTGTACTGGTTGCAGAACCTTGAAATCACGAGATACGTATGCAGTTTTGAAGCACATGGCGGGCGGGGACGAGAATTGATTGAATATTTCGACATCCCTATTGATATTAAGTTCTGATGTGTTATTGATTACTGTACTGTTGAAAGTTCGAATTAACGTCACCCATGGTACTTGCCCGCAAATGTATATCTAGATAATTTTATTGTAACTGGCCCTGTCGTATTTTAATTATAAAATGTACGTCCACCGATTCCGTAACTGTTAGACACCTTAGTTCTTGCAACCTAATGGCCCGCCCGTTACGTTCCTCTACAGTGTAAATGTCTATTTATCATATACGATTACAGTTTGCTCCGTGGCCGGCCCACGTGGTTATAGGCTCGTATTTGTATAATGAAATTTTCACAATAAAGGTTTTTAAAAGAAAACATGGTAGTAGTATATACATTGGTAAAGTTTTTAATAATAGTCACTGTTTTAGAATCATTAAAAGGCAAGTGAAATAAAGCAGACCAATTACATGAAGGGTAAAAGGTATAATACGAAGGAACGCAGTAAAGATAAATGGTCAAGGGCTGTTGTGTTTTCTATTCCTGCAACATAAAGTGATCGATAAGAATCTCATATTCAGGCGTATCGGCGACTAAGACAGCAGGTCGACCCTCTTTTGCTCAACGGCTCCGTCATGGGACGAAGAAACGCTCTTTTTCTCGAAAAAAGAATATATTTTACTTGCAGCACAGTTGTAAAATTTCCGGGAAAGTACATTAGCCTGGAACATTATAACATATATTTAAGAAAAAATAATGTTAGGAAGTAATGAAAAGCGTAATTTTTAGGTCATATGACCAAGCCTTTCATCATTACAATAAGAAAAGTAAAATGAACCAATGAAAAGTTTTATTAACAAGTCACATGACTTGTTATGCTTACGTTACGCGCTGCGCGCCCCGGATGACTTCCGGATGCGCTAACGCGGCGCGTCATATGACGCATTACGCGACAACGCAGGTACAGAATATAGTCAAAATGTCTCCACCAACCAGCGGTCGGAACACAACCCCTTTCAGCAGGCTAAATAGTTCTGTTAAATGACAACAGAAGGGACAGGCAACAAGAACCATCAGTCAAAGAGGGGAGGGCTAGTTCTTCTCTACCGGGTTACATTGGGGCGCTACCGGAACTGATCGAATTGGTAGTCTACAGTGTTTCTGGATGTTTCAGACTGAAGCTGGGGTTAGCATGAGAGCAGCACCATTTCGTAGCTCCGTCGTGGTCATTCCGCAACCAATCATGGCAGCCGTTCTTTATCGTTATTTTGGGCGGGGTGGGTGGCGGAGCAGAGCTGTTTTGCAGCCATCATTGTGTGGAGTTCAGTTCATCTCACTAGTTTTGTATTTGTCATGAGGGGTTGTTCCTAATGTTTCTATTTTAGCGAGGTCAAAAAGAGATCCCATTAGTGGCCTACTGATTTTGCTCGATTCCTTTTCTTTTTTTTTACACGATTTTTCGTTATCTGCAAAGACTAAACAGAGTATTGCGACTCTGTGTTTGTTTGTAAATAGAGAATGAACCAAAGAGAACTAATTCTAAAACAGTAAATACTTGGATAACAATGAATCAAATGGAGAGAGAAGCAGGCACGACGGATTACAATGGGGGCAAAGACCTGCGTTAACTACCTTTCACTATCTGCAAAGAGAGAGTACTCCTAATAGAAATGAGGGGGGGGGGCACCATTCAAAGCAGATCAGTGTGCATAAACACGAAAATGTTTTCACTTACCACGTACTTGACATTCGACAGCTTATGATATTTGCTATTAAAAAACCATTGAAATTCACTGAAAAAACCATAGGTTATAGACCATATATAGTTAGGAATTAGCATTTACAAAACCTTGAAAATTCACTGAAAAAACCATAGGTTATAGACCATATATAGTTAGGAATTAGCATTTAAAAAACCTTATTTTACTCACACAAAACCATTGAAATTCCATATATAGTTAGTTGCACTAACTATATATCGCGCACCTGCAATCCACTGCTGATGATGTCACATATTACATCATTCATGACATGGTCAGTGACATCACTGATGACATCACTGATGACATCTCAAATGACATCACTGATGACATCACTGATGACAACATCCAGTGACTGTATGTTTCTGTAAAGTTAAAATGTGTCTTACATATTGAAGAATGAGTGGAAGTATAAGTGTCTGGACAAAGGATTTAGTAGGTGCATGACTGAATGCATGAGTGAGTGATTAAATGTGTCTCACTGAGTGCATGGGTTAGTGACTAAAGTGTCTTAATTTGTGCATCATTATGTCTGTTGTTCTGTAAACTGCTGCATGTTTTGATCAGTAGCTATATGATTAACTATATGGGTTACTGATTGATTGTCCAAGTATTTGTATGGGAGACTGAGTGTGTGTGTGGCTGGCTGGGAGGTGTGTGACTCTGTGCAGATCAATGTGTACTTGTATCAATGATTGTATAACAAGGTAAGTATGTGTTAGTATATGTTTGAAAATGTAAGGTGCTCTATGTTTAACTGTATAGACAAGAAAATGGAAGTGTCATTGATTCTTTACAGGACTGACTAGGTGTGTGAGTAACTCCATGGATGAGTGGCAGACTGTGAGTGTCTGTATAGGTGTATGAGTGCATATGATAGTGTTGTAAAGATGAGTGATTGTATGTATGAATGATAGTATGGGTGAATGAGTGAAGGTGTGTGTAGACGTAGGAATCAGTGAGTGCGTATGTAGTAACTAGTATTGGTGTGTCAATGGTTTCAAAAATTATATTCTGTATTTAACACTGGGTGAAACAGAGGTTATATTAAAATGTGAGGAGATGCATTGTATTGTCACATGAATGATATCATCAGTGATGTGGTCATTGATGTCAAATGAGATGTCATCAGTGATGTCATCAGTGATGTCATTTGAGATGTCATCAGTGATGTCATCAGTGATGTCACTGACCATGTCATGAATGATGTAATATGTGACATCATCAGCAGTGGATTGCAGGTGCGCGATATATAGTTAGTGCAACTAACTATATATGGAATTTCAATGGTTTTGTGTGAGTAAAATAAGGTTTTTTAAATGCTAATTCCTAACTATATATGGTCTATAACCTATGGTTTTTTCAGTGAATTTTCAAGGTTTTGTAAATGCTAATTCCTAACTATATATGGTCTATAACCTATGGTTTTTTCAGTGAATATATATATATATATATATTACCTACTGGCGGTCGCCAGTAGGTATATATAGTTAGGATTTTTTCTCTATGGGATTTTTGAAAATTCTATGTCTAATAACTTTGGCGTTTGTGGACAGAATTGGCTGAAATTTTCAGGAAAATGGAACATTTCGTTTCTGAGCAGCCACTGAAAATTTGGAGGGGGTTCGTCAAGGGGGGGCCAAGAAAAAAGGGGGGTCCCAAAACGCATTTTTCCCATGTTAATTTCCATAGGGCGGTTGGCCTCACTTTTAGCCCCAACGGCTGAATGGATTTGCACGAAACTTGGCAAAATTGTAGGGACTGGTAGCCCGATGTGCCTTTGCTAGGTCTCAATATATGTGCTCCAGTGGATTTTGAGAAATTAACGTTAAAAAAAAAATATATATCTGTAAGCGCGCTCCGGGCAGCGCCCCGGTTCGCGTACCTGACGCGTAACGGAACTTCGCGAAGCGAAGCTGATTGGCTCTCCGGTGTCTGTCAACATTCTAAACAGTCCGGAGCGGCCGCCATCTTGTCTCTCGGTAGGATCGAGAGACAAGAGGAAGCCAAAACAAAGGGGGAAATGACCATAAGGGGGCATCGTAGATCCTCCCTGACCCCCTAGGTTTGATGTGGAGGCTTTAAAAGGGCCCCGCGGGGCAAAAAAAAAAAAAAATTTGTTTTTTTTGCGTGGGGAGCGCCCGGTACGCGCACCGGGAAGCGGTCCGGGGAGCGTACTATAAGGAAAAAAGAATGATAGACTATGATATTTTGAAATATTGTATGTTTATTGATTGTTCTTTTTGTTGTTTTTTTATTTTTTTGTATTTAAGTAGCAGTATTAATGATTATTAAATATAAATGTATTTTTGGAATTGTGCACAGTATACTATAAGTATGAATTTACATTATAATCAATTTGGTACTAGTTTATGAATTACATATAAAAATGATTAAAGACTCAAACAATTTTTTAATATTAAATATAATTTTATTTTTCGAATTGTTTTTCAAAATTTAATACAACGTCTAACATTTGACTGTCCGATTTGTCCTCTTGTTGAGTGAACATAACTTCCCACATTTGACCGTCATCATAATGAAGTAAATAATCCACAGATTCTACACATTGTAGAAGTTCATGGTCTCGTGATTCATCCATGAATTCCAAGTCAATGGGTTCAATTATTTCCTCATTGTTCATGTCTAGGACAATTTCAAAGGAAACGTTCTGTTCTCCTTGCATTTTTGTGCTGAAATTTGAATACAAAATAAATATATCAGTAGAGATAGGGCACTGTTGGGTTTAAGTTCAGACAGGTACTTTTGAGGCATGAAGTAGTACTATTAAAAAGGGCCTGTGAAAAAGCCTATGTAAATTCATAATTATACCACAGAAACCTAAATCAATCCATAATTATAATAAACAAGCCTTTCTCAATGTCTAACTCTTACAGAGGGATAGTATATAACTATCTGAAAATGTTTTCAAATTTATAAAATAATATCTTACCTTTTAAAAACAAGTTTAAGTTGTGAGTGAAAATGATCTTGCAATGTAGTTCAGGAAGTAGTAGTCAAAATGGCTGTGTTTTTCTCTCTTTTTTTTATATATATTCAGGTATATAACCAATCAAATGTCAGGTAAAAAAAGTAGAAAATGAAAGTAACATTTTAATTGGTTGTCAATTCCAACACTTCAGATGTGTTTTGTGAAGTAATTTACCTCAGGGTATTTAGAGAGGTCTACAGGCTAAATGGCTAAATGGTATTCCAACCAAATTTGTGAAAATGGTAGGGATTGGTATGTAGTATGAGTTAATCTATATTTGGTGACATTTTCTCCAGGGTTTTTTCTGTAAATTACTTTCCCACCTTTTTTAATGGAGCGCTTCCCGGTGAGCGCCCAGGTACGCGAACCGGCAGCGTTACGGGAGTCCACCATTTTGTGTTTCGGTCAAATTAAGATACAAGATGGAGGGCAAATAATGTTCAGAATGGGTAGAAGGGGGCACGGTAGACGTATCCTGACCCCCTAGGTTTTCTGAGGGTGGCGGAGGAGGCCCATATGTGCGAAAAAAAACATTTTTTTTCAAATTTTCGCGCGGTTAGCGTCCGGTGCGCGTACCGGGTAGCGCTCCGGGGAGCGTACTTTGGTGAAAATTAGTGAAAAAAGTTAGAGTAAAATAATAATTGTGAGTGATCAGATGTAGGGTAGCTCTGAAAAGAGCTTTTGGGTTCTGTGGCTGATGTAGGTACCTACAAGTAGGTACCAATGCACAGTCTTAAATTGAGGATGAAAATTCTGTTCCCCTCATCTGAGAAGTGAACTCCATCTGCTCTGTAGATATCTTGCATGTAGTAACGCAAGTTATTGTTGTACATGGAGCCCATTCCATGGTCTCTCATGTAAGCTGAAACAGACTTATTTACATGCTTCCTCGATTTCTCAATTTGTGGACAAAATTGGTTCGACCACCTCCATTTCTGTCTTTGGCATATATTTTAATATACCAAGGCAGTTTGAGGAAAAAGTGCCATCAATTGCTCAAAGGTGTCCTTTAAAAGCATTTCCAGACCTACCCCAGTCAAAGTGCCCAAATCATTACCTCCACAGTGCACAATTAACAGGTCAGGTTTTGGCAAATGCAAAAAGGTTTTCACCAATGGTATCAATTGGTGACATTTTAATCCTCTGTGGGCAATCCACTTGATTTCCACATTTTGTAAATTGAGGTTAGGTAAATTTCTATCAGCATGCCTTTGAGCCCAGTAGATGTAACTATGTCCAACAATCCAGACAGAAAACATGGTGAGAGGAGGTTCTGCTGCAGTCAGATGAAGTGTGGCAATGAAATGGCAGTTGAAAAAATAAGAGTTTAAAATGAAAAAAACTGTGGAGTTTCTGTGTTAATGAAGTAGTAGCAGTGATTGGTGGATTTTGATTGCTGAACACAGAAAGTTAGGGTGCATGGATGAGTTCTTTGAAAGATGTAATTTGAATGGTCAAGAAAAAATCATTTTATGAAAGATTGCACTGAATATGCAGGTGTACTGAGAGTTCAGAGTTCAATTGAAACATTGTTGTGTGAACTTGCAAACATCAGAGGTCTTTCAGGAGGTGGTTGCTATGCAAAAAAGGCAGAAAGGGCAGAGGGGGGAAGGGTGTTGATTTGAAAAAAGTGAGGTAAGAGTTTTGATTGGGTGACATGAGAGATATGTGTGATGAATTACAGCATTTCTGTGCTTTTTATGGCTGCAGCCTCTGGAGTGCATACCTTTTGCTCTGCTAAAGACAAATTGGTGTGTTTCTGAGACTGTTTTGAAACTCATAAAGTATTTGCTAAGGTGAGAAAAGATTCATTTAATTTAGATAGAGAATAGTATGGTTTAGGGAGAAAATTATGAAGAAAGTTGTGTATTTAAAATGTTGCTTTGTGTCAAGTGTTTTACAAATAGATTTTGTTTCTTTGTGTTACATAGCCATGTTAAAAGTGACGCAAAAATAGTGCAAGGGTCTTACAAAAATGCTTTCATATGTCTTAGGGTATTTTAACTCACTTCCCCATGAATGTATGATTATAATTTGTTTACAAGATGTGTTTAAAAACGTTTTTTGAAATCAATTAGGTTTCTTGATATGTACTGCTAGAGTTTCATAGGTTGCTTGGGGCATATTTTCAAGGCTTTTGAGTTCCTTTGATGTAATTTTTCCCATTTTAATTTAAGACCTTTCCCCGTGGTGCAAGGTCCTTGTAAATATGCCCCCATCTGTGCTTGGCAAATTTAGATTTTAAGTCTTTGACTAACATAGCCATGTTAAAAGTGACTCAAAAATGTTGCAAGGGCCTTAAAAAAAACGCTTTCATGTGTCTTAGGCCATTTTAAGTCATTTCCCCTTGAATGTAGGTATATAATTGATTTAGATGATGTGTTTAAAAACGATTTTTGAAAACAATTAAGTTTCTTGATATGTACTGCTAGAGCTCCATAGGTTGCTTGGGGCATATTTATAAGGCCTTTGAGTCTCTCTGATGTTATTTTTCCCATTTTAATTTAAGACCTTTCCCTGTGGTGCAAGGTCCTTGTAAATACGCCCCCATCTGTGCTTGGCAAATTTAGATCTTGATTATTTGACTTACATAGCCATGTAAAAGTGATCCAAAAATGGAGCAAGGGCTTAAAAAAAACGCTTTCATGTGTCTTAGGGCATTTTAAGTCACTTCCCGATGAATGTAGGTATATAATTGATTTAGATGATGTGTTTTAAAACGTTTTTTGACATCAATTAAGTTTCTGGATATGTAGTGCTAGAGTTTCATAGGTTGCTTGGGGCATATTTGTAAGGCATTTGAGTCTCTCTGATGTTATTTTTCCCATTTTAATTTAAGACCTTTCCCCGTGGTGCAAGTTCCTTGTAAATATGCCCCCATCTGTGCTTGGCAAATTTAGATTTTAATTCTTTGACTAACATAGCCATGTTAAAAGCGACCCAAAAATGGTGCCAGGGCCTTAAAAAAACGCTTGCATGTGTCTTAGGCCATTTTAAGTAATTTCCCCTTGAATGTAGGTATATAATTGATTTAGATGATGTGTTTAAAAACGATTTTTGAAATCAATTAGGTTTCTTGATATGTAGTGCTAGAGTTTCATAGGTTGCTTGGGGTATATTTAAAAGGCATTTGAGTCCCTTTGATGTTATTTTTCCCATTTTAATTAAAGACATTTCCCCGTGGTGGAAGGTCCTTGTAAATACACCCCCATGTGTGCTTGGCAAATTTAGATTTTGATTATTTGACTTACATAGCCATGTTCCATACAGTTCTCACCTTCTGCGTAGTCTTTGATATGCTAGACTCCATCTGCACTATGAGATACCTAAGCAAAGGAAACACAGGTGATGTGATTGTGAAATGAGGAAAAGAAACTCCCCATTTTTCAATTACATCACCTGTGTTTCCTAAGTTTACGAATGACATTGTGCAGATGAGGTTTAGGCCTGTCCACGGACACAGAAGAGGTCTGGCCTTTGTTCAAGAGAGAAGTGGACATGACTTACTTCATTGGTAGGCCTTCACATGTATTATCACCTCTGTACTCTTCAACAAGCGTAAATTTCATCTGCAACCCTGAGTAGGCCTCACCTTAAACAAACCTCTGGATAGGCCACACCTTATCGTCATCCTGAATCAATCATTTAAAATGTTAGGGACAGATTTATGATAGGTGTATGCCTCTTTTGCGTCACTGTGCGTCACTTTTGTGACGCAGCGGCGGTGCAAAAGATTTGCTATGTGGCGACATATTTACAACTTGATGCATCTAGGCAGATGTGTCATGCTGTAAAGTCCCGTGCCACATGAAACCGATGCAGCAGTGATGCAAAAGATGCACCATGTTGCAAGACAGGCCTCACTTCATCTCCAACAAGATAAGAAGCTGAATCTTCTGTAAATGTCAAAATTGTTGTATACACTGCTGAACTTCTGTGTACTCTTTGATATGCTAGACTCCATCTGCACTATGAGATACCTAAGCAAAGGAAACACAGGTGATGTGATTGTGAAATGAGGAAAAGAAACTCCACATTTTTCCATTACATCACCTGTGTTTCCTAAGTTTACGAATGACATTGTGCAGATGAGGTTTAGGCCTGTCCACGGACACAGAAGAGGTCTGGCCTTTGTTCAAGAGTGAAGTGGACATGACTTATTTCATTGGTAGGCCTTCACATGTATTATCTCCTCTGTACTCTTCAACAAGCGTAAATTTCATCTAAAACCCTGAGTAGGCCTCACCTTAAACAAACCTCTGGATAGGCCACACCTTATCGTCATCCTGAATCAATCATTTAAAATGTTAGGGACAGATTTATGATAGGTGTATGCCTCTTTTGCGTCACTGTGCGTCACTTTTGTGACGCAGCGGCGGTGCAAAAGATTTGCTATGTGGCGACATATTTACAACTTGATGCATCTAGGCAGATGTGTCATGCTGTAAAGTCCCGTGCCACATGAAACCGATGCAGCAGTGATGCAAAAGATGCACCATGTTGCAAGACAGGCCTCACTTCATCTCCAACAAGATAAGAAGCTGAATCTTCTGGAAATGTCAAAATTGTTGTATACACTGCTGAACTTCTGTGTACTCTTTGATATGCTAGACTCCATCTGCACTATGAGATACCTTAGCAAAGGAAACACAGGTGATGTGACTGTGAAATGAGGAAAAGAAACTCCACATTTTTCAATCACATCACCTGTGTTTCCTAAGTTTACGAATGACATTGTGCAGATGAGGTTTTGGCCTGTCCACGGACACAGAAGAGGTCTGGCCTTTGTTCAAGAGTGAAGTGGACATGACTTATTTCATTGGTAGGCCTTCACATGTATTATCTCCTCTGTACTCTTCAACAAGCGTAAATTTCATCTAAAACTATGAGTAGGCCTCACCTTAAACAAACCTCTGGATAGGCCACACCTTATCGTCATCCTGAATCAATCATTTAAAATGTTAGGGACAGATTTATGATAGGTGTATGCCTCTTTTGCGTCACTGTGCGTCACTTTTGTGACGCAGCGGCGGTGCAAAAGATTTGCTATGTGGCGACATATTTACAACTTGATGCATCTAGGCAGATGTGTCATGCTGTAAAGTCCCGTGCCACATGAAACCGATGCAGCAGTGATGCAAAAGATGCACCATGTTGCAAGACAGGCCTCACTTCATCTCCAACAAGATAAGAAGCTGAATCTTCTGTAAATGTCAAAATTGTTGTATACACTGCTGAACTTCTGTGTACTCTTTGATATGCTAGACTCCATCTGCACTATGAGATACCTAAGCAAAGGAAACACAGGTGATGTGATTGTGAAATGAGGAAAAGAAACTCCACATTTTTCAATTACATCACCTGTGTTTTCTAACTTTACGAATGACATTGTGCAGATGAGCTTTAGGCCTGTCCACGGACACAGAAGAGGTCTGGCCTTTGTTCAAGAGTGAAGTGGACATGAATCACTTCATTGGTAGGCCTGGACATGTATTATCTCCTCTGTATTCTTCAACAAGCCTAAATTTCATCTGCAACCCTGAGTAGGCCTCACCTCAAACAAACCTCTGGATAGGCCACACCTTATCGTCATCCTGAATCAATCATTTAAAATGTTAGGGACAGATTTATGATAGGTGTATGCCTCTTTTGCGCCGCTGTGCGTCACTTTTGTGACGCAGCGGCGGTGCAAAAGATTTGCTATGTTGTGACATATTTACAACTTGATGCATCTAGGCAGATGTGTCATGCTGTAAAGTCCTGTGCCACATGAAACCTGCGTCAGTTTTCATATAGGTGTTTTGTTGCAGGGTATGCATTTATTTGCATGAAAGCCCTGTAAAACTAACACAGTGAAATTTAGAAGATTTCACTGAGTCAGCTTTATAGCATTGCTGAATCAAATCCTTACGCCTGTTTGAAACAGGCATAAGGAGTGATGCACCATGCAATGTGAGGCTTCCTCCTGTGCATTGCAGTAGACATGTCGCGCTTACGACGTGATTCCTGCAATGTGCTGCTTTTGCAGCACAGATGCGTGACGCATCTGTGCTGTTTTTGCTCAATGGTGCTCCACATTGTAAATGCGGCACACCATGGGTGGCAGAGTAGCGGTGCACATTAACTGGTGCATCCGTGGGGATGCGCCAGTTAACATAAATCTGCCCCTTTACATTTAAGTATGAGCAGGGGACACAGAGTCGGTGAGGCTTATCCAAGGTTAAGAAGAGATGAGTCCTGTTCACTGAAAACTTGGACATAGGCCTCACCTCCTCAGCATCGCTGGACATGGCTAAATAATAGCTGCAAAATGTGACTCTTGTTAAACAATTTTACTATTATAATCTCTGAGATTTGTCTCTTACTCTGCAACATCTCATTGTTGTTCTCTTTCTTTAAAGATAACGACAACATCAACCATGAGTGATAATGAGCAATCAGTTGATCTCGACCTTATCATTGAACTTGTAATTGAAACGTCAGTGGAAGTAGATCCCTTGGATGATTTAAATCCTGAGGATGATGAAGAACATGATGAGGATGCCGATTTGTCAGAATTGTATGACATAGGGTGGGAAGCTGACCTGCTTGAGCCTATGGAACTATAAACATTTATTTTTAAAATTTAACGGAAATAAAAAGTAAAAATGTAAACCGTTTCATTTAAAATTAAACACAACTTCAAAAACAGGTTATGTGTAGTGTCTTTAATGAAATAGTAAAATATGCTCATAAAATTAGATCAGATTCACATATAAAACAGCACAGGTAAAATGTAGAAGCATTCCATTTCTTTGCTACTATTTGTGATTTCTAAATTTGCCAATGCACTAAAAATTATTCTATGTAAAAAAAAAAAGTAGTGTGTTAAATTTTTGACGACTGTTATTGATTTACTGTTTGGTAATAGTGGTTAATAAAATTTTTTGAAATAGTGGTTAATAAAAATTTTTATTATATTTTACCACAGATTCAACTGCAGATCATTTCAAAATTAGAGAATGCCGTCTAAGGATAGAATCCGAAAGGCTACAAAACGTCAAAGACAGCAGGTTCATCAATTATTGCAGCAATCCTCTACAATAAAAAATCGTCAAGTCACCAAGAAAGCTCCGGGTAAGACAACTAAATCATTCATAAGAAACATTTGTAGTAAAAAAAGTAGTACTACAGAAAATGTTTTAGTCCAGAAAAAGAGAAGCAATTTAAACGGAAAGGAAAGGCCAATCAAAAAGTTTACTGCTAGAGCAGGAGATAACTCTGTGCATGATAGTAGAAGGAAACAACAGTTTAGGGACATTCGTAGACGAATGTTCTGCAACAGGATAATTGGCAATTTGTTAAAAAATATTGAGAAAGGTCAACAGAAAGTGGTTTTTTATAAGAGAAAAAAAAAGTTGAGAAAGTTATTGATCAGGCATTTGAAATTAAGCGAAAGTTATTTATTTTGATAATCAATAGAATTAGGAAGCTAAACAAGGCAATTTATGATTTCAAAAGAAATAGTAGATGGAAGAGCATAGTTAATCGTAGTAATTTTTGTGAAGTTTTTTCAGGAGAATGGATGCATAGTTCAAGTTGTGAGGCATTTTTTAATGAGGAGAGTTATTTCCAGGATAATGATTTGGTGCATGCAGTTGACACTAGTGGTCGAGCTTATGAGGTGAAAGATGGTTGTCCAGTTGAAAAAGAAAAACTTGTGACAACAGAGGCAGAAGAGGTGTTAGGTAATGAGGTTTTAGGAAGACGTCCTAAGGGACCTGTGTACACCTGGAAGTGTAGTAGTATTTGCAGTGTGCGACAGGATTCCATCAATTTGCTTTGTGATTTTGTACGGACATTTAATAAGAAAAGTTTGAAGCAGAAAATGATGTTGTTGCAAGAATTAGATCCTTGCAGAGTGAGAGAAGTGACAGGTTTGCATGGTCATTCACTGGCTTGTCTTTCTAGGAGAGTATGCCAGAGTGTTTTTCATCATTTCAGGATGCTAGCAGTGCATCATAATAAAGTGAGGAAATTAGTTAGAATGTTGTATTATGCTAAGAGTCCAGCAATTATGCTTAAACAATTATGCGCTGCTCTTTTGCATGGTTCTGAAATAGATGTGAAGAATATTTGTGAAGAAATTGAGTTTTGTTACTTTGGAAGTAAAGAGGAGAATGTTGAAATTGACCCAGAAGAAGAGGGTAATGTGGAAGATAGTGTACAGGTTTCCAGTACAGATAATTTTCAGAAGGAAATTGCCACATTTCAGGTGAAATCAAGTGAGAGGCCTAATTTCACTTGTGTGTGTTGTCGACGCACTTATTATAAGAATCAGACTAAGTTAGTGGATTTATATGCGAAAAGTGAAAGGGAAAATAATAGTGAATGGAAGGATTTCGCAACATACTTGATGATAGAAAATTTTTTGATTTGGGATTGGATCAACGTGTGTGTACTTATTGTTGTAACAAATTAAATCAAAATCAGATGCCTGCTAGAGTGGTTCATAATAATCTGTAATTGGTTGAGATTCCTTCTGAATTGAAGGATTTAAATACTTATGAATCTATTTTGATTCAAAGTATCCATCCCTTTCAGGCTATTGTAAGAATGGAGCCAAAGACAGGGAAATTGCCTCCATCAGATTTACAGAGAGGATTAAAGGGAAGAGTTGTTTATTTGCCTCTAGATTTGAAGAAAAACATTAATACAATTGGAGTAGAAAAAGTGGAAGAGGAACCTCTGGTTATCTTAGTTAATGGGGTTCCGACAACGAGTAAGAAAATATGGCAAGATTTAGTGGATGTTAGGAAAGTCAAAAAGGCAACATTGTATTTGAAAAAAAATAATAAGTACTATAAGAATGTATATGTTGCAGAAGAGGAAGTAAGTGAAGAAGAGGATAGCGATTTGTGTGCTGGTCAAATTGAGAAAGTAGAACCCTCTAAAAGTGAAGAAATATATGAACATTATAGTGTTCATCCTTTGCATTCCAAGGAAGTCATGGGGAATGCTATTGAGTTGTTTCAAATGAAACAAGCCAAAGTGAGTCCCATTAGTGTTTGGGAGGAAAGTTTGGAAGCTCGGTGTTTCCCACAGCTATTTCCAACAGGTCAAGGAGGAAGATATGATGAGCGACCTCATCAAATTCCTGCTTCTGAATACCGGACTTTACGATTGTATGCAGAAGATCCTAGGTTTCGACAATGCATTCCCTATTTGTTTCATCTCCTGTTTGAAAGCGATCTGTCTGGACTGTCATATGCAGTGAACCACATCTTGAAAAGTGGTATACTGATGCAAAACATCTCGGCAAGTGACTTTATGGATAAAGTCAATGTGCAAGACAGTATTTTGGATTCTCACCTGATTAATCTCATGGCGTGTCAGCGTGGTACTAATGAGTACTGGTACCGTCGCCATGGTGATTTAAAATGTATGCTGAGGAACTTAGGAACTCCCACATGGTTCCTCACTCTGAGCTGTGCCGAGTATGGCTGGGAAGACTTACTTGAATTTCTACGAGAGGCAAATGGAAACATTGAAAATATCGAATTCAAGACACCCGGAGAACTGTGCTCTTTGGATCTAGTGAATGTATGCAGGTTGTTCAATCATAGATTTGAAGCTATGATGTCTTTCATCATGAACAAGAGAAATCCACCTCTTGGAGAGGTGTTGGATTTCTTCTGGAGAAAGGAGTACCAAGCAAGAGGTGCTCCTCATATACATATGCTGCTGTGGATCAAGGATGCACCTAAATTTGGAACAGATCCAGAAGACTTAGTGATGAGTTTCATAGAACAGTATTCTACATGTGCTGTTCCAAACGCAAAGGAGGACAAAAGCCTAAGAGAACAAGTTCTACGCTTCCAAAGCCATCGTTGCGGAAAGTACTGTCGTCATAAATTCAGAAACAAGGACAAGTTCTACACCAAATGTCGTTTCGCCTTTCCACGACCGGTGATTTCTAAAGGAAGAGTGAACAGTTTGATGTCTTCGCTGCGACATAATGTGATGAAGAAATCACCTAAAAACACATACAATTTGAAAAGGAACGAAGAGTCCAAGTACATCAACGACTACAACCCAGTGATTTTGTCCATGTGGAATGCTAACATGGATATACAGTTTGTGGCTGATAACTGTATGGCTGTGGCTCGGTATGTGACATCTTACATTACCAAAAAAGAAAAGACAGAATTGAAGGATATGTGGGAGGACATTTCCCATGAAAAGAGCCTCAGCAAGAAGTTGTACAGTTTCAGCCTGAAGATGTTGTCACATCGAGAAATCGGAGCTTACGAATGTTCTGACCGGTTGTCTTCAGCAAGTCTCTATGCCAAATCCAGGAGTATCGTTTGGGCGAGTCTTGGTCTTGCTGCAACGCGTAATCGAGTTCTGAAACCTGTGCGGGAAATTGAGTATTTGGCGGAAAAGGAGCCGAACAGTACCGATATTTTGAAGACCAACATGTTGGATACATATTATCCAAATCGAAGCAGTCACCTCGAGAATGTTTGTCTGTATGAGGTTCTACAAAATTACATATTCAAGAGGAACATCAAAGAAGATATTGATAAAGGAGTGTATGCTGTAATTGGAAGTGAGGAATGTCTGGTCAAGCAAAGAAAATGCCACTTGGTAAACCATCGAAAATTGAGTGGCGAATCTCCTGAAAAAAAGGAGTTTTTCTATTTAGCACTTTTGCAACTTTTCAAGCCTTGGCGTGCAGAAGAGGAACTGCTTGGAGATTTCCTCTGTTACGAAGACTCTTTCACTGCCGCCAAGGAGACCATAGAATGTCCTGTTTTTCCCAAATATCTAGAAATGTTGAATGCGGAAATCGAGCAGGAAGCAACGATTGCAGCAGAGATTGCCAGAGATAGTTCTCAGGACAGTCAGAGTTCTGTTTCATTGAGTCAGGATCCACTAGGAGGACCTGTTATCGAAAATGAAGCTGCCACTGCCATGAATGAAGTGGAAAGAGCCATGGCACATGCTCAGGAGGATGCGGTTAACTTAGAAGACTTGGAAAGACAACTCAACGTTGAGCAGAGGAAAATATATGACGAAGTTACCAACCAAATTGATCATGGATTAAGTCATGAGAAGAAAGAGTGCTCATGTACGTCGTTGAAGCCTGTCCGACTGTACGTGAGTGGAGAAGCGGGAACTGGAAAAAGTTTCCTCATTAAAGCAATTTCATGTTATTTGCAGGAAAGGACTGAGTCATCGCTGTCTTGTGTTGTCACCGCTCCAACTGGACTGGCAGCACATAACATTAAAGGTATTACTTTGCATCGTCTACTGATGCTGCCAGTGGAGCATGATAACACATTACAATACCACAAGTTATCTGGAGATGCTTGTTGTGAAGTTTCAAGAGTCTTGAGGAAAATGAAACTTCTTATCATCGACGAAGTAAGCATGGTTTCCAATGTCATGCTTGCCTTTGTACATTTGAGAATGCAAGAAGTTCTTAAAACAGAGTATGATGTGTTATTTGGTGGCAAACACATCATTGTTTTCGGAGATCTTCTGCAGCTGACACCAGTGAAAGTACAACCTGTGTTCAAAATGCTCATGCATGAAGATACCAGGAAGTTCCTAGGGAGCATTGGCAACATCAATATATGGTTAAACTTCAATTATGCTGAACTGCATGAAAATATGCGTCAGGCGAAGGATGAAGATTACAAGAATATTCTACAAGATGTTAGAATTGGAAAAGTGACCGAGCATGGGAAAGAAGCTTTACATGCACGATTACTGTCAAATTTATATCCAGAACAAGACGTTGTGCCTGAGAATATTTTTCAGAAAATTACTGAGAAGAAATCTGGAATATGTTTGATGCCAACTCTTGCAGAATGTGCCATCTTCAACAACAAAATGTTGCATTTAGAAAACCAAAAGATTGTGAAACTGGAAGCTATTGACAGAGTAGAGCATATGGGATCAACAATTATTTTGTCTGAGAATTTGAAAACAAAATTGGATTCATTAGAGAAGACTATATCTAAAACTGCAGGTTTTGAAAAGACTCTGAATGTGTGCTTAAACTGCCGTATAATTTTAAGAAGGAATTTACATGTTGAAAGAGGTCTGGTAAATGGATCAATGGGTAATGTTGTTGATTTTGTGAAATACAGAAATAGAGATGGAATTGAATTTTTAAAAATTAAATTTGATGGCATTGAGGAAGTACAGCTAATTGGTCGTTGTTCTGCTAGATTTTTGCTTGTAAAAGACTTATATGTTCGCCATAAGCAGTTTCCTGTTTGCTTGGCATATGCGGTGACAATCCATAAATCGCAAGGTTTAAGTGTAGACAGTGCATTGGTGAATATTGGCAGTTCTGTGTTCAAGGAGGGTATGGCATATGTGGCATTGTCACGAGTTAGAACTTTATCGGGATTGTACTTGATTGAGTGTGATGTCACAAACATTTGTGCGGATCTAGATTGTGTTAAGGAATACAATAGGTTAAGAAGAGAGTATGCGCCACATTTGCCTCAATATCCTTTGTTTGAGAAACGTGTGGTAGGCCGGAAACGAAGAAATGTGACCAATAGTAGGGAGGTTGTAGCAAAAAGACGAAAAGTCGATGAACCTGAAATTATAAGCAGAAACAAAAAGGATTCTGTTGAAGATGTTGTTGGTTTTCAATTTGAAAACAGTTCTGGTGTCAACTGCTATGCTAATGTAGTGGTTAATGTTTTGTTTTCTCTATAAAATGTAAAAGAAGAGATTGTGGTCAATTCGGATCAAAGATTTTGCAGTTTGTTAAATTCTGTGTTAGAGAAATGTAGCACTGATAGAACAAAAATAGAAAGTGTGTCTGAAATTCGAAATCTGTTAGACAGATGTTCAGGTCAAACACAATTCTCTCAAAATATTCAGCAAGATTGTCAGGAGTTTTTAATGTATATGCTTGATGTATTGCATGCTGAAGGTGTAGATGTAGATCACTTGTTTGGGCTTTCTTATCAATGGCAGCATGACTGCGAGAACTGTAAGGTATCAAGTACTACTAGTGTAGACTCAGAAAAATGTATATATTTAACTTTGCCAGACAGTAAATCAGTGTCCTTTAATAAGCTAGTAAAAGCAGCTGATCACAACATGGAGTGTAGCCAATGTAAATCTGAAATGATGTCAACATTATTTATACGAACATATGGCCAGTATGTCATTATAATGTTTCAACGATGTAGGCCTGATGGAACAAAATTGACAACTTTAATAAAAAAATTTGTGGCTTCGCAGTTGTCAATATCAGGAAGGACTTTTGTAACTGCAGCAATTATATATCATGACGGTCCTTCAATAACATCAGGACATTACACAGCTTATTTAAAGTCTAGAAATGGCTGGTCATTCTGCAACGATTCTGTTTTAACTTTAAAAAAAAAAATTGCCTTTTGACCTTAAAAATTCTTACCTGGTGTTTTTAAAACCAAAATTTTAGAGAAGGAATCTTGGGATTTGCTCTGAGGAATTTCAAGAGGTTCTAATGGCTCCTACACGATTTGGCCTTGAGGATAAGTGTAGTACAGAGTCAAAAGTTATTTTTGAGTTTTAAATAGTTCCTGGAAAAAAAGAAGATTTTCTTACAGAAAGTGGTGGGCACAGATTAGTTGAAGGACAACAGAGTATTTCCCAAAGCAAACGGTGTTCTTACCATAACACTTGACGTCATGGAAAAATAACTGCACTTTGAATGAGTTCAGAAAAACTGTTTCTTTTTATAAGCTAATTCAAGCAGCCAATCAAAACATGGAGTAGAGGTAATGTAAGTCTGCAATGCTGTCTAGATTATTGGTCCAAACTTTTGATTATAATGTCATTTTAAAAATCCAACTATATAAACCTGATGAAAGTAAGTCTTCAACTTTAATTACAAATGTTGTGGCTAGACAGTCGTTGATTTTAGGAAGAACATTTGTAACTGCAGCTATTATATGGCATGATGGTCCTTTGACAAGATCCGCTTATTACACAGCTTATTGAAAATGTAAAAAAATTTGTTGTTTCGGAAATGATTCCCATTTGACTACGATACAATGTTGCCTTTTTACTTAAAAATATTCTTACTTTCTGTTTTCAGAAAAGAGAATTTAGGGTAGGTAACTGGCGTATAATGATTCTAGGGGTTGATATAATTTTATCTACTGTTTTATATTGCTTTGTGATTAAAAGTGATGTAGAGAATTAAATAATTGTAGTAGTCATAGAGGTAGTGTAAGTCTGCTTCATAGTAAGCAGTATCAGTGTCATAGGAAATGTAGAACATGAGTGAGCAAGAAGGGTAAGATATTACTAGCCCAGGATTGTGAAAGTGATCTTGAACGTTTTCTTTCTGAAAGTTGCGGAAATAGAAAATGACGGGATTTGCTTACAAGAATTCCAAGAGTTATAAATGGCTCTTACATGATTTGGCCTTGTGGAAACGTGTGGTAGAGAGCGAGAAGTCATTTATTGTATGTAACATATTTTTCAAAACGATGGAGGTTTTCTTTCAGAAAGTGGCGGGCTGAAAATAAAAACAGCACATTAGAGTGTAAGCTGTTCATAGGACATCCTTCGACGTCATGGAAAGTAAGTTACTTTTGAGGAGTTCTCATTTCTGATTGGTTATGTTATATGGGTTTTTTAAACACAATCATTTTGATTGTGTTTTTTTTCCCCGCTGTTATATGATGAATACCTTCAAGTCACTGTTTTTAGTGAAATTTGATACATTCTGAGAACAGCAAAAATAAACCATTTAACATGTATAATTAATTCTGTACTTTTTGTATTTATGATGTACATTTAGAACTGTGTAGGAGGCATGGAGAAGCTGAGGCTTCTGTAAGTGTCAAAGTTGTTGCATACAGTGCTCACATTCTACGTAGTCTTTCATATGATAGACTACATTTCCACAATGAGATACCTAAGCAAAGGAAACACAGGTGATGTGATTGTGGAATGAGCAAAAAAAATTGCACATTTTTCAATTATATTACCTGTGTTTTCTAACATTATACATCACATTGTGTAGATGAGGTTTAGGCCTGTTCCAGGAGACAGAGGAGGTCTGACATTTGTTCAAGAGTGCAGTGGACATGACTCACTTTGTTGGTAGGCCTGCACATGTATTATCTCCTCTATACTCTTCAACAAGCCTAAATTGCATCTGCAACCCTGAGTAGGACTTACCTGAAACAAATCTCTGGATAGGTTACACCTTATCAGCATCTAGAAACAATCATTTAAAATGTTAAGTGCAGATTTATGATGGCCGTGTGCCTCTTTTGCGCCGCTGTTTCGTCACTTTTGTGACGCAGCAGCAGTGTAAAAGATGCACCATGTTGCAAGATAGGCCTCAGTTCATCTCCAGCAAGATACCGTCAGTTTAAAATATATATAATTAGGACTGTGTAGGGGGCATGCAGAAGCTAAGGCTTCAGTAAGTGTCAAAGTTGCTGCATGCAGTGCTGCACTTCTGGGTACTGTTTCATATGCTGGACTACATCTGCACAATGAGATACCTAAGCAAAGGAAACACAAGTGATGTGATTGTGAAATGAGCAAAAGAAATTGCACGTTTTTCAATTACATCACCTGTGTTTCCTAACATTACACATCACATTGTGCAGATCAAGTTTAGGCCTGTCCAGGGAAACAGAGGAGGTCTGGCCTTTGTTCAAGAGTGCAGTGGACATGACTCACTTCATTGGTAGGCCTGCAAACGTATTATCTCCTCTGTACTCTTCAACAACTCTAAATTTCATCTGCAACCCTGAGTAGGCCTCACCTCAAACAAACCTCTGGATAGGACACACCTTATTGGCATCCTGAAACAATCATTTAAAATGTTAGGGACAGTTTTATGATGGCTGTGCACCTCTTTTGCGCTGCCATTGCATCACTGTTGTGAGACAGCAGCAGTGCAAAAGATGCACCATGTTGCAAGATAGGCCTCACTTCATCTGCATCAAGATACTGTTAGTTTAAAATGTATATTTTTAGGACTGTGTAGGGGCATGGAGAAGCAGAGGCTTCTGTAAGTGTCAAAGTTGTTGAAAAACTGTTTGTCCTTCAATCTTTTCCCTTGTCTTTTCTAATTTTTAAATACATGTTTTAATATTTTTCAAATGTTTGTTCTCTCTTTCACAGATTGAAAGTATAAAAATAACAAGTGACTAAGTTAACGACAATTATAAGGTAAATGTTTTGTACTCTTTTCGTTACATTTCTATCACATTTAACTTCTATTAGTTTCACTACTTCATTTCTTTAACCCTCACTTTCCTGCCTTTGCTACTTCCCTCATTCCTTTCTCTATTACTTACTTACTCTACTGCTTCCACTATTTTTCTCAGTCCCTCTCTTCTCATACTTCCTCACTCTTGTTCACTCACTCTGTCTCTATTACTCTCACTGTTTCTGACTGATCACTCTTTCACTACTTGTTCATTATGCTTTCTCTCTGTAGTTCAAGCACAGTAAGGGGCATATTATCAACACAGGCAATAAAATTATCGGTGCTTTTATCGGCAGAAAACTGCCGCAAAAGTGGCTTTAGCAGCAGTTTTCTTCCGGAAAAGCAGCTTTAGCAGCAGTTTTCTGCCAATAAAAGCAGTAATTATCGGCAGAAAACTGCCGCAAAAGCGTCTTTAGCGTCACATTTCTGCTGATAAAAGCAGCAAAATTTTTATCGCCTATGTTGATAATATGCCCCTATGTTATTTACATTTCTTTGCTGTTTCAATCATTCCTTTTCTGTTACTTCTTCTTTTCTGCATTGTGCTTTTTCTCTCTGTTATTCCAATGTTTTAATCTTAATTTGATCATTCAGTCACATTCTCTAAGAAACTCTTGTTTGTTATTCTTCTACTCTCCTTTTTTTTTCTCACTTCCTTATCTATTTTGTTTTTCACAATTATACCCTCTTAAATCTTTTCTTCAGTAAATAGATCTATTAAACAGTATCTCTAGTTTACTCCCTATAGCTGTCTTTCTTTTAACATAACTGTCTGTTTCCTTCCCTTATACTTACTATTCTTTTTTTTTTTCTTTCTTTTTGGTTCGCTCCCGGTTCGCGTACCGGAGAGCGAACCGGGAAGCGAACCAAAAGAAATAGAGGTTGGCAGAGTTCCAAATATTCTACCAATTTTTTTATAACGGGGAGGTAGTTCTGAAAAGAACTTTTTTTTAAATTGTTTTTGTTGTTTTATATTTTTTTTATTATTTTTCTGAACATTTTTTTACTTTTTTTGTATTTTCTGAACGGTTTTATATATTTTTTGGGTTTTTTTGGGGGGGGGAACAAAAACGATTCATTGTAAAGGGCTCAACAGGAGCAACAAAAAAAAAAGAATTTATTCTCTGGGGCGTTTCGGACAAACATGATTGTCGATAGCTCTGTTGATAAGATTGATGCTACTTTCTCTGTAGCAAATGAACTGATTACAACGCACGCACACTTGTTTCACTTCCCCGAACCTCATCTGTATATTTGGGACCATCTCCCTCGCCTCTGGTCCCATCACTTCCTGTACAACTGATCTTCTGGCCATAGAAGGGGGATTATCTTGCTGGTCACGTAACTGCGCAGCACTGTAGTTGATAGGATGCCACCTATCCATATGGCGATGCATAGTATAATTGCCGTAACTGTACTTCTTGTCTGTCCCTCTGGACAAATCCTTCTTACATATCAGGCAAGTTACGTACCGTGCATTGACTTTTTTTTGGCCCCGGGGATATTTAAAAAATTGCCAAATAAAGTTTTCTTTTAGATGAGACCTCCTGGGCTCCTCACGCAAAAACTGCCTCTCTTCCTGCTCTTCCTCCTCTGCCTCTTCTTCCTCCTCTTGCTGAATGATAACTTCGATACAGAAAAGGGGGTGGTGATGAACAGAGTGTCTGAATTAAGCAGACCACTCTTACCCAGTCCAAAGATCAGGGCTTGATCCATCACCGTTATTTATCTCACTGCCCCATCCCAGCTCAGAACCTGGCTATATGCAAATTAGTCTGTCCCTGGCCCAGTGCATCATGGGAACAGGGCAGACCAAACTACCAAGCCAATTCTTCACCAGAAAGGAGACAAGCTACCGGGGACCGGTTTCTGGCATTTCAGCCTCTTCGGCCCGGCTTGCTTGAATCCTGATGGAGCAGTGAGAAAGGGACTCATGTCTGAGTATACCCTGCCACACCTATAGTGGCCAAAAACGATACAGAAAAGGGGGTGGTGATGAACAGAGTGTCTGAATTAAGCAGACCACTCTTACCCAGTCCAAAGATCAGGGCTTGATCCATCACCGTTATTTATCTCACTGCCCCATCCCAGCTCAGAACCTGGCTATATGCAAATTAGTCTGTCCCTGGCCCAGTGCATCATGGGAACAGGGCAGACCAAACTACCAAGCCAATTCTTCACCAGAAAGGAGACAAGCTACCGGGGACCGGTTTCTGGCATTTCAGCCTCTTCGGCCCGGCTTGCTTGAATCCTGATGGAGCAGTGAGAAAGGGACTCATGTCTGAGTATACCCTGCCACACCTATAGTGGCCAAAAACGATACAGAAAAGGGGGTGGTGATGAACAGAGTGTCTGAATTAAGCAGACCACTCTTACCCAGTCCAAAGATCAGGGCTTGATCCATCACCGTTATTTATCTCACTGCCCCATCCCAGCTCAGAACCTGGCTATATGCAAATTAGTCTGTCCCTGGCCCAGTGCATCATGGGAACAGGGCAGACCAAACTACCAAGCCAATTCTTCACCAGAAAGGAGACAAGCTACCGGGGACCGGTTTCTGGCATTTCAGCCTCTTCGGCCCGGCTTGCTTGAATCCTGATGGAGCAGTGAGAAAGGGACTCATGTCTGAGTATACCCTGCCACACCTATAGTGGCCAAAAACGATACAGAAAAGGGGGTGGTGATGAACAGAGTGTCTGAATTAAGCAGACCACTCTTACCCAGTCCAAAGATCAGGGCTTGATCCATCACCGTTATTTATCTCACTGCCCCATCCCAGCTCAGAACCTGGCTATATGCAAATTAGTCTGTCCCTGGCCCAGTGCATCATGGGAACAGGGCAGACCAAACTACCAAGCCAATTCTTCACCAGAAAGGAGACAAGCTACCGGGGACCGGTTTCTGGCATTTCAGCCTCTTCGGCCCGGCTTGCTTGAATCCTGATGGAGCAGTGAGAAAGGGACTCATGTCTGAGTATACCCTGCCACACCTATAGTGGCCAAAAACGATACAGAAAAGGGGGTGGTGATGAACAGAGTGTCTGAATTAAGCAGACCACTCTTACCCAGTCCAAAGATCAGGGCTTGATCCATCACCGTTATTTATCTCACTGCCCCATCCCAGCTCAGAACCTGGCTATATGCAAATTAGTCTGTCCCTGGCCCAGTGCATCATGGGAACAGGGCAGACCAAACTACCAAGCCAATTCTTCACCAGAAAGGAGACAAGCTACCGGGGACCAGTTTCTGGCATTTCAGCCTCTTCGGCCCGGCTTGCTTGAATCCTGATGGAGCAGTGAGAAAGGGACTCATGTCTGAGTATACCCTGCCACACCTATAGTGGCCAAAAACGATACAGAAAAGGGGGTGGTGATGAACAGAGTGTCTGAATTAAGCAGACCACTCTTACCCAGTCCAAAGATCAGGGCTTGATCCATCACCGTTATTTATCTCACTGCCCCATCCCAGCTCAGAACCTGGCTATATGCAAATTAGTCTGTCCCTGGCCCAGTGCATCATGGGAACAGGGCAGACCAAACTACCAAGCCAATTCTTCACCAGAAAGGAGACAAGCTACCGGGGACCGGTTTCTGGCATTTCAGCCTCTTCGGCCCGGCTTGCTTGAATCCTGATGGAGCAGTGAGAAAGGGACTCATGTCTGAGTATACCCTGCCACACCTATAGTGGCCAAAAACGATACAGAAAAGGGGGTGGTGATGAACAGAGTGTCTGAATTAAGCAGACCACTCTTACCCAGTCCAAAGATCAGGGCTTGATCCATCACCGTTATTTATCTCACTGCCCCATCCCAGCTCAGAACCTGGCTATATGCAAATTAGTCTGTCCCTGGCCCAGTGCATCATGGGAACAGGGCAGACCAAACTACCAAGCCAATTCTTCACCAGAAAGGAGACAAGCTACCGGGGACCGGTTTCTGGCATTTCAGCCTCTTCGGCCCGGCTTGCTTGAATCCTGATGGAGCAGTGAGAAAGGGACTCATGTCTGAGTATACCCTGCCACACCTATAGTGGCCAAAAACGATACAGAAAAGGGGGTGGTGATGAACAGAGTGTCTGAATTAAGCAGACCACTCTTACCCAGTCCAAAGATCAGGGCTTGATCCATCACCGTTATTTATCTCACTGCCCCATCCCAGCTCAGAACCTGGCTATATGCAAATTAGTCTGTCCCTGGCCCAGTGCATCATGGGAACAGGGCAGACCAAACTACCAAGCCAATTCTTCACCAGAAAGGAGGCAAGCTACCGGGGACCGGTTTCTGGCATTTCAGCCTCTTCGGCCCAGCTTGCTTGAATCCTGATGGAGCAGTGAGAAAGGGACTCATGTCTGAGTATACCCTGCCACACCTATAGTGGCCAAAAACGATACAGAAAAGGGGGTGGTGATGAACAGAGTGTCTGAATTAAGCAGACCACTCTTACCCAGTCCAAAGATCAGGGCTTGATCCATCACCGTTATTTATCTCACTGCCCCATCCCAGCTCAGAACCTGGCTATATGCAAATTAGTCTGTCCCTGGCCCAGTGCATCATGGGAACAGGGCAGACCAAACTACCAAGCCAATTCTTCACCAGAAAGGAGACAAGCTACCGGGGACCGGTTTCTGGCATTTCAGCCTCTTCGGCCCGGCTTGCTTGAATCCTGATGGAGCAGTGAGAAAGGGACTCATGTCTGAGTATACCCTGCCACACCTATAGTGGCCAAAAACGATACAGAAAAGGGGGTGGTGATGAACAGAGTGTCTGAATTAAGCAGACCACTCTTACTCAGTCCAAAGATCAGGGCTTGATCCATCACCGTTATTTATCTCACTGCCCCATCCCAGCTCAGAACCTGGCTATATGCAAATTAGTCTGTCCCTGGCCCAGTGCATCATGGGAACAGGGCAGACCAAACTACCAAGCCAATTCTTCACCAGAAAGGAGACAAGCTACCGGGGACCGGTTTCTGGCATTTCAGCCTCTACGGCCCGGCTTGCTTGAATCCTGATGGAGCAGTGAGAAAGGGACTCATGTCTGAGTATACCCTGCCACACCTATAGTGGCCAAAAACGATACAGAAAAGGGGGTGGTGATGAACAGAGTGTCTGAATTAAGCAGACCACTCTTACCCAGTCCAAAGATCAGGGCTTGATCCATCACCGTTATTTATCTCACTGCCCCATCCCAGCTCAGAACCTGGCTATATGCAAATTAGTCTGTCCCTGGCCCAGTGCATCATGGGAACAGGGCAGACCAAACTACCAAGCCAATTCTTCACCAGAAAGGAGACAAGCTACCGGGGACCGGTTTCTGGCATTTCAGCCTCTTCGGCCCGGCTTGCTTGAATCCTGATGGAGCAGTGAGAAAGGGACTCATGTCTGAGTATACCCTGCCACACCTATAGTGGCCAAAAACGATACAGAAAAGGGGGTGGTGATGAACTTCAGCAGGTGGTCCTCTCTTCCTTGGAGGTGGTGGAGGTGGTGGGGAAGCACCAATTGAAGCTATTACTAAAGCCATTGCTCACTGATCACAAAGGGTCTTTCTCTCACAAAGATGAAAGTCAGAGTGAGGAAAGAAGGAGGGGTTTTCATCATTTGGGAAAAACAATAGTTCTAAACCAATGAAAAGTGTTACTTTTATGTCACATGACCTAGTCTTACATCATTAGGAAACCAAAAGTGAAATGAACCAATGAAAAGTGTTATTAACAAGTCACATGACCTGTTGTGTTTACGTTACGCGCTCCGCGTCCCGGATCGCTTCCGGGGAGCTGCGCTTCGCGCCTCGCTTCGCGTACCGGTTCACTTCCGGGTACGCTAACGCGGCACGTCATATGACATATCACGCGACAACGCGATACGTCACGCTGACGCGACGCGTCACGATGTTGTTTTCTAACGCGGCAGTTGCGGAAACGGAACGTTTACCGGTTCGCAGACCAGGTCGCGGCACCAAATTGAGCTAACGGGAAGCTAACCGGTTCGCGGACCGGGAGCGAAACAAAAAAAATAATAAAAAAATAAATAAATTGTATTAAAAACATGTAAAATATATTTTTCGATTTAAAGAAGAATACATTTTAAAGCTTTTGATATTTGCTATTAAAAAACCATTGAAATTCACTGAAAAAACCATAGGTTATAGACCATATATAGTTAGGAATTAGCATTTACAAAACCTTATTTTACTCACACAAAACCATTGAAATTCCATATATAGTTAGTTGTACTAACTATATATCGCGCACCCGCAATCCACTGCTGATCATGTCACATATTACATCATTCATGACATGGTCAGTGACATCACTGATGACATCACTGATGACATCTCAAATGACATCACTGATGACATCACTGATGACATCTCAAATGACATCACTGATGACATCTCAAATGACATCACTGATGACATCACTGATGACAACATCCAGTGACTGTATGTTTCTGTAAAGTTAAAATATGTCTTACATATTGAAGAATGAGTGGATGTATAAGTGTCTGGATGAAGGATTTAGTAGGTGCATGACTGACTGTATGAGTGAGTGATTAAATGTGTCTTACTGAGTGCATGGGTTAGTGACTAAACTGTCTTAATTTGTGCATCATTATGTCTGTTGTTCTGTAAACTGCTGCATGTGTTGATCAGTAGCTATATGAGTAACTATATGGGTTATTGATTGGTTGCCCAAGTATTTGTATGGGAGACTGAGTGTGTTTGTGGGTGGCTGGGAGGTGTATGACTCTGTGCATAGATGTGTGAGCAGTTGATTCACTAGATGTATGGGTTCAAAAGTGCATGTGGAAACAGCTGTATGGGCGGTTGACTGTGTGCATGAGTGCATTGGTGAGTGAATGGATATCTCAGTGCTACATGTCAAAGTAAGTACATATGTAAAACACAGTACATGTGAGAATTGACATATATAAATAACTGTGCATAAGAGCCAGTGAATGTGTGAGTGGCTGTATGAATCATTGTGAACTTGTATCAGGGATTGTATAAGAGAGTAAATATGTGTTAGTATATGTTTGAATAGGTAAGGTGTGTATAACTGTATAGTTGAGGAAATGGAGGTGTGATTGATTCTTTGCATGACTGACTAGGTGTGTGAGTAACTCCATGGATGAGTGACAGTCTGTGAGTGTCTGTTTACACTGAGTGTATCTAAGTTTTTATTAGAGTCTGAAGAGATTCATCGTATTATCACATGAATAATGTCATCAGTGATCTCATCAGTGATGTCTTTTGAGATGTGATCAGTGATGTCATCAGTGATGTCATCGGTGATGTCATTTGAGATGCCATCAATGATGTCATCAGTGATGTCATCAGTGATATCATCAATGATGTCATTTGAGATGTCATCAGTGATGTCATCAGTGATGTCATTTGAGATGTCATCAGTGATGTCATCAGTGATGTCATTTGAGATGTCATCAGTGATGTCATTTGAGATGTAGCATAGAGGGTTTATGTGCTTGCTGCAAAGGACATTGTGTTACATACAGATCACAGATTTGTATTTTATGTTTATAGACAAGTTGGCACTGTTTTTGACACTGAGATCATTTTGTTCCTTTCATTTAAAACTTTCAATCCTTTTATTATAGCACAGTGATCTATTTCCTGGCATGACGGAGCTGCATACAAATGGTAAGTCATGGGTTTAGGTATTTATTCTTTTTTTCTGAATCTGTAGTTATTCCAAGATTGCAAAGAAGGGTTCCTATGGGAAATAATCACGTTTTGTGAGTATAGACAACCACAATCTCTGCGTTATGTTTTATCTCCTGACACTGTGTTTCACCTTACAATTTACTCTTAATATATAATGTCTACAAGTATTGAAAATTTGTGATTGCTATACCTTGTAACTCTTATTGTCTTATGTAACATTTCTTATACATTGATTTACACACTTGCATGATCTATTGTCTCCCTGTGTGTGATGTAAAGCGCTGTGACACTCTGCACTGGAATGAGTAGCACTATAAAAGAGCTAAATGAAAAAGTCAATGTCACTTAAATCATAATTTGTGTAATTAATCATAAACACAGAAAAATGTTGCAATCTTACATATAGTGCCTGCCTTAAATTCAATGCATTTTGAAATCTCAAGCCAGAGCAGTTCCTGGAGCAGAGGAGAGACAGGGGCATGTCTAGGTAGCCGAAAAAGTTACTGGGTGGCCGCATTCGGAATGATCTGGAGGCCTCTAATTGAGGTCTTGTCCGTGCCTAGGTACAGCCTCATTGCCATAGTCTAGTCTGAACATGATCAAAGGCTGAATTACCGTTCTCTGCGTCTCTTAGGGGATAATCCAGAGCATCTTTTCCAGCCATTTTAGGACTGAAAAACAGACAGCAGTAACCCTAGACACCTGTGGCTTCAAGGAAAATTTGTCATCAATGATAAAACCAAGATTATTGACCTCAGTAGCCAGAGAGGCTAGGGGTTTCAGGGAAGTCCACTCAGTGGCTTTATCCCCAGAGATCAGGATTGGTGCCCAGGACCAGGACCTCTGTTTTATTGCCGATGAGTTTAACTGCACTTTTATTCACCCATAAAGAAATATTGCTCAGGCTTAAGGGAAGCAATGATGGGTCCTGTTGTTGGACAGCTGGTAACAAAAAGATGATCTTAGTGTCCTCAGCATATGAAAAAAGGATGAGCCCACAGTTCTCAATCACAACAGCTAAAGGATGAACATAGAAGTTAAAGAGCAGGGTCTCAAAATAGATCCTTGAGGGACTCCAGAGGCCAGTGCAAGTGACTTCGATCTTGCATCGGCCAAAGAGACATGGAATGTGCGGTCCTTTAAGAAAGGAGATAACCCATTTCAAAGCCAAGCCTTCAATACCCAAGTACTAAAGCCTGCCAGTCAAAATAGAGTAAGACACTGTGTCAAACGCAGCACTCACGTCAAGCAGAATGAGAGCGGCCATGCCTCCGGAGTCAAGATGCTGTTTAAGACATTCAGTAACCCCAAGAAGAGAGGACTCAGTGCTGTGCATCACCCTAAAACCAGACTGTGAAAGATGGAGAAGCAGTAGGTTCTCAATGAACGTGAAAAGTTGTGAATTAAAATGCTTTTCCAAAATGTTGGAAAAGACAGGAAGTAGGGAAAAAGGACAAAAGCTTAACCAACAGGAAGGGTCCAAGTCAACTTTTTTTAGAAGGGGGATAACCAGAACATGCTTCCAGTTCTGGAGTACAATACCAGCACTCTAAGAGGTATTAAGAAGCTTTGGTATGACAGTTAAAACAGAATCTTCTAATAGTTTGACTTTGGCAGGAGGAGTGGGTCCGACGGAGAGCCAGACATGGTGGATTCTTTAGTAATATAAGGTCCAGAAAGGGCCATGCCCTAACCCCGAAGGACTCCTCCAGCTCATTCACTGGAACAGTGACTGCCACATCAATTTCCATCGGGCTAGCAAAATGCATGTAACTCTCTGCCTTTACAGCATCAGCTGCTAATTGGTGGTGAATCTTGTCCACCTTTTCTAAATAAGAAAAATGGCTAACTCTTCACACTGGTTTTGTGAAAGAGAAGGGGAAGGCAAGATGTTACTTTCACCACTTTAAAGAGAGTCTTTTAACTGTGTTGGGAGCTTACAATCTTCTATGTGAAGTACTTTGCATGCACTGCATGTGAGGTGAACATCAGTAGTCAAATGGCTGACATATGAGTATGGACAAACAACACTGGTGCCTCTTGTTCAGAGTTAGAGGAACAGGGCCTCATGGTAGCTGCAGTCATTTCAATCTCTTTTACCCCACACCTACCCAATGGCTAACTGCATTTGCAGTGAACATCAGTAGTCACATGACTGACAAGTGAGTAGAGGCAAACAACACTGGTGCCTCTTGTTCAGAGTTATAGGTACAGGGCCTCCTGGTAGATATAGTCATTTCAATCTCTCCTACCCCTCACTTGACCAATGGAAAACTGCATGTGAGGTGCACATCAGTAGTCAAATGGCTGACAAGAAAGTATGGGCAAACAGAATTAGTACATCTTGTCAAATGTGCAAACAAGAGGTGCTCATGGTAGTTGTAGTAGTTTCAATTTCGACTTGCCACCACTAGCAAAACTGGTTTGTGTTACATAGCTGTTTGCAACATGCAGTTGTGCTGGGCCATACTATTGGACATTTTCACTTATTATGGGCCCTCCCCCAACAAATACATTGTTGACAACTATTAATATATATACAAATAATGTGTGGTAAAGGCATACGTTGTAAAGGCATATATGTTCCAAAACAATGCGGTGTAAAAAATGCATGGTAACGGCATGCAGAGTATTTTCCTGCGTTGTTCTGACATACAACCACATTCTACTCTACATCTGCATAAAGGACCACAAGGAAATGTCTCCATTAACCATTTGTGCATGGTATTATAGCTATGTGATTGTTCCTCAAGCGTTTTCATCAACAAATCTGTGATAACATGAATCCTCATCAAGAGATGACGACGAGACTACAAAGAGGTGAATCTCCAGCTAACAGGGATACCTCAGCTTTAGTTTATGAAGTATCCCCAGGAGGAATTTGTCCTCAGGGACCCCATCCAGCAGGGCCTGGCCTCTTGATGCTGAGTGCTCTGGAGCCCACCCAATGCACCCAGTCTGCAGCACTGGGAACCATAGGGGGATCCCTAATGTCCCCACGGTCCCTGCTTGCTCCCTGCCTCCAGCAGGAGCCTGCATTGCTCCCACATGCGTGGAGCAGCAAAAAACATTGCTCTCTACATGTGGAACAATTTTTTCATCTGTTTTGCTGCCCACTTGATAGCAGGCAGGAAAACAGATGAAAAGTCCACTCCCAGCATGCAGCAGCAGTTTTCCTGCTTCTGCCCTTTGGGAGTAGACTCATAGTTTGCTCTCACTTGGCAGGTGCTGTCAAAGCTGTCACCAAGCAAAAGTAAACTGCTAGTCCCCAAGGTTGAGCACCTCAGGACATAGGAAACTGGCCCTGGTGATCCCTAGGGCCATTAATAGCTCCAGGAGGGGGCCATGCGACCCCCTCCTTTTGTGTGCATAGGGCCAGCCCCGTGGAGGTGGTCCCTGTGGCAGTTCTAAATGTAGGAGGGGGTCTGCACAATCCCTATATTTTTAATGCTTACATGCCCCAGGGAGGTGGTGGTCCTGGGCCGTTAAAGCCCAAAATAGAGGGGTGGCATGGCCCCATCCCATTAGTTTGCCCAGGACCTGGCCAAACCGGAGGCTGAAATGCAATGGGGATGGGGCACATTTAAAAAACAATGCCCTTTGGCCCATGCAGGGTCCCTTGGGGACCTCAGCACCAGGCCTAGGGTGTAAGGGAATTCCTACCCTGCCAATTTCTCTTTTTTTTTTTTTACATTTTTGTTTGGGACTCGGCTAAGACTTGGCTAAGACCAAGACCCTATAGGCCCTATAAACACTATAAATTGGTCAAGTAAACAGTCAATTACACTGCTACTAAATCCTCCATCCAAATATTTATTTTTATATATCCACTCATTCTTCAATGCAAATTGCTATATATATAATGCATATTTAAATAATGAAGCAAACCACATTCACTGGATGATGTCATCAGTGATGTCATCAGTGATGTCATTTGAGATGTCATCAGTGATGTCACTGACCATTTGCAGAGAGGTGTAAAAAGGGGCGTGGCCTCAGAACACCTCTCTGCAACACAGCCCCCTAGTGCATACTGGAGGTTCCTGGTGGGCTAGTTGGCCTCCAGGGGACCTCAGGATTGTAGAGGAATTAATTCCCCATTTTCAAACGCGCCACAGGGCGGGTTTGCACATGTCACCTCAGGCCCGCCCCCTTCCTTTACCATTGAGCAAACGTGCCCTGTGGTGCGTTTTAAGTTGAGGAATTAATTCCTCTTCAATCTTGAGGGTCCCTGGGGGCCAACTATCCCACCAGGTACCTCCAGTATGTCCCAGGGAGCAGTGTTGTAGAGAGGTGTTCAGAGGCCACGCCCCTTTTTACACCTCTCTGCAATGCAGCTCTGTGGTGCTTACTGGAGGTACCTGGTGGGCTAGTTGGAACCTAGGGACCCTCAGGATTCAAGGGGACTTAATCTCCCAAATTAAAACGGACTAAAGGCGTGTTTACACAGGGGCGAAGGGAGGGGACGGGGCCTGAGGTGACGTGCAAACACGCCCTGTGGCATGTTTTAATTTGGGGAAATTATTCCTCTTCAATCCTGAGGGCCCCTGTGGGCTAACTAGCCCACCAGGTGCTTCCAGTAAGTGCCACTGCGCTTAATTGCAGAGAGGTGGCCCAGGCCGTCCCCCTTTTTACACCCCTCTGCACTGCAAATCTGTTGCGCTTACTGGAGGTACCTAGTGGGCTACTTGGACCCCATGGGACCCTAAGGATTCAAGGGGATTTAATGTCCCAAATTTAAACGGACACAGGGCGCGTTTAGACAGTGGTGAAGGGAGGGGATGGTGTAGGAAAGTGGTTCTATATATAGTGGACCAAAGTAAAATCAGCCAAACTACGAATTCCAATTTACTCACCTGTTATCAGGAGAGACTTCGGTGCTGCATCTTTGAGCCCAGTACTGATCCTGAAAAGTAATTCTAACCATACTTACCAGTAACTTGAATTTCCTTCCATAGGATATCATTGCCTGCTTTTTGCTGCAAAAGTTTCTAAGTGTCAATTTTTTAAACTTACAAATATTCCTCTAAAATCAGCTGAACTACGAATTCAGATTTACTCACCTGTTATCAGGAGAGACATCAGTGCTGCATCTTTGAGCCCAGTACTGATCCTGAAAAGTAATTTTAACCATACTTATCAGTAACTTGAATTTCCTTTCATAGGCTAACATTGACTGGTTTCGCTTGGAAATTCTTGGAAAGTGTGGAATTTTGGAACTTTAAAATATTCACCTAAAATCATGTGAACAACAAATACCGATTACCTCACCTGTTATCAGGAGAGAACCCAGTGCTGCATCTTTTTGCCCAGCACTGACCCTGAAAAGTAATTGTAACCATACTTACCAGTAACTTGTATTTCCTTCCATAGGAATCCATTGTCTGATTTTCACCAGAAGTTTCTAAGTGTCTATTTTCACAAACTAAAAATATTCCTTAAAAATTGCCTGTATGATGTAAATGCATTCTTTCAACTGTTTACAGGAGATGCACCAGTGCTGGATCCAGGATCCACCACTGAATAAGAAAAAGTAACGATAACACTATTTACCTGCTAAGTGAATTTTCTCTCATAGGATTACATTGGTGATTCTATGTGAAAAAAATGTAAGCGTCAACCTTTAAAATACAATAATATTCCTTAAAAATCACTACTGTAACCAAAACGCTACACTCAACTGTTTACAGGAGATGTCCGAGGACTGAAGCTAGGATCCAGTCCTGTTGTAAGAAAAGTAATCCATAAAATAACTAATTGCATTTAACTAGAAATTCACATTGAGCTCAATGTTGCATTGTGTTTGAAATTGTGTTGCCCAATGCAACAACTGTAACTACTGTACTTAAAAGTCTATTGCCTATTTGCAAAGTATTTAAACTAAAATAATTCATTCTGAGAAAGTATATTTTGTACTGTATTGTATAATGTAATTATAATGTAATTTAAAAAATGAAATATCTAAAAATAAATAGTTTTAAAAAATGTAGTAAATCAGTATCAAAAAATTAAATGTAACAATTAATACATTTAAAAATTGTCATTCACAACACCTTTGAAATTTACTGAAACATAGGTTTCAGACATGTTATAGTTAGGATTTAGCATTTAAAAAACCTTTGAAATTCACTGAAAAAACCATAGGTTTCAGGCCTGATATAGTTAGGAATTAGCATTTAAAAAACCTTTGAAATTCACCGAAAAAACCATAGGTTTTAGGGGTGTTATAGTTCCCTGGACCTTTCACTCGTGCAAAACCATTGAAATTCCTCAGATATAGTTAGTTGTACTAACTATAACTTGTTCGCCCGCAATCCACTGCTGATGATGTCACATATTACATCATTCATGACATGGTCAGTGACCTCACTGATGACATCACTGATGACATCTCAAATGACTGCTGCAGTCCATGCAGGTACTGGGGTGCATGCACACAGGGGGGCCAACATGTCCTTCTCTGCATGCATCCCCAGACCCAGAGGCAACAGGGGGTCCTGTAGGGCCCCCTTTGATTCCATTCCGCTACGGTTTTCATTGGAGGTGGAACCGCCATGAAAATCGTGACAGAGTGGAAACTTGTGTATGCTGGGTGGGACCGCAGCAGTCCTGCCAAGCATATTGCGGCCTCAAGACTGCCCCGCCACCACCTGGGATCTCATGATCCCTGGTGGTTGTGGGGGTGCCAGGGCAGCCCGACCGCCCTAGTTGTAATAGGGCTTTAAAAGACTACCCCGCCCCCGCGAATCAGGGGGTCCATGTACCATCAGACTCGTAATTAGCCCCTATGCCTCTTAGTATTGTTTTTGTGCAGCAAACTGCCCCTTCTTGCACAAAACAGTTCTGCCCATAACATAGGCACCCTTTCATTATGGTGCAAGGGTGCCTGCATTGGTGCTAGGCAGCACACAGTGCACCAGCACAAGGAAAGAGCAGAAACGCTCCATATTTTTGTAAATATGGAGTAGTTCTACTCTTTCTCTTTCACGCAAATCAGTGCAGCAACTTTTCTTGCTGCCCTGTTTTATATGGAAAATTTGTAACATGAGTAATTATGCCCACCACCTATATGTATTTATTGTTGACTTAGCTACACATCCAAACCATACATTTACTCATGTAGACACGCACGCTCCTTCATTGATCCATCCACCCACACAGTTATCCATCTATTGGCACCCTAAAGCCAATACCCATCCTAAACGCTAAAATTACCCTTGCCACCCCAAAACCCATACCCACCATGAACCCTAAAATTACCCTTGTCACCACGAAACCCATACCCACCCTGAATCCTAAAATATCCCATGGCACCCCAAAGCCCATACCCACCCTGAATCCTAATATTACCCTTGGCACACCAAAACCCATGCCCACTCTAAACCCTCAATTTCCCCTTGTCATCCCAAAACCCAAAACCCCAATCCACCCTGAACCCTAAAATTACCCTTGTCACCCCAAAACTCAAATCCACGCTGAACCCTAAAATTACCCTCCACACCCCAAAACCCATACCCACATTGAAACCTAAAATTACCATTGTCTCCCCAAAGCCCAAATTCACCCAGAACCCTAAAATTATCCTTGGCGTCCCAAAACCATACCCACTCTGAACCCTAAAATTACCCCTACACTGCAGAACCCACACCCACAATGAACCCTACAATTACCACCACACTCCAAAACCCAAACCCACCCTTAACCCATATTCTTACCTTATACTTACATGTAAAAAACATATGCCTTTACCATTCATGCCTTTACAACGAAATTGGGGGCACATTATCAAGGGCGACGTTAAAATTATCGCCGGCTTAGCGGCAGGAAACTGCCGCTAAAGCGGCGATAATGGGCTTGATAATATGCCCCAGAGAATTCCAATAGAAGCCCATGTTCACATCACAACATGGACTCCAATTGGAATTCTCAAGAGCATATTATCAAGCCCATTATAGCAGCGTTAGCGGCAGTATTCTGCCGCTAAACGGGCGATAATTTTTAACGCAGTTCTTGATAATATGCCCCTTAGTTGTAAAGAAGTGTGGTAAAGGCATATGCGTTGTAATGCCATGCGTTGTAATGTGTGCATTGTTGCCTTTTGGTCTGCATGCAAAGGCTGCCTGTTTTGGTTTGTGTGTCTTTGCATGTATGTGTGCGTGTGTGTGTGTGCACGCATAAATAAGTTGTTTTGTATGGTAGTATGCATGCATCTGATGTATATATCTGTGTATGAATCTCTAAGTTTATTATTGCTTTATTCAAACGATGTGCAAACGCCAACGCTGTTGGATATTTCGCTTCTTGTTCTAGTCGGAAATCTCATTAAAAGGAACATTCAATGGAAATACTGTCCCTAAATGGTCTCTCTTGTTTCAAATTTTGTAAAGCTGTATGTGGCTTTCACTCAAGGATGCGCTTTTGTTAGCGATGTAGAACTAACGTAAAATAATATGTTCTAAAATGTTCCACTCTAATGAATAGATTATTTGAAAAGTTAATAACTGTGTTTGTAAACGCAGAAGGAATGTAAAAAAAAAGACAGAGGAGGCTCTAATGTCAGTAATGAATCCACTTTTTTCAACGCAATGAGAGAACGTATCAGCATCATTCTCTTTGATAAACCAGATTGAAAATAACAATGTGACTTATTAAGATATAAACAGGTATGACCACAGTGCTTCAGCGCCACCTTTTGTAAGTGTTTGGAAAATGCATCACTCTCTCGCATTTGTAAGATTGTAAGAATGATGTGTCAGATTGCGAAGGATGTACAAAGACACAGAAAGGCTACTGGGAGAGAATTATTTAATTGAAACAGTACTTAATAAATATTGGCAGTTCACGTATATTTACCCTACACAAAGTCATATTTCAGACACAATGGGGCAAATTTACAACAAAGTAACGCAGCACGGTGCAGCAAGTAATTTTGCTGCACCATGCTGTGTTAGTTTGGAAAGCACAGAGATGCGACATATTTACAAGAAACCCCCAACCGAACAACCAGCCAACCAATAGGCCTGGAGGACAAAGGACATCACCCAGGAACTACCTCAAATGAGTCCCAACACCAGCTGCAGAAGGTCCAAGACAAAGCCCCATGCCAGCCCCAGAGCAATTGGGGATGCAGACGCCAATGGCCGCAGAGCCCCAGGTCAAAAATGGGCAAGAAAACAAGCACCATGCCAGGACCCCAAAGGACAGGGGAGACAAGCAGGAGCCAGGGACTCCATTGCCCACTATATCTCACAGTCCTGGTTTCACAGTAGCAAATAGCAAAAAGGAAATGGAAACCGCTACGTGGTACGCACCCCTGGGGCGGCAGACTCCTGACTCCAGCCCAGGCATGCACCAAATCTCAGAGCGCCTTGGCATAAGTCACCTTCCCACCGGCAGCCAGGCAGACCAGGGGCACCATCAGCACAGCTCCCACGCCACCAACCAGCCTCCATAGTGCACCCTCCAACCAACCCAGCCATCAGGAAGATGCTCCCCCACAACCCGGAAGTGTCCGAGAGGGACTGCGCACCAGCCGCAAAGGGCCAGCCGGCAACATCCAGGACTGCAAGCTCAGCAGGCGGAGAGGCACACCAGAAAACTCATGTCCAGACAACCCAGCAGCCAGACGGAGTCTCCAAAGATCGCTACTCACTCCAGAAGGAGCAGCACCCAGCACCTTGTCCCATTCGTGTCGGCAAAAGAACATGCAGAATGCTGGGTAAGTACTGGCTTTGTACTGCAAGTGGGAGGGGGTGGGGTGAGGGCCCCAACATTTCTCTGTTCTTTTGTCTGTCAGGGAGATGGTTATCTCCATAAGTAATGAATGGGACAAGGACAACGGACCTGGGGCTAATGCCATTTACCGGTTTCGGCTCTTTCACTTTGGTCACCTAGATCTCCACTGTCTAACAGAATCTGAGGGCACTGAGAGCTATGTCTGCCTTTTTCGAAGACTAGTTTGTAGAACTGAATCTCATATACACTGTAATATAGTGTTCAAAGTCATTTATCTAGTGATTTCTACAGGCAAGCCTCACTTCTAAGATTGTCAGATGGCACCAGATCACATGGGACAACACGGTTTCCTGCTGGTCTTCCTTGCAACTTCATAAACAAACTTGGTTCGCTTAAATTGAACAAATCAGACTTAAATACAATATATATGTATTTTGTTTTGAAAGGTAAGTTCAGAGCTGGGACCTGATGTCCTAGTGCCACGTAGTTATCAGATAGTATCAAGCTGCCGATTGCTAGCTTAGCATAAATGTAGTTTCTGTGTAGTACAGTAGTATACCTTACTTGAAACAAAAACTAAAATGGGGACTAACTCAATTTTTGATAGTTCAAGAGGGGTATGGAAAGGCGGGTGTTCAGATGTTTAAGTAGGCTGTTGGTAGGTTGTGCACGCATGGATTGCAAATGCATCCCTGTAGGACGAGGCACTCCTTAGGGTTCATAAAGGGACTCCAACATTGTTCATACATTTTTTTCTTTATTCATAGTGTTTTTGTAAGTTCATGATATTTATGGCATATCACAGGTAAATGATTTCAAATTCAATTAATATCAATTTCCATTCCATTCAAAAAAAGACTCCAATGCATTTCGGACTAGAACAGTCCTTTGTCAAGGAGTTCTGAAACGAAGAAGATACAGCAGACTATCAGACTGATGGGAATAGGCATAGCGGTGAAGTTGCAGCGTGTCCGTGTTTAAAGATGTTTAATACAACAGATACCCATGTTTAAAGATGGTTGAGAAAACCCATAGTGAGGGGGATTACGGCTGTGTCGGGTGAGTGCATTAGTAATAGGTTGAACTGTGTTGAAAGGGTAATACGGTACGGGTGAGGGGATATTGGTGGTGACATAAGCCTCGTACTTACGGAATAGAGGTACAGGCTGGGTTGGAACTGGAAGGCTGAAAAAAGCAAAATGAGGGGATAGCTTAAGTATAAAGTTAATCGGAGAGTGATTGGAAGCATAAATCGTCAAAAAGTGTGGAGAACTTACTTAAAGGTGCGAGCGCCGGATGAGTGGAGTAACGCCGGTGTGCAGAAAATGAAGTAACTTACAATGCAAGAGCAGGGAGTAAAAATTGAGGTTGAGAAATAAATAATAATATGTCATCCAACGACATCCCGCCCTCGCAAGATCTGTGCGACTCACTAGCCACCTTCTTCCATCGCAAGATCGCTGACATCCACGACAGCTTCAACACCTCTACTACCCAGAGGACAGCAGACCCCACCCCGATCGCCACCTGCACCAACCAGCTGACCTCCTGGTCCCACATGAATGACAAAGAAACACGCAAAGTCATGAACTCCATCCACTGAGGATCACCATCAGACCCCTGCCCACACCACATATTCAACAAAGCAGACACGACCATCGCACCCCAACTTCGGAAGGTCATCAAGATCTCCTTCGACACAGCGACATTCCCGGAAAGCTGGAAGCACGCCGAAATCAACGCCCTCCTCAAGAAGCCCAAGGCGGACCCCAAGGACCTCAAGAACTTCCGGCCCATCTCCCTGCTCCCGTTCCCGGCTAAGGTCATCGAGAAAATCGCCAACATACAACTGACCCGCCACCTTGAGGACAACAACATCTTAGACCCATCCAAGTCCGGATTCAGACGAAACCACAGCACCGATACAGCACTCATCGCCGCCACAGACGACATCAGGCACCAACTCTACAACGGTGAAACTTCAGTCCTCCTGGACCTGTCAGCCGCCTTCGACACGGTCAGCCACCGCACACGTAGGACACGCCTCCAAGAAGCCGGAATCCTGGAGAAGGCCCTGGCCTGGACCACGTCCTTCCTCTCCGGCAGAACCTAGAGAGTCCGCCTCCCACCCTTCCGATCCGAAGCCACCAACATCATCTGCGGCGTACCCTAGGGCTCATCCCGACCCTTTTCAACATCTACATGGCCCCCCTCGCACAAGTGGCCTGCCAACACGACCTGAGCATCATCTTCTATGCCAACGACACCCAGCTCATCCTCTCCCTCACCAAAGATCCACACACTGCCAAAACCAAACTCCACGAGGGAATGAAGGCTGTCGCTGAGTGGATGAGGAGCAGCCACCTGAAACTGAACTTGGACAAGACGGAGGTCCTCATCCTCGGCCCCACCCCCTCCGCCTGGGATGACTCCTGGTGGCCGAGCACACTGGGAACAGCACCCACACCCACCGACCACGCGCGCAACCTAGGATTCATCCTCGACTCCTACCTCTCCATGTCAAAGCAGGTCAACTCCATCTCCTCCTCCTGCTACAACACCCTCCGCATGCTTCGCAGGAGCTACAAGTGGATCCCGACCGAAACCAGAAGAACAGTGACCCAGGCCCTCGTCAGCAGCAGGCTGGATTACGGCACCGCACTCTACACAGGAATCTCGGCCAAACACCTACGACTTCTACAAAGCATCCAAAACGCCTCCGCCCGCCTGATCATCAACATCCCACGGCGCAGCCACATCACCCCCCACTTAAGAGACCTGCACTGGCTCCCCGTCAACAAGAGGATCACCTTCAAGCTCCTCACCCACGCACACAAAGCACTCCACAACACCAGACCAGCCTACCTGAACAGCAGGCTCAACTTCCACACTCCCGCCAGCTCCGCTCCGCAAGCCTCGCCCTCGCCGCCATCCCGCGCATCCAACGAACGACCTCCAGTGGCAGATCCTTCTCCTTCCTTGCCGCCAAGACCTGGAACACCCTTCCCACCCATCTACGGCAGACCCAAGACCTGCTCAGCTTCAGAAGACTCCTCAAGACCTGGCTCTTCGAGCAGTAGCTGCACCCTCCTCCCCTCAGCGCCTTGAGACCCTCACGGGTATGTAGTGCGCTTTACAAGTTACTGATTGATTGATTGATTGATTGATTGATTGATTCACATACGCATCTTATTTAATATGCTGAGAATCATGAGTTAAACCTTGTATATGAGCATTCTGACGAATCCAGGACAATAAGAGTTCTAACAACAAATTGAAGAGGAATGGGGAAAGGGGGCAACCCTGGCGAACTCCTCTGTGTAAATTGAAATAAGAAGATATTAATCCATTTCTACAAATGGCCACCTTACGGAAAGTATAAAGAAGAGATATTAAAGCCACGATTTTTGGGCCAAAACCAAACCAGGCTAAAGTATGAAATACATAAATCCAAATAACACGGTCAAAAGCCTTCTCGGCATCCAGGGCAATGGCAGCCATAGGATACCTATGGATCTAGAAATTACATTGCAGAATAAGCAAGTGTTATCAGAAAGATATCTACCAAACCAGATTGCTCTTTTCCCCCTGGAGATCAGGAAGGAACGATTCAAGTCAGAGAGCTATTGCTTTGGAAAAGATCACATAATTCTGGTTAACTAAATATATAGGCCAAAAAAGTATACGAAATTGTGGGCCGTTGCCTTCTTTCGGAATGAGGCATATATAAGTATCTAAAAAGGAGCCAGGTGAGGCTGAAGAGTTAACAAGAGATTGAGTTAACAAAGCTAATCTGGGGAGATGTACTTTGGAAAAGTCTGATTACGAAGAAAAAAGTCACGAACAATGGATTAAAGGAACAAATAAAAGTAGTATCCAATAGTAATGAATTATTGAATCGCCACCATTTAGGGAAGATGTAAGCGGGTAAGATATCTAAATGCATGAGCAGAGATTAATATACAACCAATATCCGCTGAATGTAAGGATTGAGGTAAATGATGTGAAATAAAAACAGGCGATTCGGGATTGGGTGTGATTTACTGGGGAAAAAAACTTATAGTCCCGTAAAGTCGGGTTACACAATCAATATCAAGGCAATGTGATAATTATTGCTCAGTCCTCTTAGCGCGAGGATAATTATCGCCGGTCAACTCTGAATGTTATAGCAGAGATAGCGTGCTATCAGCAACGCTTATCTCCAAAGCGATAAAATTCAGCGCGCAGGCTGCCAATTGTGCGATTATTGTTGGAAACACAGCGATAATCGCACAAGGTTTGACGAAAGCTTGCTGATAGGGCAAGGCATAATTAGCCATGATATCCACCTTACATAGGATATCATGGCTAAGTTAGTTTTGAAGCAGGCGCAAGGAAAGTAGCAATAACATAGGTTAACGCTACTTTGCTTGTCACTCTGCAGGTTAGCATGCCCATTGATAGTTGGAGAAATGTTGCTTAGCGACATTTCTCCAGTTATGTCAGGGCAGGAACTCCCACTTTGCATCTCATTAGAGATGCAAAGATGGGCGTTGGGGGAAAGGGCAATAATGCAAGGATTCACACGATAGCGTGACCTTGCTGATTAGGCGATATAATTATCGCAGCTTTCCGTCTGGAAACGGACGCTAAAGCGGCAATAATTTTATCTCCGGGGCTTGATGATATGCCCCTTAGTGTTTTGTTTGGTACGTTAGGCAAAAAGGAATTTCTATCTAGGGAAGGATGAGCAGGTAATTTGCAATCACCTGCAAGGGCTAGGTGTCATCTGGAAGTTGTGAAAGCTTCTTTGAAATCAGGGACCATAATTGACAGTCAGGTGCATTAGGACCCTGAATATTAAAAAGGCAATATGCACTTTATCAATGCATACTTTAAGTAAAATCAACTGAGATTTGTGGCACGGTATTACAAGTCTATGTTTTTTCCCTATAGTAGGTGAGAAGAAAACTTTCCCCACCCATTCCCTCTTTAATTTTTTGGATTCGTTGTCAGATAAATGAGATTCTTGGAAGAAAGCAAGGTGTGTACCAAGCTTTGACAAGTGAGCACAAGCTTGTTGTCTGTTGATTGGAGAGTTTAAACCCCTGACATTCCAGGAGACCATTGTAAAAACCATTTGAGTAAGTCAAATTGAAGATAATAATCAGACCACATTGGAAAGATAATATAATAGAGCCATACAAATACTAAAGAAAATAACAGCTTGAAAAGAAAGAGAACATTTTGAAAAACTACAGGGAGGAAGGAAAAAGGGAGAATAGTGGACACCAGAATGAGAATGAAACAGAGAGATACTCGAAAATAGAATCCAATATCATCTTGTAGACAACATACAACACAAGCAACAAAAAGGGGGGGACCACAAGGAGAAGACATTGTGTCCGAATCACAAGGGGCAACAACGGATAGGGGCAGTGCGACAAAAACGATAATGAAGATAGGCTGCAAGAAAAAAGAGAATAATATAAAGATGTTAAGCCTAAAAAAATAAAAAATATTCTCCTACAAAAATCAATATCTACAGGTCAGCTATGACATTAGAGAAAAATAATTATATATGCAAGATGAGGACAAAAACATACACTACAATATAATATAATCTGTAAATAACGGTTTTGCAAAGTCATCCTGTGCCCTGGGCACCCCCAACTTTTTGCTTACTGATACTGGTGGTAACTGATTTTGACTGACTCTGGGCTCTGCCTAACCAGGCCCAGGGCCAGTGCTAAGCTGAAAGAGAAACATTAGGATATAGTTAAAACACCTAACATACACTAGGGTACACTATGGTTTGGTGGGGGTACCCCTGTAATTGGCATGATTTACCCCATAATCCACTGGTATATAATAGGGGAGGGGATTGAAACTACCTAGAAGTCCCCAGTACCCTGGGGCATGGTAGTTTAGAGGCCAGCAGTTTGTTCTGCACTTGCATGTGTGCGCTGCTGAAGCCTGAGGTCAGTTTAAAAGCAGCACTGGGTGCCATGACTGCTTTTAAAAAGTAAATTGGGCCCACACTCGACTTTGGTGGTAGGGGCACTTACAAATGGATAACCTACAATGTTTTGGCATATTAGGGACCCCTAGGTATCCCAGGGGTGGGGGGGAGGTCAGGTATTTATAAGGTACACCCTTATAAAAGGAGTTTTTATATGCCTGGGTAAAGTGAGATTTCACATTTCATTCCCCACATTGTGGTAAAGTGCTGCTCAAATTCGACTTTGATGCTAGGAGCACTGTGGAAAGAGGATGTGCAATATTTCTGCAGAATCAGAAGCCCTAAAGTCTCTCCTAGTTGCACATGGGGTGGGTGTCCTGTAGAAATGAGGGAACAACTTATAAAATATGTTTTTATAAGCCCTGGTTCTAGAAAACTGGCCCAAGTCATTTTCCCCATTGCAAATCCCAGGCCGTATAGGTTAACATTGCAGGAAGTTAATAAACAATAACTCCTGAAAGGAAGGAGATAGAGCTACCGTTCAAAGACTTCTCAGAATAGTATTGCTGAATCCTACAGTATCACATTGTTGAATATCTCCGAAAGTGTACATACAATAAGTTATAAGACTTTCTTGTTTGTAAGTCCAAATTCAGCCTTCCAGTGGTCTTCCCTGAGTGTTCAGAGTTAAGTGGATTAGCCAGGCTGCTTTAAAGAGGTAGAAAAAATCTTTATTTGGATAAAAGAAAAATATCCTTAAAAGCATTACAAATTGAATCCACAAATCGGTACATTGTAATTAAAAAATTTCAAAACATATTTTACCACAGTTGAACAGTAAAAATCTATCGACACCAGTTACTCGATTTATATTGCACCTTAAAAATTAAAACAATTGTGTAATAGACAGCGATAACACTTAGTAAAAGAGCAGGGGGAATTGATGTACTGACGTTTGACAACTAAAACTCATAATTTTATTATTTTCTTTTTTTAACTTAAAACTAAGGGCTGAAAAGCAGCTTAGGTAGGGCCACTGGACAGGACAGGGCGGGAGATTACTGCTCCTTCCGCCTTTGCTGTAAAGATGCGATGTGCATCCCGAATATATGTTGTAAAGGCGATATTCAGAGCTATGTTTTCTGGACAAAGAGAGGTGATAATTGCCTGTCTACAGGTCCGAACACCCAACCCGTTCCACTCTGCTCTGTGTTTACGTCTACGTTGGAACGTAAGTGCGGGGCATAAGCAAACCACGTGCTCTAGCGTTTCAGTTGTCATGCCGCACCCTCTGCAGGTTAGATCTTCCGTGGTACGCTGCCATGTGGACAGATCTTTTAAAAAACGCCAAACCCCCAATCTGATGGCCAAAAAACTCCGCTTTAAGTGCAGTGAATAAGTACAGGAGAGGTAAGTAGCCGGAGATATGCGCCCATAAGAGTTCATGACTGACCATGCATGGCTGCGTCTGCGGAGTTGCGCTTTGTCCATAATGAGTGAGCACATCCTGACGCTTTTTTTGATACATGTTTCAAATGCTGTTATGCTGGGGTTGAGGGCCCATAGATCACCCGCCGCCATTTCGCGGATAGAGTCTGTAAAAAGGCGGCCATACGAGCCCCCAGGGTTCTTCTGACTGATCTCCAACCAAACTAGAGACTCTAAAGTACCTATAGCTGCTTTTCTAAGTTTGTGACAAAAGTTTAGATATGTGCCGGTGTTGAAAGCCTCATGATTTAATAAGCCCAGTTCTAGCCTGATCTCGGCAGCAGAGGCAGATTTGGGCAAATGTAGTACTTTTTTGTAAATCTTGGTCACGAGTTGGTTCAGAGTTGTGTTTAGCTTACCCCTAAATATTTTGTTACCATACGTTAGGGAGGGTCCGACTTTTGCTCTCAAAATTTCCAGTAGGAATGAGAGGGTTGGACCGGACAGCTCTTTAGCAAGCTTAGATAAAGTAACCTGTAGGATCGTGGCTTTTACTGCAATTTCATCACGCTGTTTGGAGAAGTTACCCCTGGAATCAAAATGGACCCCTAAGTATTTATATGAGCGTCCTATTGTTAGATTATTATTGTTATATGACCACACAACGCTGCCATTGCGTTTCCTTCCAAAGGACACAACTTGGGTTTTCTTTAAGTTTACCTCAAGTTGGTTCTTAATTGTGTAACTGTGTAGCCTGTCCAAAAGCCTTTGAAGCCCGACCCGAGTAAGGCTGAAAAGAACCAGATCGTCGGCGTAAAGAAGATTACTTATTGCTACGCCTCCAACCTTAGGGGGGTGACTGTTTATTTCATCAAGTGTGACCAGCAAATCTGTAATGAACAGGTTAAAAAGGAGGGGGCCAGCACGCACCCCTGTTTGACTCCTCTGGTTGTCATGATTTTCCGTGAGAGGTGCGTGCTGGACCCCAGCTTCACCCGAAAACCCAGGTGTGTGAGTGAAGTCGGATTATCGCATCCAGAAGTTTTTCAGAAATCCCCCATTTTTTCTTTGAAGAGGTGATAAAGAGCCCCTGGGGTTACTGTTGTAAAAACATCGAGTTGCTTATCTAAGCCATTGTGTCAGCCATTGTGTCAGTATAATGTTCCCCCCTAAAAGATGTGCTTCTTTAATTTGTGCGTTTCATTGTTATCATCAGTATGTTTCCCACTAAAAAGATGTGCTTCTTTAATTTGTGCGTTTCATTGTTACAATCAGAATTAGTGGATTAAAGGGCACAGTATCATAAAGCTTGACTTGTAGTGTTCAATGTTTGTTGCTTGAGTCAGACGACTTGTTTAATCAAAAGGACTCGTGACTTTTGCTTTGTTACAACGTGTATGCAAATCACACGTTTTGAGCTCATGCAAACCGCCTACTCAAACGCGTGCAAACCGCCTTCCCAAACACGTGCAGAGAAGCCTATTTAAACCCCACCCGTCCTAAGCTCAGTGCTTCACTTTGTGCCATCAAAGCGTCTCTTACCTGCTTCTGTATTTCCTCGGTCCTGCGTCTTCAGGAGCAGGCATCCGGCTGGAACCATTTCTCACCCAGCGGTCTTCTCCTCACTCCGGTGGACTTCCTGATTCCGGTGCTCTTCCCCTGCTGGACTTCCGGTTGTTTTTTTCTTGTTCCTGCGAAAAGTCAAAAAAGAAAAGCAAACAGTAGAGGTTGCCAGGTAACGCAGCGCTAATCATGCCCTGCAATCTCCCCTCCTGAGATCTCCGGTAAGGTTTTTTGAGCCAGGGTTGAGCATAGGAATAATTTTCTAAGACCTATGCTGAGTCCTACCATGTGTTAGTGGCCTTATTGCCAGTGGCAGACCTACAATTGCCCCTACCAATAACCCACTTTCCAACAGCTGGAGCTCAGTTTAGGTGGCTGCATGCTGCCAAGAAGACGAAGAAGGCAGGGTTGCTTGAGTCCCTAAAGGCCTAGGCCAGGGCAGCTGAGGAGAACCCAGGGGGATGGGAGGATGTTCCCCCCAACCTCACCCAAGAGAGGGGTGGGGATGAGACCTCTTCCATTGTGACTAGTGTTAGCCATGTGAATCAAGGTGGTAGTGGGAGTGGGGAAGGGTCCCTTACTCCAGAACCACTACCGTCCCTTGCAGAGAGACAGCTTCAGGATCATTTAACTTTGATAGCTTTAGAGCAAAGGAAACTGGACTTGGATGAGAAGAGATGGGAGAGGGAGGAGGAGAAAAGGAATGGTGGCAGCGAAAGTGAAGAAGATGCTGAAATGTCCAGGGGTGGTAGATTTGAACCTAAACTTCCCAAGGGCATAGTACCCAAGTACACTGAGGGGGATGACATGACAGGTGGCTAGCAGCTTTTGAGAGGGCCCTTAAAATGAGTAGGGTCCAATCTAGGTATTGGGGTGCACTCATGTGGGAGTAGATCCCAGTAGCTGGGAGGGATAGGCTCCTGACCACCAGGGAGAGAATGCAGAATCGTACTAGCAGATGAAGGCATGCTTTGTCAAGAAATGTGGTCTGACTCCAAAGCAGTACAGGGTGAAGTTTAGAGGCACCCAGAAATTGAGTTCAAAGTCTTGAGTAGACTTTGTGGATGTTTCAGTGAAGGCACAGGAAGGCTGGATTGTTGGTAACAAAGTTAACACATATGAGGGATTGTATAATTTGTTTTTGAAGGAACATATTTTGACTCATTGTGCAGAAGAGAAGTTACACAAGTATCTGGTGGAGTCTAAGCTGACAGACCCCAGAGAGTTGGGTCAAAAACCTAAGGAGTCCTCCAAAGACCCACAAAAACATGCACAAGAATGGGGGCCCGAGCCAACCCAAATTCAAAGGGAAGGGGTTTCAGGGAAAGCCTGGAAGATTCTTTGATCCCTCAAAGGTGGTTCAGTGCTTTGACTGTAACCAGCCAGGGCATTAGCAGGGAGATTCTGTCTGCGCCAAGAAGCTCCCCCCTAAGGGGCCATCCACAGGGATTGCCAGTGTCAGTGTAGGGGTGGAGAGTGGTACCCCAGAGAGGGGTAGTGAGGTGGTAGAAGCAATCTTAGTGTCCCTGGGAGGGGTGAATATTGCCACCCTTGCTGCCTTACCTCCACACATGGACAAGTACAGGCAGAGGCCTAAAGTGAATGAGACTGAGGTTGAGGTCATCAGAGACAGTGGGGCTAGTGTAACTATGGTCCTGGGTGAACTGGTGCCTCCAGAGAGGTTGTTACCTGGTGAGTTTCACCAGGTGACATATGCAGATTACACTACCAAACTCCATCCTATGGCTGTGGCGGATTTGGAATGGGGAGGTGTGACAGGCCCAATGAAGGTAGCTGTGTCAAGGGTGCTCCCTGTCCAGTGTTTACGGGGCAATGATCTTGAATCATCTGTGTGATTAGAGGTGGAGAGAAGACTCCATATGACAATATTGGAGCTCCCTGAGTGGGTATGTGCTGTGACTAGGTCACAGACTACTAGCCAGAAGGGAGGGGCGGGACACTTGGACCCTGGAACAAAGGACACAGCATCCAAGTACATGGGCACTTGGCCTGGTGAGCCAGCCCAGGGAAATCCAGAGGTGCAGGAAACATCTAACCCTGATGGGGAGGATCTGGTCTCTGAGGGAGGGACTCCATCCCTGCTAGAGCTGTCAGCTTTGGCAGAACTGACAGGAGCAAGTGGACCCTCCAGAGAGGAGTTCAGTCAGGGACAGCGTGACTGTCCCACCCTTGAGAGCTTGAGGTGGATTGCTTCTAAGCAAGAGGAGGGGGATGCCAGTGGGTTTCACAAACTCTACTGGGAAGATGGACTGCTTTATACTGAGGCCAGAAACTTCAAGGAGGGGGCCACCAGGAGGTTGGTGGTGCCCCAGAAGTAGAGAGAGGTCATCCTGACTTTGGGTCATGATATCCCTTGGCAGGACATTTGGGACAGACAAAGACATGGAACCGGTTGGTGAACCATTTCTACTGGCCCTATATATCTGAAAAAGTAAAGGAGTTTTGCAGCTCCTGTGTCACCTGTCAGGCCAGTGGCAAGGCAAGGGGCAAGACAAATGCTCCCCTAACACCACTGCCTGTGGTTGGGGTTCCTATTGAAAGGGTGGGGATGGACATCTTAGTGGTAGTTGACCATGCTAATAGGTACCCTGAAGCCATACCTCTTAGAACCATTGATGCTCCTGCGGTGGCTAGAGCACTGCTTGGTGTGTTCACCAGAGTGGGTTTTCCAGAAAGAGGAGGTGTCAGATGGGGGCACAAACTACTTGTCCAACTATCTGACTGCTATGTGGGATGAGTGTGGCGTTAACTTCAAGTTCTATCACCCACAAACAAATGGTCTTGTTGAGAGATTCAACAAAACCCCTAAGGGCATGATAAAAGGGTTGTCAGAGAAACTCAGGAGGAAATTCTCCTCCCATGCTTATTGTTTGCCTACAGGGGGGTACCACAGAAAAGGGTTGGTTTCAGTCCATTTGAGTTGTTGTTTGGGCACCCTGTGAGGGGACCATTGAGCATGCTAAGATAGTCTTTAGAGACGCCTCATAAAGAATCAAAGGACAATGTGCTTGACTATGTGCTAGGCCTGAGATCTAGAATGGCAGAGTACATGTACAAGGCAAACAGGAAACTGGAGGCAAGCCATGAGCTCATGAAGCACTGGTATGATCAAAAGGCTACTATGTCTGAGTATACTACAGGACAATTTGTGTGGGTGTTGGAGCCTTCGGCTCCCAGGGCCCTCCATGACAATCAATCAATCAGGAGTTTGTTAAAGCGCGACTACTCACCCGTAAGGGTCTCAAGGCGCTAGGGGTGGGGGGGAGTTGGGTGGGTGCAGGTTCCATTCCATCAAGGAGGGGTCTGTCGAAGAGCCAGGTTTTGAGGTTTCTTGCGAAGATGGGGAGCGATGTTGTCTGTCTGAGGTGGAGCGGAAGGGCGTTCCATGCTTTGGCCGCGAGGAATGAGAAGGAGCGGCCTCCCGATCTGGTCTTTCTGGTGCGGGGGACCACAGCGTAGGAAAGCTGGGCTGATTGTAGGGTACTTTGGGGTGCGTGGAATTTGAGTCGGCTGTTCAGGTATGCTGGTCCGGTGCCGTGGAGGGCCTTGTGTGCGTGGGTGAGCATCTTAAAGGTGATTCTCGCCTCGACGGGGAGCCAGTGGAGTGTGCGCAGGTGCTGGGAGATGTGGCAGTGTTTTGGCAGGTTGAGGACCAGTCTTGCGGCGGCGTTCTGGATGTTCTGTAGCTTGCGGATGAGGTTTTTGTTTATTCCGGCGTAGAGTGCGTTGCCGTAGTCGAGTCTGCTGGTGACCAGGGCGTGAGTGACTGTCTTTCGGTGTTCGAGGGAGATCTATTTGAAGGTCTTACGAAGGAGGCGGAGGGTGTGGAAGCAGGAAGATGAGACAGAGTTGATCTGACGGTCCATTTTGAGCTTGGAGTCCAGGATGATTCCCAGGTTGCGTGCGTGGTCTGTGGGGGTTGGCGGGTTTCCGAGGGCGGTGGGCCACCAGGTGTCACTCCAGGCGTCGGGGTTTGGGCCCATGATGAGTACTTCTGTTTTGTTGGTGTTTAGTTGTAGGCAGCTGTTTTTCATCCATTTGGCGACGGCTTCCATGGCTTCTCGAAAGTTGCGTCTGGCGGTGTTGGGCTCGTTGGATAGGGAGAGGATGAGCTGGGTGTCGTCTGCATATGACACGATGTTGAGTCCGTAGGTTCTGATGATGGGGGCAAGTGGAGCCATGTAGACGTTGAAGAGCGTCGGGCTGAGGGAGGAGCCCTGGGGGACTCCGCAGGTGATAGGTGTGGGGTCCGAGAGGAAAGGGGGGAGTCTGACCCGCTGCGTCCTGCTGGAGAGGAAGGAGCAGATCCAGTCGAGGGCCTTGTCCTGGATTCCTGCATCGTAGAGTCTGCGTATTAGGGTGCGGTGGGAGACTGTGTCGAACGCCGCTGATAGGTCGAGGAGGATGAGGGCTACTGTTTCTCCTTTGTCCAGTAAGGTGCGGATGTCGTCTGTTGCGGCGAGGAGGGCGGTCTCCGTACTGTGGTTTTTTCTGAAGCCGGATTGGGAGGAGTCGAGGATGTTGTGTTCTTCAATGAATGTGGCGAGTTGGCCGTTGATGGCTTTCTCGATGACTTTCGCTGGGAACGGGAGCAGGGAGATGGGTCTGTAGTTTTTGAGGTCGGTGGGGTCCGCTGAGGGTTTCTTTAGGAGGGGGTTGACCTCGGCGTGTTTCCAGTCGTCGGGGAATGAGGCGGTTGCCAGGGAGCGGTTGATGGTTTGGCGGAGCATGGGTGCGAGGGTGTTGGCGGCTCTGTTGAAGATGTGGTGGGGGCAGGGGTCCGTGGGGGCCCCTGAGTGGATTGACTTCATTGTCTTCAGTGTGTCTTCGATGGTGAGGGCTGTCCAGTCATCAATCGCTGGTTTCCGGGTGTCGGGGGTGGTTGGTGAGGGTTCAGTGTGTTGGTTGTCTTCGTCGAAGTTGTCGTAGATGCTCTTGATTTTGTGGTGGAAAAAGATGCTGAGTTTGTCGCAGAGGTCTTGTGAGGGAGGGATGTCGGTAGACTCGCTGGTGGGTTGGGCGAACTCCTTGATGATGCTGAAGAGTTCCTTGCTGTTGTGTGCGTGGGTGGAGATTCTGTCTTCAATCGCTTTTTTCCTCGTTTCTCTGATGAGTTGATGGTGGGCGTTGGTGGCGGCTCTGAAGTTGTTGTGGGCTTCTGTGGATTTGGTGTTTCTCCAGGCCTTTTCGAGGCGGCGGCATGTGCGCCTGTACTCTCGAAGTTCGGTGGTAAACCATCTGGCTTTCTTGGCACGGGTATTGTTGTTTTTCTTGAGGGGGGCTATGGTGTTGGTGCTGTCCGAGATCCATCTATGCAGGGTTCGGGTTGCGGTGTTGGGGTCGTCGTTTGCCGCGATGGGTGGGGTGGAGTTGTTGAGTGAGGAGGTGAGCTGGTCATCTGTGATTTTGGTCCAGTTTCTTTGTGGAAGCAGGTGCTGGTGTCTGTGGATGGTGGGTGTTCTGAAGGTGAAGTGTACGCAACGATGGTCGGTCCATGGGAGTTCGGTGGTGTGGCTGAAGGTGATGGAGTTTCCTGTAGTGAAGAGGGGGTCGAGGGTGTGTCCTGCTGAGTGCGTGGGCTCGGTCACGATCTGGCAGAGTCCAATGTTGTGGAGGTTGTCCAGGAGGGATGTGGTGTTGGGGTCCAGTTGATTGTCGAGGTGGAAGTTGAGGTCTCCCAGCAGGGTGTAGTTGGTGGATGCAATGGCCTGCGGGGAGATAATGTCCGTGATGGAGTTGGCGAAGGGTCCGTGGGGTCCAGGGGGTCGGTATATGAGGGTTCCTCGGAGGGCTGCGGTGGGGCTGGCCAGTATCTTGAAGTGAAGGTGTTCCATCAGTTCTGTGGACTCGTCGGGGAGTGTGCTCAGGCGGAGGCTGGATTTGTGGACGATGGCGATTCCTCCTCCTGGGTGGATGGGGCGGTCCTTCCTGGACAGGTGGAGTCCAATCTTAGAGAAGAAGGGTGAGGTTACCTATTTGGTTGACCTTGGCACCCCCAGGAACCCTCATAGGGTCCTGCATGTGAATAGATTGAAACCCCATCATGACAGGGCAGACATGGCCATGTTACTGGTCACTGATGAGGGTGTGGAGGTGGAAACTGAGCCTGTGCCCGACCTCCTCTCCACTAATGTTCAAGATTGGTCAGTGGAGTTAGTGGTACTCTCTTCCAAATTGACAGACCAGCAGCGCAGAGACTGTAAGCAGGTGCTGGAGCAGTTTGCTGGCCTGTTTTCTTTGACCCCAGACTTCACTGAGCGGTGTGTGCACCACATTGACACTGGTGCCAGCCTTCCTGTCAAAAATAAACTGTACAGGTTGTCCGACCATGTCAGAGCCAGCATTAAAGCTAAGGTTGCTAAGATGCTGGAACTGGGGGTAATTGAACCGTCTGAGAGTCCATGGGCCAGTCCAGTGGTGCTGGTACCTAAACCTAATCCTCAGGGGGGATCCAAGGAGTTACAGTTCTGTGTGGACTTCAGAGGATTGAATGCGGTTGCAAAGACTGATGCTCACCCTATACCTAGAGCTGATGAGCTCATTTATAGGTATGGGGCTGCTAAGTACCTGAGTACTTTTGATTCGACTTCAGGTTACTGGCAGATTGCCCTCACAGATGGAGCAAAGGAGAGGTCAGCATTCTCCATACCAGAGGGACATTATCAGTTCAAGGTAATGCCCTTTGGATTAAAGAATGCATTTGCCACCTTCCAAAGATTGGTGAACAGGGTCTTGTCTGGGTTGGAACAGTTTAGTGCAACTTACCTGGATGATATAGCTGTTTACAGTTCTACCTGGGGGATCACTTAAACCACCTAAATGAAGTGTGTCAGGCCATGCAGCAAGCAGGCCTGACTATTAAGACAAGCAAGTGCCAAATAGGGCAGAGTTCTGTGGTGTACCTGGGCCATCTGGTAGGTGGGGGCCAAGTACAACCTCTCCAACACAAAATCCAAACTATTTTGGATTGGACAGCTCCTGTTACCCAGACTCAGGTCAGGTCGTTCCTTGGACTGACAGGGTGTTAGGGGCCCCACAATGGTTCCATAATTTTGAACACACCTCTAAAAAGAGCCTAAGGAAGGTGATTTGGACCCCAGAGTGTCTGAAGGCTTTAGACACTCTGAAAGCTGCTATGTGTTCAACACCTTTACTACTGGCCCCTGACAACACAAAGGAATTTATGGTTCAGACAGATGCTTCAGAGCAAGGGATTGGGGCAGTATTGGCACAGCTAAATGGAGAGTGCCTTGATCATCCAGTTGCCTTTATTAGCAGGAGGCTTCTTCCCAGAAAGCAGAGGTGGAGTGCCATTGAGAGAGAGGCTTTTGCTGTGGTGTGGTGTAGTCCCTGAAAAAGCTGAGGCCATATTTGTTTGGGACTCACTTTTGTGTTCAAACTGACCACAGGCCTCTCAGGTGGCTCATGCAGATGAGAGGGGAGAATCCCCAGCTGTTAAGGTGGTCCCTTTCCCTACAGGGAATAGACTTTACAGTGGAACATAGACCTGGGGTTGCCCATGCAAATGCAGATGGACTTTCCAGGTTTTACCACTTAGCTGATGAGGATTACCAGGGTGTAGGTTAGTAACCCATCACCTTTATTTGGGGAGGGGGCTATGTTGCAAAGTCATCCTGTGCCGTGGGCACCGCCCAACTTTTTGCTGACTGATACAGGTGGTAACTGATTTTGACTGACCCTGGGCTCTGCCTAACCAGGTCCAGGGCCAGTGCTAAGCTGAAAGAGACACATTAGGATACAGTTAAAATACCTAACATACATTAGGGTACACTATGGTATGGTGGGGTCCCCCCTGTAATTGGCATGACCTACCGCATAATCGCATGTATGATGGTACATTGCAAATGTTTACATCATATGCCTTCACATCGCCGTTTTTACATCGCATGTTCCTTTACATTGTAAGTAATCACAATGCACCAATTAAGTCGCATTTCTATAGAAAAGCATGCAAATACCTTCACACCGCATACAAGCACCCCGCATGGTTCTAAATCGCGATTTTTACCTCTATGAGCATTCCCCCTGACCCTAAGGCCTAAACTACACTGTAAGCATCGTACTAAACACACTACGACCCCCTAAAGCCTAAAACACTGCCATATACTATTAACCCTGAGCCCTAAAGTCTAAGCCCTAAATTCTATCATATACGACCCTTAACCCTTAACCCTTAACCCTAAGCCCTAACCCTAAAGCTTAAAACACTACCATATTCGCCACTTAACCCTAAGGCCTAACCCTAAAGCCTAAAACACTACCATATACGACCCTTAACCCTAAGCCCTAAAAGCCCTAACCCTAAACTCTAAAACACTACCATATCCGACCCTTAACCCTACGCCCTAAAAGCCCTAACCCTAAAGCCTAAAACACTACCATATACTACTATTAACCCTAAGCCCTAAAGCCTGAAACCCTACCCCTCCGCTACACTCCCCATCAACTACCCTAAAGCCTAAATGACTACGAGTACATCGTTGTCCTTACTTGTCTCTCGTGGTTCCAGAAGCATTGTCTCCCTGCTGTCCATGTCTGTTGTGAGCGCCCGTGATGTAATGGTGCCTGTGATGTAATGGCGTGCGTAGTGAACGCATGCGTCGTAACGTTGTGTGCGTTATGAAGGCACGCGACATAGACGCATGCGATGTGACACATGCGTTGCGATGGTCATTCACCCCATAATCCCCTAGTATATAATAGGGCAGGGGATTGAAACTACCTAGAAGTCCCCAGTACCCTGGGACATGGCAGTTTAGAGGCCACCAGCTTTTTCTGCACTTGCATGTGTGCACTGCTGAAGCCTGAGGTCAGTTTAAAAGCAGTACTGGGCGCAAGGACTGCTTTTAAAAAGTAAATTGTGCCCAAACTTGACTTTGGTGGTAGAGGTACTTAATAATGGATAACCTTCAATGTTTTGGCATATTAGGGACCCCCATGGTCTCCCCTAGGTATCCCAGGATAGATCAGGCGACAAAGACTTCAGGACAGGAATCAGGACGGGATAGATGAACTCTCTAGAACACTGACGACTGCGTCGCACCCCTCTCTGACACTCTCTTCCTCCTCGAGATTCTTCAGCGATCTTCTGTCTAATCCTAATTAATTTAGGATAGAAGGCTCTGCATTTGATTCTTCATCAGCATCTCACAGCGTCTCTCCCAGCATCAGCATCTCCCGCTACTCTGACAGCATCCACGGCTCAATAACTAACTAACTAACTAAAGCTATCTCAATTATACCTTTTGTTCTGCATGTACCACCCATTAATGTTTCAATATCATAAAAATACTAACTCTGATTCGTCAGGCAAGGGGGAGAGATCATCACACCATGCTTACATGTCACTTTGTTCTGCTAGATTGTTGTTCACTTTTAGAACTGGGGGTCTAGTTGGCAATGGTATACACCTTTGACCAAATAGGGACCCTTGCTTCTAAGTCAGGGAAAGGGGATTACACTTCTGGATAACCCATGCTCACCCCCTTGGTAGCTTGGCACTAGCTGACAGGCTTATCTCAGAGGCAGGGTGTTAAGCATTTGTGAACACATACAGTAATACAGTGAAAACACTACAGATGGACACCACGCAGGTTTAATGAAAATAAGTATTCTTTATATAAACTTAACACAAGACTCTAAACGGCAAAAATACACAATTCTGTTCTCAAAATAGAGCTTAGTTCAAGTTGATGATAAATGCAACACATTTCTCACAACAGTACCTTTGATGCGTAACACAAAACAAACAAAAGGTCCGCAGGGAGGGTGATGCGTTGGTTCCTTGTTTTGGGGGAGTTGATGCATCGCGCCGCAATGCTTGCGCAGAGTAGGCAATGCGTCTGTTCCTTACTGGAGAAGAGGTGATGTGTTGATTTTCGTACTGGGTTCCGGTTGTGATGCGGCAAGATGGTGCCTCAATGCAATGCGAAAATCCGGTGCGATGCAATAAGATGGCGCCCTTGATGTGATGCGATGGCGTGAAGATGATGCGTGCACGCCCGACGGCCGTGCGGTGAACTCTGTAACTTTGGAGCCGCAACATGCCCTGCGACAAGCTTCTCCGGTGATGCGACAGCGACCCTTGCAGTGGTGACATGCTTCTCCGGTGATGCAACGGCAAACAGCTGCGACGAAGACATGCTTCTCTTGTGATGCGGCGGCGGCCTCTGAGGCGACACGCTTCTTCTTGTTGAGTCACGCTCCCAGCGACACACAGGCTTCTGCAGACAGAATTCCTAGCAAGGAAATTCAGAAGGGAGCTGGTGGTGAAGTCTTGTAGCCCTGAAACCTCAGTAGGAGGCAAGTACAAGTTCAAGCCCTTGGAGAAATATTCTGAAAGATGATGCCAGTTCCTTAAAAGTTCCTTCTCCTTTCCTTGGCAATGAAGACCCCACTGCAGGCCAACCCAGCAAAGTCCAAACTCCTGCAGCTTCCTTGGTTCTTCTCCTTGGCAAAGGTTTGTCTTGTTGTTCCAGAAGTGATCTAAAGTCTTGGGTTCAGGGTCCTAATATTTATAAAATATCCTACAAAATCCTTTGTCCTCTGAAGGCAGAGGGTACTGCACCTAGTCCTACCCAGTTCTGTGCAGTCCTGGAGCACTTTGTTTACAGGACTCCTACTTTCCTTTGGCATGGTGGGCCAGGGTCCTCAGACACACCACTGGAGGTGGAGCCGGCATTGAGGAAGGCAGGCACAGTCCTATTCAGGCCCAGGTGCTACTCCTCCCACCACTCTACATGCAGATAGATCTATTCAGCCCTGTGCTGACTCACTCGGTCTCCTGGAGCCTCCTAGCCCCTGTCACTCACAAACCAGACATGCAGTACACCAGCTAGCAGAGGCAGGCTGGATGGTTAGGTAAGAAAATACCCACTTTCAAACACAGAATGTTAAAACCAACTGTACTAAAAGATGTATTATATCATTCTGAGTCCAGGCATACTAAACTCGAATTTCTACCATGTTCGCTGGGTCAGTTAGGATTATAAGATGGTATAATCAAACTGTCCATTCTGGCCTAAGGGGACAGGTAGCCTTGCAATAGTGAAAAACGAAATAGGCTGTCATTCACTATCAGGTCATGCCACACACATCAGGGCAAGACCTACATTTTACATACAATGCACCCTGCCCAAGGGCCCACCTTAGGGGAGTCTGATATGCAGTAAAGGGAAGGTTTAGGTACTTGCAAGTGGGTGTACTTGCCAAGTCGACATGGCAGTACTAGACTGCACACAGGCTCTGCAATGACTGGCCTGAGACACACTTTACAAGCTGGTCCTGTGGGTGGCACAACCAGTGCTGCAAGCCTACCTGCAGCATTTGATTTACAGGCCCGGGGCACACATGGTGAACTGTACTAGGGTCTGACAAGTAAATCAAATGAGCCAATCATGGAGTCACAATCCATTACAGCAATTTAACATAGGGAGCACTTGCACTGTGGCACTGAATAGCAGTGGCACAGTGCCCAAAGCATCTAACCAGTTAAACATATCAAAAACAGATGAGGCAATCAGTGAAAAATGGAAGGGAGACTCACACCAATGGTACCAGGTCAAACATTCACAAACCCACCCCCTTAAGTTTTATTCATGATCTTTATTTCCCACCTGCATTCACATTTTATCTGCAACATTTGTATTATTCTATCTTGTAGATCCATTCAGCTTGAACTTTTTGCCCTTCGTTCTCAAGCTCGGGCATTCTGCGACCTTGTCCTCTTCCCAACCTTTTGTTTCATCATTCCGGATTAGCTTTCAGTACCCATGCACGAATATCATATGGCTCAGCCCACTCCAGTCATACATGCGGGACCTCTATGGGCCATCCCTCTCACAAGTCATGATCGTTGAAAGGGCTCACCGCTCCTTGAGTCCTAAACCCCCGCCTAGAGCACCGCCGCGCCCTATAATCGCTCACCTTTTGAATTATAGGCACAGAGACGCCATCCTTATAGCTGCCTGAGATAAAAGCCCTATAACTCACCAATGCAGCTCCCTCTCCTCTCCTGACTATACACCTGCAGTTCAGGCGGCATGGAGAGGGTTCACACCGGTGAAACAGATCCTTCGGAATGCTTCTATCCCATATGCGATGCTATATCCTGCCAGGTTGAAAAGTACTTGCGACAGAAACTCGCAATTCTTCACGGACACTAAATCAGCACTCAAGTATGCTAAACACATCGGGACGAGGAAATCACCTTCGCTGACTTCACAACTGGCAGCCGCAGAGCAGAATTCAAGTGACAATGATTAGTATAGAATTATGTCACTCCCCACTATGTTTCATTAATGTGTGCCTACTCATGGTAATTACTGCACTGTCGTTAGACACTTTGATAGCAGCAGAGTTGGGGTTGTAACGTAGGCGCCTACTACAATGGTTATTTTTTTACCTGCCAGATTGGGTCTTACATATTATAGCCTGGTCACCCTGCCCGATGCAGGTAGTCGCCGGCGTCCCTAGCCCCACAGGGATATTTCCCTTTATATCAATTCAGTTATGGGATTTGTTGGGGAGGGGCTGGGCGGCTATGAGTCACAACCTAATTGGGAGGTTGATGTGGGTTGGGGGTGGGGTAGAGGAAGCGGGGTACACTCAGGCGCTTGGTCCTTAATGTCACAGTTTATGATTGTAACACAAAATGTCTTAGCTGTGTCCAAAGACCACTTGGTACTTTTTCTTTCACTTCCTGCAGAGTGTGATATTGGGGGTTGTTTTTTAACGCATGTTGTTCTAATACGAGCATACGCCACGTATATTATTATCATACTACTCATTTCTAAGCAATGACTGAGACTAAATTCCTAACTTGGAATGTCCACGGGCTTAATGACTTTAGGAAAGCAAGATTGATACACATATACCTGAGCAGACACAGTATAGACGTCTGTTTCTGTCAAGAAACTCATCTAAAAACTGACTCTGAAATTAAAAACATATACGGGGGTGAAATACACTGCCCCATACTCCAATTATGCCAGAGGCGTCTCGATATTGACCAGCCGTGGCCTTGACTGGTAAACAACGCATGTACAGACGGACCCTGAGGGACGGTTTCTTATTTTGATGGGCTCCCTTATGACCACTAAGATTACCTCGGTGGCAATTTATGGCCTGAATGTGGATGGCCCACAATTCTTTCTCACTGTCTCGGCCAAGATAGCGGTACTGAGGTGCGACACAATCATTTGGGGTGGAGACTTCAATATTACTCTTAATAATGAGCTTGATAGGGATGGTGCAAATCGCAACCCGCACCTGAAAGCTCCACTGCAATTGCATAATATAATTCTTGAACACGACCTTACAGATATCTGGTGCTGCAGGAACCCCACTATAAGGGAGGGGACATATGTAACTTCATGCCATAATACCTGGTCCAGGTTGGACTACTGGTTAGTCACAGGTGATATAGAGTCTTGGACCAGGAGACCCAACACCTCGCGCGCATGCTGTCGGACCATGCCCCAGTGGTTTTACGTTGGAAGATACCACAGACTTTACCTTGCGCGTTCAGCTGGCGTTTACCGCTGCACACACTCCTTGACTTGATCTTTAGAGAAGAGATCAGAGCTGACATAGAGCAGTATTTCTCTGCCAATGAAGGTTCAGTAGACTCCTCCTCAATGCTCTGGGAGGCATTCAAGGTGGTGATCAGGGGCACCTGCATTTCTAAACAGGCAGGGGTGCTTCATTCCATCTGATCTACTATAGTTAAAATCGAGCAGGACATCAAGTTGGTCATCATCAGAGGGAAAATCTCTGAATTTGAAGAAGAGGCAGATAGGGAGAACTGTTTTTTGGGAAAGCACTCCAGAGCTTGCAGCTATGTGGAGGCCGATAGGCCTGGTAAAACCCTGGCCATTGAACTAAGACATCGCACTTCCCCGGCCTCTATAGCCGATGATTCACCTGTTAGGGGTCAAGAAGCGATGCACGCACTTCTCACTGATTGTTACTTATCGCTCTATACAGCTACGCAGAGTATATCCCATCCTGATCTTGCTGACTATTTCAATTCAGCTGAATTATTCTGGTTAAGCGACGGCCATAGGGAATATCTAGATGAGCCCTTCACTATAGAGGACATCACACAGGTTAAAGCGCCAGGGTTGGACGGCCTAACCACTCAATCAATCAATCTATCAATCAATCAGGCGTTTGTTAAGCACAATTACTCACCCGTAAGGTTCTCAAGGTGCTGGGGGAGGGGGGGCAGGTTCCAGTCTATCGAGGAGGGGGTCTGTCGAAGAGCCAGGTTTTGAGGTTTCTTGTGAAGATGAGGAGCGATGTTGTCTGTCTGAGGTGGAGCGGAAGGGAGTTCCAGGCACTGGCCACGAGGAAGGAGAAGGAGCGGCCCCTTGATTAGGGGTGGGCAGAATTTGCGTAATCGCCTTACGCAAATCTCCGCGAAACTGTAAAAAATCTCCGCGAACGCGCAGAAATTCTGCAAACACGCGGAATTGCTTGTTCGCAATGCTTTTTTCCTGTTCGCAATTGCTGTTTTCGTGCTCGAGGGGAAATATCTTGTGAACAAGCATTTTGAGAATGCGAATAAGCAAAAAATTTCGTGAAGTTGAGGAACGCAGAATTTTGGTCAATTTTGCGTTCTCCGTGGGACGCGAAATTACCCAAATTCCGCGAACGGAACAGAATTTACCGCCCAGGCCTACTCCTGATCTGGTCTTTCTAGTGCGGGGTCCACAGCGTAGGAGAGCTGGGCTGATCATAGGGTCCTTTGGGGTGCAGGGAATTTGAGTCGGCTGTTCAGGTATGCTGGTCCGGTGTAGTGGAGGGCCTAGTGTGCGTGGGTGAGCCTCTTGAAGGTGACTCTAGCCTCGATTGGGAGCCAGTGGAGTGTGCACAGGTGCTGGAAGATGTGGCAGTCTCTTGGCAGGTTAAGAATCAGTCTTTCGGTGGCCTTTTGGATGTTCTGTAGCTTGCGGGTGGGGTTTTTGTTTATTCTGGCGTAGAGTGCGTTGCCGTAGCCAAGTCTGCTGGTGACCAGGGCATGCATGACGGTCTTTCTGTGTTCGAGGGGGATCCATTTGAAGGTCTTACGTAGGAGGCGGAGGGTGTGGAAGCAGGAGGAGGAGACAGAGTTGATTTGGCAATCCATTTTGAGCTCAGAGTCCAGGATGATTCCCAGGTTGCGTGCATGGTCCGTGGGGGTGGGCAGGTTTCCGAGGGCGGGGGGCCACCAGGTGTCCTTCCAGGCATCGGGGTTTGGGCCCATGATGAGTACTTCTGTTTTGTTGGCATTTAGTTGTAGAGAGCTGTTTTTCATCCATTTGGTGATGACTTCCATGCCTTCTCGATACGGAATAACACTGGACAAGAATCTAAATATGAAAGCTCACATCAGTGCGACCACACGCAGTGCGACATTTCAACTCAGAACACTGAAGAAATTGAAACCATTTCTACCACCTTCAGACTTCAAACAAGCAGTACAAGCACTGGTGGTCTCCAGACTAAAATACGGCTCGGTGACCCTGGCAGGGCTACCCAAAGCGAGAACAGCTCCACTCAAAACAACTCTTAATGCGGCAGCGAGACTGGTAACAGGAACTAGACGCTTTGACCACATCACCCCCTTGCTTAGGTATCTAAACTGTCTTCCCCTTGAGGCAAGAACTCAACTGAAAATTGCCGACCTCACACACAAAGCATTACACTTCTAAGAACCAAGTTACCTGAAAAGATTTGAATATCAGGTGGCAGCAGCTATCTAAGAAGTGCTAACTCTCTCAGGCTTGAACCTCCTAGATTCACCAAAAAAAAACGTACACACAATCCTTCTCTGGGGCAGCACCAAGGATCTGGAACTCATTACAACCCAAGTTATGCTCTAACCCATCGATTCTCTTGTTCAAAAAAGAGGTAAAAAAGATACTAATGAATAGATTCCTTCCATAATCTTCGAAGTCCTAAGATACAAGGATGGTATCAAGTACAGCAACTTTTGGATGGATCAGAGACACATCGTTAGCTCTGCTCCTCGGGGTACCTGGATCCAAAGAGTCTCAGAGCAGCAGCAAATACCCACCATGGAGTGGATAGAACAATGAAGACTAATGGAATATTAATGGACCGACTGTTGTATAATTGTGCTAATTGTTGCAACAACCCATTGTGACTCTTTTACTCTGATCATCTGTCAATACCTTTCATCTTGCTCTTTCAACCCTATGTACAGCACTCTGATACCCATGGGTCATGTGTGTGCTTTATAAAACACTCTGAAAAAAACCCAATAGGCTTTCCCCTCCTAGCTTCCTACAACTCAGTATCTTAGGCATCTGTTCCGTAGAGCTGGCAACAATGACCCATATTGACGGGCGCCATGTCAGCCATATGTTAGGTGCTACCAAGCAGCTCATAGCACTTCACTGGAAGAAACCCTGCACCACACCTATGGCCCGGCGGCTCACACGACTGTGGCATGTGATGGCCATGGAGATCCTATCCTACAAGATAGCCCACACTTACACTAAACTTGCCTGCAGATGTCAACCACTGCTCAACCATTTACCAGCCTGAAACATTCCTGCTTTACACCTCCCAGGCTCAAGGCACTCCAACTCTTCACTTAGATGCTCACCTGCGAAGTGATCTGTGCCCCACAGCAGCGACCCCCTGACCCCAAGCACCCTGTCAGCCCCCTTCCTCTCCCTCTTTCTCTAGACCTCCTGTACTCTCTCCCTTTACAAAGCTTGAGGGCACCCCTGTATTTGGGTGGCCTCATAGGGTGCATTCCAACTCTTAATGTTTCTTTATCGTTCATCTGTAACTACTGTTTTCTTTCCCGAGGACACTTGAATAGAAGTTGCACCCAATTCTCCCTCTTGACCATTGAGTGGGGCTTGGGTGATACTGACCGGTCTATGTGTATGGCAATATACTACCTATTACTGTTGTGTAAATGCACTCATGGTGATGCAGATGATGCACTCCTACACTAATAATGTCTTATGTTACCCATTGTTTTGATTTGTGACAACTTTCACTAAAAAGATTCTTTGAAAAAATAAGTTAGCAATCAAGTTAAGGTACACGAATCTCAGCACCATGCTATAAAGGTACAGAATAACAACTGGGAAATCCAGCCTCCCAAAGAAGTATAGGCATACCAATATTAGACGAACAGGAACTTCAGTCACAACAATACAAAAGATTAATAGCAAGATCTGGTGCTCAGTGAAGAGTTTCTGGTGCTCTGTTCTATACATGAGTATATAATCATCTCATTTAAAGTTCAAACTAAGAAGGATGGTTGGGGGCTTGTCTTCACTGGTCTGCAAGATGGCCACTCTTTAGAGGGCTCTGCTGACCGAACATCCAATCCGGCAATTATTTGGCAAAAGAAGGGCCACCCAGAGCTGATAAATACCTGTGCAGAGTTAACTTATGCCCAGGATCCTGTCAACATGATTTGGGAACCAACACTCGCTCCTGGAGCCTGAGGGCACCCAGGTGCGGCCTATCCTGTGGAGTGTGGTCGGACATGGTGAATTGCTATGAGCTGGCCTAACCTGCCCAAGCTTGGAGTGGGACAGCAGCTGCCTGCTGCTGCCGACCGCCAACTGTCGCCTGCCCTTGACCACATTTCCTTGGTCCCTGCCATGCCATCACCACGAGCTTGGCAGCTGCCCCCTGGGATTGGAGGTCATGCTGGAGGAGTGTGGCAGCAACCATCCTAGATGCTATGGAACTGCGGCCGGCATGAGGCTGTTGAGGCACTCTTGTGGCCCGAGGAGTGTTGCATGCAGCTGCATTGGTGGCCGGGACTAGCGCTGGCAGAAGTCGGCTTGCATGCCTGAGCCTACCTGCTGACAGCCAGTGAGTGTGCCTGGTTTGGAGGCAGCTGACTATATGCCCTGCCGGCTGCTGTCCCCCTTAGGTGCGTGTCTTTCCGGGCCCCAGAGAGAGGTGCTCACCTAATCATTGGGCCAAGAACTATGCCGGCCTTGCCCCGTGGGCCCTGCTGCATGGCTTGTGACCCTTGCAGTGAGGCAGTTACCAATGTCTGTTTCTGCTCATTATCATGAGCGGAATCTGCCACCCTGGGCGCGCTGTCCTGCTTGGGCCCCTCTGCATCTGTTGAGCTGGAACATTACCCTGCTGTCGCCCTTACAGCTGGTGGCCTACCCAGGTGCTGTACTACATCACAGACCCCCAACCTGGTTATCTTCATTTTGTGACACTTCCCCACTGCTGTCCTTTTACTGCTTTGCAGGCCTGAGGGTAAGGGGACTTTTCTGGTTCCATGTATTTGAGGGCTCCGCAGAGATCCCGGTGATAATTACCTTGCCTGCATCTTTTCGTGCTACCACCTGACTACCACTGTTATCGCCGTGGGACCTAGACGGTAGCCCTGTTGCCGAGGCTGCTCATGCCCCCTGGTGTGACGAGACTCTGCAGTCCCTCTGTTCAGGGCCTTAATAACATACTATTACTCATCTACCACAGAGGGCTGATGACCAGATGTACCCACTGCCCTGACTAGCAACACGTACCATGTTGCATTCCCTATCCCTTGCTGAGAATCTGCTCATTGGACACCCACACCGGCTGTACTGACAGTCATTGCTATGGACAAGCACGATGCCAAGCACTCTAAACACTCCATCGAGAATTGGTGCCTCACTCACCAAGCAGAGCAAGGCCAATGCTCTGAACCCATTGCGGTCCACCAAGAGGATGATGATCTGCAAGATATTGACCTTAGAGAGCTACTTGTGGATGTGAAGACAAGTCTGAAAACTATGGATGCTAAGCTAGATCTACTCCCTAGCCAACTGGACCACATCAGACAACACGTCAATAAACATGAAACCAGACTGGATCAGCTGGAAACCTGAGTTTCTAATGCAGACAACCTTCAAGCAGTCCCCAAGGAACACTTGCTACCTTCAGGTAGTCTTCAAGGAACACTTGCTACACATGGACAAGGTTCTTAACCTCCTAAAAGTCAAAGGGGCCCATGCATCAAACTCCTCACTTGTGATTAGCAAATACCGATTTTTAAGGAATAGCTATTTGTAATCGCAAATGACCATGCATGTAGGAATCGCAAAAAACATTGCGATTCCTTAACGTTAGCTAATAGCTATTCTGAAATCGCGAATCACTATTAGATTAAGTGACTCAATTCATTCCAATGGGCCTACAAGAACATTACCAAATTGGTAATCGCAAATTGCAAATGCAAATTAAAGGGTGCCGAGGGGCCTAAGGCCCCCTGATGCACCCCCAAATAAAGGTAATTGTGCACGTGTGAAGCACACACATGCCCCGCTACATGGCTCTTTGAAAAATGCATTTTTGTGCATTTTTCAAAGCATGCACGAATTACGGTCAACTTGAAGTTGATGGTAATTAGCATTTCCTAAATGCACAGTTTGCATTTAGGAAATGCTACATGCATCGGCAAAAAGGGATTTGCAAATTGAGATTCCCTAAATGCATTGCAATTTAGGTAATCACAAAAAATTGCGATGACCTAATTTGCAAATGACAAAAGGTACTTGCATCTGAAAAGGCCTTTTTACATTCGTAAAAGGGCTGATTCTGTGAATCGGCACATTGGCGAATGGAAAAATGCTTGATGTACGTGCCCCAAAAACCAGTAGCGGACCGTGTCGGGAGTTCTGTGGGGCAGTGAGGTGGGGTGGGGGAGGGGCAGTGATGCAGCACGCGCAACAAAATTTGTTTTATTTATTTAAATGTTTACTTACCTCTGTTCATCCATATTCCGGTGTTTACTACCCCCCACCCTGCCCCTGCCCCTCCCCTGCCCCGCCTCACCGCCCCACGGAACTCTCTCCATGGGCCGCTACTGCCAAAAACTCGAATTTGGAGGCGAGGTCAAGACCTAAGAAGCACCGCATCACCAGAATCGCAGAATCAACCGCAATTTCCCAAATGGAGGACTCTGGCAAGGTCTTGTTGCAAGATCATTTTGGTGAGGGCTGGTCAGCAGTTTTCATTCACCTCTCTCTTGGCCATTGGCCACAATGGCTGTGCCGGCTCACCCCCTTGTTGCCAACTTATTTAACTGCTAGGACCGTGATGCGGTTCAAAAACTGGTGTGGGAGGGTGACTCGATCCAATACCAAGGTAATAACATTTCATTATATATTCAGACTTCACATTGCCAGTACAGGCGGCCCACTGAGGCTCCTTACCCGCTAAGAAGCTTTTTCAAAAAGCTAAAATATCATATGCACTGCTATACCAGGCTAACCTGCAGGTTTCCTTTGAGGGAAAGATTTAAACATTTTTACGAATGCGAAATCCTCTCTCAAGTTTGCTAAGCATGTCGCCAAGGGATCACGGTCCCTAGGGAGCTCGCCTAACACCTCTGCAGAGGCCCAGCTTAGTAACAATCATTGAGCATTTCCCACAGAAGGTTGCCCTCAACACCTGACCCTCTTTGTAGGTTCTAGGGGGTCCAGATGCTGCCTCTGTTTGACTGTGCTGTGCAGGATGTCCACCACCACCACCTACTTCACATGGACATGGGCGGTTGCAAAGACCACAGAAAGGCACACCTAGTCCACACCTACCTCAACAGACAAAACATAGAGATCAGCTTTTTGCAGGAGAGAATCGCGCAGGGCCCATTGGCCCCCGGGTTAAGCACTTGGTGTAGGGGGGAAGACCTTCTCATCAGCTTATTCAAATTACGCTATGGGCATGGAGGTGCTGTTGCACAAGGGGCCCTAATGGCAGCTGGCTCACTCTCTTGTCAACCAGGACACCCTACACATTGGCACTGGCTGCTATGTATGGACCTAAAACGGATGACCCCGATTCCTTCTCTGGGATCTGGACAAAAGTATTTATTTATTTATTTGAAGGTTTTATATAGCGCAATCAAGACCCTTGCGGGTATCAGAGCGCTTTACATCTCATACATTAGAAGCAAGAGTAAACAGGAAAAAGAAAAACATTTTGCATAAAAGAATCCAATTATAGGTGATTTAGATATAAGGTGCTCAATAGTACAGAACTAGCAAATAAGATACGGTGCTCAATAATACAGACTAATAATTGACATCTAGTAAAACATAAGTATTTCACGTGAATTTGGCCATGAAAATCACTTTCACTTCTTTTTTGAAGGTGGTATTAGATGGGTTTGTTCTTGTTTCTGTGAACAAAGCATTCCAGATCCTGGGAGCTATTCTAGAAAAGGCCCGGTTGTAAGTTCTTTTCTTGGCAAATCGTTGTGGTTTCAGTAAAAGATTCTTGGAGCTTCTGGAACATGTATTACCAGCAGATAGTACCAGTTTCTGAGCTAGGTAGCTCTGGGAATTGTGGTGTATGGCCTTGTGCGTCATACATGCTATTTTTAGGTTAATTCTAGCCTCAAACAGTAGCCAGTTGCTGGTTCTAAGGTCTGGTGATATGTGAGAGTATTTCTTTGATCCTGTGATGAGTATCGCCGCTGAACTAATAGCGGCTCTTAACAGGGCTGTCGACGTCCTAGGGAGGCTGCATAAGGTTACTGCCCCGTATTCCACTCTTGGGATTACTAGGGCCTGAACTGCTTGCTTAAAGTCGTTTGCTGGCAAGAAGGGTTTTAGTTTTTGCAGTGTTTTCAGGTGGAAATTTGCTCCTTTTGTGGAGGCGCTAATATTCTTCTGCATTTTTCGGCTTCTGTCCAGTGTCACCTCTAGCGATTTCGCTGACTCGACAATGAGCGGTTGCCCTTGGAGTGCTGTTAGGTGCTTCATCCATTCCAGGATGGTGGATGATTTGTTGGAGGGGGCGATTAGGAGGAACTCGGTTTTGAGGGCGTCTAGTTTCAAATGTATTTCGGCTAGCCATATTTGAGGTTTTTGTAGTGTTGTGTTGAGAGCTTTGATGTCCTCAAGTGAATGGATCTTGATGTAGAGTTGAGTGTCGTCTGCATACATATGGAAATGGACCTTTGAGAGACTGAGAAGTTTGGTGAGAGGCTCCATGAAAAGGTTGAATAGTGTGGGTAAAAGGGAAGATCCTTGCGGTACTCCTAGCGTGATTGGCACAGGGTTGGACAAGGTTTGATTGACCTTGAATCTTTGAGATCTATTTTGGAGGAAAGAGGTAAACCAGGTAAGCACGGATCCGGATATTACCATTCTGAGTTTCAGTAGTTCTAGCAAGTTGTCGTGTTTGAGGGTGTCAAATGCCAATGACAAGTCGAGTAAGATTAGTAAGCAGGCTTTGTTTTGGTCAAGGATTTTTAGAGTGTTGTCAATTATGTGTGTCATGGCTGATTCAGTAGTGTGGCCTCCACGGAAGCCAGATTGGTATTGGTTAAGCAGGTTGAATTGATCAATGTGGTTGCTAAGCTGAGTGTGAACACATTTTTCCAGGAGCTTGGCTAGAGTGGGGATGTTGGATATCGGGCGATAATTATTTAGGTCTGATGGGTCAGCTGTTGGTTTCTTTAGAATACGGGATACCTGCCCTGTTTTCAGGATATCTGGGATGGTACCTTAACGGAGGGAGGAATTTATAATCTTGGTCCAGAGAGGTAGTAACAATGGTATGAAGTCTTTTAGATAGTTAGCTGGAAGTGGGTCTGTGAAGTGGTTGGAGGGATTCAGGGCGTTTAGTGTCTTCAGTAGAGAATTTTCACTATAGGTATTGAAGTAGGACCAGGATGCATTGTTTTTCAGGTTGAATTTTGTGGAGTATTTGACTGAGGCACCTGTCAGGGTGGTGCAGAGTTATTTTGCATGACCTTCAGGGATAAAAGATCATTGAGTAATTCAGTTTTTATGGCATCCAATTTTGTATTGCAATATGAAGAAAATTCCTCACAATTAGGTTGGGTGTCAGGGGTAGCCTTGGGGTGAATGGGAGCTCTCTTGTTTTGGGCTTTGATTAGATCGAATAGTTTTTGGGGCGGTTTTTGGCTTGATCTAGTTGATTCTTGAAAAAGTGGGTTTTAGATCTTCTGATCTTTTTGAAGTAGGCGTTTCTGGTTATTCTTAGTAGTTTGAGGTGTTCGGCTGATGGAGCTGATCTCCATCATCCTTCAATCAATCTAAGTAAGTGTCTGTCATCATTTAGCCTACCATCATACCAGGGTTTTGAGTCTTTTGTGGTGGTTCTTTTCCATTGTAGATGGGCTATTTTGTCTAGTAGGCTATTCATGTATTGGAAGTAGTGGTCAGTTAGGCCTTGTACATCTGTAAGGTGTTCCGGGGGACATAGATTGTTTGGAATTGCGAATGTTAGTAGGTCAGAGCCGACATTTTTCAGATTTCTCTTCCATATCTTTGTTCTCACCGGTTGTGTTGGAGGCCTTATGGCTGATACAATGACTTGAAATTAAATGATGTGATGGTCGGACCAATCAAATGGGAGGATCGAGTCGAGCTGAATGGAGTCAACTTTGGAGATGACTAGGTTGAAGGTTGCTCCTTTGTCATGTGTGGGGCTGTTACAGAATTGGTTAAGATTAAGGTCTCATAGGAAGGCTCTGAGGCTATTGACCTCTGGGTCTTTTAGGTCATCCCAGTGGAGGTTGTAGTCACCCAGGTATATTTGCATATTGTGTAGGCCGTCGTTTGTAGCAGGATTATCCATGAAGTGTTCTATGAAAGTGATGTTATCACCTGGAGGGTGGTAGAATGTGTGAAATGCGCAAATTTGTTTATTATTTCTAAAGATGTTTAAACAAAGGTATTCACAGGAGGATGGTGCTAGGGCATCGGAGTTGATCACCATTAGGTTGCTCTGATGTATGCACGCGATCCCACCACCCGGTCTTTCAAATCTGTCAAGTCTGGTGTTGTCATGGTTAGGGGGTACAAGTATGTCCAGGGTGGGTGTAGATGATTCATTTAGCCATGTTTCCGTCAGGATTAGGATGTCTGGTTTGTTTGTGAGAAGAAGATCAGCTATATCAGCTGCGTGTTTAGACGCGGACCTACAGTTTAGGAGTATACATTTTAACTGCGTCCTGTTGGGTAATATGGTGGGTTCAGATGTGAGAGAGATTCGTGTGAGGTTGCTTTCAATTATGCCTCTGTAGTTGGATCTTGTATATCTGTTTGTGTTGATAGGGATAGACTGGATTAGGGAGTGTATTTGTAAGTTATCTGTGTGCCCAGAGTTATGTGGGAGGAAGGACTGTTCATAGGAGCAAAGTAAGGCACCTAATTCTTTAGACGATAAGGAATTTTTCAACCTGGATGGGCGGGATAAGGCATTATGGTAAGGCACTGTACGCCATTTTGGGGGCATCTGCTTTTGGGAGATTTCTTTTAGATAATGGGTGCGATTAGAATTTTTGCTGTGTGGTCTCTGGTCTCAGTCCCTGCATTATCCTAAGGGGTTGTGACTTCAATGCTATAATGTACAACCAGTTGGACCGATCTGGTCTCTCCAAGAGCCTGCACCCACATGCTGCAAGAAGCCTGAAAATGTTAGCCCATGATAACTGTTTACTGGATGATTGGTGACAAGCACACCCCCATACATGTGAAGACACTTGCCTTTCAGCATTTTACAATGCATGGTCTAGACTGGACTATTGGCTGGTTTCCAAGGATGTCCAAACCTGGACCTCCACAGTGGCTCACCTGCCACACAACCATTCTGACCACACCCCAGTCTTGCTGGTGTTGCAGATCCCACAGGTGACTCCCAACACCTTCACTTGGAACCTGCCAGTGGGAAGGCTGCACAATGCAGCATTTCAGGAGGAGATCCGAAGTGAAATAACAGAGTACACAACATGGGCTCTGTGCAATCACCATCTAACTCTGGGAGGCATTCAAAGTTATGATACATGGTGCCTGTATCTCAAAACATTCTGGGGTCTTAAAAGCTATTCGGGGAACGCTGGCCTGGCTTGAAATAGATGTTCAGACTCAGGAGCTACCATACTTCCATTCCAAGGACACTGCTATCCTGGTCTGTATCCGGGATAAAATTTCGTAATTCCAAGAGGAAGCCCTCTGCGAGACTCGCTATCTACATTTTGATGCACAAGTCCAACACTATGATGAGGGTGACCGCCTGAGCAACTTCCTTGCAGGTTTGCTATGCACTCCTCATGCATCCAGCTATGTCGCCACGTTTCTAGACTCTGAGTCCAATATTGTGTTGTCCTCACTGAAGCTACTAAATGTTCTGTCTTCCTTCTATGCCCAGATACATGCAGCTACTCTGACCCTCGACTCGACCACACTAACTGAATACTTTGACACTATGCAACTGCTTTGGTTAGACCCTGCTCACCGCACCAATTTAGACTCGCACACCACTGAAACCACTGAGCATGTAATTAGGAGCCTGTCAGGGACAACGTACCTGGTCTTGATGGGCTCACCACTACGTTTTATAAAAAGTTTGCCCCACTTCTGGCCCCACACCTTCTAACCAAGTACCAAGACTCCCTAGACACGGACGTTCTACCGCCCTTGCTTAGGGATGAGGTTATTATCACCCTCCTCGAACCTAATAAAATGCCCAACTGCTATGATTCATATCAACCCCTTCCACTAATACATTTTAATAATAAAATGTATGCCAATGTTCTCGCAAATTGTTTGCTGCCCCTCCTGCCCCTGATTTTAAGACCTGATCAGTCGGACTTCATTCCTAGCCGCTCTACTTCACAAAACCTTCACAAAATGTTTGCGGTAATTCACCACCTTGATTCCCAAGTCCCTGCAGTCACTGCCTTACTTGACACCACTAAGGTGTTTGACTTTCTGGAGTGGGCATGCCTCTTTCCACTCCTGGCGCTTCTTCTCTTAAGCCTGAGTTTCATCAAGCAAGTACGGCTCCTTTACACTCTTCACACTGCTCAAGTGTGCTTAAATGGCCTAATTTCTCATCCCTTCCCAGGCACTCAGGGCACACGGCAAGGGTGCCCACTATCAACGCTACTTTTCACCATCACGATTGGTGTTGAGGTTCCGGCAGCATCACACGAACTGGGGCATACGTTTCACCACCAGGGCATTGGTGGTCTTGATTTCACTTTATACGCACGGACCCACAGGAAAACCTGGCACATCTGACATGTGAGGTCGTGCGATTTGGTGGCTATTCCGGTATTCAAGTTAATTGGGCTAAATGTATTAAATTCCCTCTCACTGACAGTACACAGGCATTTTCAACTGAGTATCCTTTGAAATGGGCAGGAGACCTGGTTAGATACCTGGGCTTATGCCTCAGTCATGATCCAAGAAGAACTATGGTGAGAAAATTAGGGCCAGTCCATGGCCTGATTGGAGGACCCTATCCCTTGCTGGCCATATTGCAATAGCGTAGATGATCATCCTTCCCAAATACCTCTTACTTAACATCACCCTCCCACTCATGGCTCACTTCCTCAAACGCTTGAAATCTAATATGGTTATTCTCATATGGTCGGGTAAACAACCACTCCTGGGAGCTCCTCACTCTACCACTCACACAAGGTGGCTTGGACACACCAGACATGACATTATATGCTTACTGTGCCCAAGCTCAATTCCTTCATTTCTGGCGATACCGAACTCCATTCCAACCACTTATGGCCATACAGACAGACCATGTGCCCCCTGTCTGTTATTTCTCCCTTTTAGAGTTCCATGAAATTGACATGGTCAATTGCTTGTGCTGGGCACGGTAGGTACTGAGGAAAAGAGCAGGACTATCACTCCTATACGCCCCCTCCATCTCACTCACCAACAATGCCTTGATAGCACCGCTTCTAGATAGGGGTGCCATTACACTCGCACATAAGCATAATATTAGACTGTTTTCAGACCTTTACCTTGACGGATGGTTCCTTCCACTCTTTAAGGCTGCGGCATCCCCACCCCTGACTCTAGTGCACATACTGCTATACTATCAATATAAAGCTACCTGCCATGAGCTACATGACACATTACCATACTCGCCGCCGGCCCTCCAAGAGCTGTAACATATCCGCAACTTCCCCTCCCCATATAAATTGATAACACGCCTCTACAATACTATGCAGAGTTCCTCACCAGTCACTCTCCTGGAGGACATAGACCAGGCCTATCTGCTGTTCAGTGGTCCTTTTGCTGCAGACAATTGGAGCTACTCTCCCCAAATTATAGACTACATCTCATTCACTTCAACTTTCTGCATCGTCTCTATCACACCCCTCTACAGCTTTTCAAAATGGGGCTAGTTCCAGACCCCCACTGTCTACGCTGCAGCTCACCACTAGCTTCGTTTATCCACCGCACTTGGCAGTGCCTGAAGGTATCATCCTTCTGAAAGGAGGTCTCCGAGCATAGACATACGATCAGCGGACACTCATTCCCCCTGGGGGGTCTGCTAGGCTATGTGAAAGATACACCCAACACGTGCTGTTGCCTCGCTGCCATGAAACTCCTGTTGGCTAAGCATAGAGTGACCATACACTGGGGTAGGAAACCCACTCCTAACATCAAAGCATGGCTATGTGATGTAGCATACTGCCAAGATCAGTTAAGCAACTTTTGGGAACTAATGCCAATCCAATCCCACCCCAGAGATATCTGAGAGCCATTTGCCTTTTTCCTTCGCCAGAGGGATTTCAGCTCACCCTTGGTGGGTGCTGTAGGTAAGAGCAGTGGGGCCGAATGGGGATGGATTTTGACAGACGACGAAGATGGAAAATTAAATATTTATTTAATTTTCATTCCTGTTCATCTGTCAAATTCCCCCCCCCCCCCCAATCCGGCCCCACCGCTCTCTCCTGCACTTGCGTGGCTGCCACCGAGGGGGATGCCCAGAAGGGGACAGCCCATTGCCACTCGCTTTAATGCCCTGAACATCATGTCAAGGTATGGTTTTCCCCTTTTGTCCCTGGTCCTGTAGATGTGACCCCTGGCAGACTTGAAAACTCATCTGCATTAAGACCATGAGTTCTTTCAATGGGATGTTATAGCCATTATAATGTTATCCTAAACTCTGTATTTGCACTAGTGTCTACATATGACAGTTTGAGCGCATCATGTGCACTGTGTTCTGATCAAGATTGTTTACTTTGTGCTTCTCCCTGCCACCTTCCACTCATCCTTCCCTTCCGCTCCCCTTGCTTTCCTACCTTCTGTTCCTCTGACTTTGTTGTCTTGTTCATAATGACAAATACCAATAAAAACAATTTTTAAAAAATGAGGATGGTTCAAAACCTAAAAGATCTCAAACTTCAGGGAAATGCATTAAAATGGGAGAATCCAGGAAAATGTGGCAAGTGAGAGAAGGTGTCACATTGCAGAAGCTTGGTCAAGAGTCTTCTTGGGTCAGGGGAATTTTTAGTATTAGCTTAAACCACACTCAGCATGAGTCAAATGGAATAAGTGTAGAGGTCTAAACCTCTCAAAGTCCAAGGAAAAGTGGCCGTCAGCTTAGACAGTGTAGACTCCAACCACTTGCACCAAAATCACTCATGTACCACCCCTCGGTTCATATTATCAAGGGTGCCATTGTGCTTTTCCATTCTCACATTGTAAGCTGCAACATTTACAAAATGACCCACATTGAATATGGGAATGACATTGTCCTTGCTCAACCTAGCCATGTTGTAACTGTTGTAACATTGCTGAATAGGGCTCTTCAATTAACGCTCTGGCTCTCCATGTTCCTTTCTTAAGGTATTCTTCTCAGGCTCTCTCTATCGCTAATACAGTGTTGTATCTATTCTCAAACTAGCAATGTATGTGATCGCACCTACAGGTGAAAAGTCATGCAAGCAGAACTGCAAAACAGTATTTTATGTAGAATGGACAACCGCCCTAGTAAGGGCAATTTTAGAATAATAAATCAATTGTGCACATGTAATATGTGTATGCACTTTTAAATACAAATGAATATAACTTATCAGTACATTGAATGAAATATGTGAAACATTAGTGCACTCATTACATAAATTCACTGTCCTTTCTAGAGTAGACACATTATAAAGAAGTGAGGATGGTTTATTCATCAAATCTCCAAAGATTATCTCATATAAGGCCAGATGTAGGTAATCCCAGATTACCGATTCTTAAATACCGAATCATACCGATTCGATATTTAAGAACTGGCAATCGGGATGTAGGTAATTTTACCGATTTAATTACCGAATCGGTATGATTAGGTAATTACCGAATCGGTATTTCCCGATTCGGTAATTGCCATTCAATTCCTATGGGCCTGGGGGCCCATAGGAATGAATGTCAATTACCGAATCGGTAAATACCGATTCGGTAATTGGGGGAAACATTGAAGGGTGGCAGGGTGTCACTTTGACACCCTGTTGCACCCCTCAATTGTGCATGGGTGCACATGTTGCAGACATACATGCCCTTAGGGCATGTATGACTGCAACATGGCACTGTTTAAAAAGCAAAAGAAATGCTTTTTATAGGGTTTTCATAATTTACCACCAACTTCTAGTTGGTGGTAAATTAAGAATTCTTAAACCCCTGTAGCACTGATTACAGTGCTACCTACATGTCAAAATACAGATTCGGTAATTATACCGATTCGGTATTTTACCGATTCGGTAAAATTACCGAATCTGTATTTTAACATGCCCCTACATCCCAAACTCCAAATACCGGTCGGTAACGGCCGAAATCGGCTGTTACCGACCGGTATTTGCCTTCCTACATCTGGCCCTTAATATGTTGATGTCACACAGTGTTATGTATGCATGCATGCACTTCAATAATGATGTCAAATGCAACACCTTTAATATTAATGTTGTTAGGCCCCACAGGAAAAATGTGCTAAATGCACATTTATTTTATGTATTTGTGACATGTAAAAGTGGGCCTACAATTACACTGCTTCAAACCCAATGTTATCCTATGGGACAGGTAGGCCTCACAGTAGTGAAAAGCAAATGTAGGAGTTTTTCACTACCAGGACATGTAAAACCTAAACGTACACGTCCAACCTTTCAATAACAATGAATCCTGCTTCATGGGCTACCTAGGGCCCACCTTAGGATTGACGTATGTGCGATAAAAGGGGTGTTTAAGGTTTGGTTAGGGGTATATACTGCCAGGTCAACTTGGCAGTGTAAAACTGCATCCAGGCTGCAGTGGCAGGCCTAGGGTATGTTTTAAGATGCTACTTAAGTGGGCGGCACAATAAGGTCTGACGGCCTACTAGTAGCAGTTACATTTACAGGCCCTGGGTATATGGTAGACCACACTACATGAGACTTACAAGTACATTAAATATGCCAATCAGGTGTAAGCCAATTAAACCTTCTTTAGGGGAGTGAGCACAAACACTTTAGCACAGGTCAGCATTGGTAAAGTGCACAGAGTCCTAAGACCAACAAAATGGAATTTCAGCAAACAAAATCGAAGTAAGTAGGAAAAACGTTTGGGGGGAAACCTACCCTAAGGCTGACAGGTCTAAAAGTATCACTCATAACAGTGCCCGCTTCCCATCTATGTTTCCATAACTATGCAGGATGAGGACAACTACTGTAATGGCTTGCTTCTAAATCTCAATAAAATTAGAATGATGCAATTCCCACATATCTGAATTTTCTAATTTCATTAATTTCGTCTTTTGTAAATAATACGTAAAGTACCCTGCACTTGCAAGGCCGGAGCACTTTGTTAGCGGTGTGTTAATGTGTTTTTTTTCTGAATCTGAATAAATCCTTTTCAGAAAGGTCAAGGTGCACATTGACTATACAGCTGTATGAAATCTACATCTGCACGTTAATAGGATGATCTTCTCTGCCCCCGCCCTACTTGTTAGGTGATCGGGGGAAGTCTTTTTGAATGTAATGGCCCTGGAAAACGTACCAGGGACATTCGTCACTTAACATCTTTTGAAAAAGATGCTGCTTTTGACCTTGTTTACATCAATCGGCAAGAAAACACATGTGAGAAAAGAAATCAAAAACTGGTCCAGGTAAACCTTGACTCCTCTTTGATGAAGTCTTAGAACACTAAGTACAAATATTTTCAAAGCAGTCTTCGTGACTGCCAGAAAAGCAACCGTTCCTGAAGCCTCAAAGAAGTTTAGGCTCCCATTTTGTTATAGACATATCAATTCTATTCTGGAATATCGAGTAGGGAATATTGTATTCAAAATATTGAGGACAAAAATATCGAAAGGTATGTGCATATAGGGAAGTATAGATGTATTATTCTTAACTCTATATCCACGTACCTTGAAAATATATATAGGTGTAGTTAGTTATAAAAAATGTATACATCTTTCTATAATATTGTCCTAAATATTATGGCTACGATATTAACGTATAACAGTATTCCCTACTAGATATTTACGACCCACAGCGATGATGCATACTGATGATTGTGTAATTAAATATTGTGTCTATTTCTCCCTCATTCAGACTCAACGTTACTATTAAATTTTGTTGTTGCCAGTGAAGTTGCCTTTAGTCAGGTAGAAAGTGGGCCTAGTCATACCTGTGTTTAGTAGTGACCGTTTTTGTATTTTTCATTGCACTTTAACCATTGGTATGTTTTTATTGGCAAAAGTGGAAACAAACTCATCCAGTTTTGGTAAAAATATATAAAGTGGTACTGAAGCCCTCCACTTTGAGGAGCAGATATACTAAGATGAGGGGCTTCATTAAATAAAAGGGAGAGCAGAACAGGCCATATCTGCTAAGAAATTGTGCCGTTGCTCTTTTACCAAGCACTTGCCCGCTTTAGGCTCTTGCAACATCTCTCATACACTTGCGCCATAGTGCAAGGGTGTTTGCGTGATGCCAAGCTATGTTTTTGAATTAGAAGGATACCCTTTCACTAAAAATACAATGCTTTGACAAAGTTTAAAACACTTCTTACTTTGTATGTGTGCTGTGCAGCATAGCAGACATACAAAAATGCAATCGTTTAGAGAAAAGAAAGCTTTTCTCCAACTTATACCTGTCTCAAGGAGTTGGCTTTTTTATTCAAATCCCTGTCTACCAATGTTAGTATATAGGGATTTGCGTAAAAACCCCTGGGTGGCTGCATGGGAATTCAAATGTACCACCGACGGTACGCCTTTTTGAGGCAAAGTAGTGCATAGAGCTACTTTACATTTCTTTAGAGCTACTTTCCAAGGCAACTTAGGATCTGCATTGGAAAGTAAATCCCCATACTTCACTTTATGCTGGATTTGCCTCCCTTTTGTTAGAAAACGTTAGTATAAGTGTTAGTAAATTTCTCTGAGTTAATGCAAGAACTAGTCAAAAATGGTGAGTAGAGATTGTCCCTCTCTCTGTTTCTGACTTGTTCTGTCTAAAATGAATGCATTAACTCAGACAAAATTCTGAGCCATATGTATGAACTTTAGATGCCTCAAGCGCATTGAAAGGTGCTCAGCACTGCGCTGAGTCAGTGCACCTTATCGCAGCACGGCTCCAGGTTACTGCGCATCCCCTGGCTGATTGCATTTGCACTTACTAGCCTAATACACCCTGGGGAATTGACAAGTGTCCCTTTAAACTACATAGCCTGGGTTTTAAAGTTTGCTTATTGTTTTGTTGCTAGTCCATTTGTAGTACCTTAACTAGGGAAGCTACCAAGGCATGTGGAAATATGTTGCTTGTGGACTCCTAAAAAATACTGCATTAAAAAGGGTCACTACACTATATTTTCCTTGACACCCTCCAAACAACAATGGCATGAATTGGAATATGCAATGTGTAAAAAAAACTAATTGCATTCCATGTCTTCCAAAGAAAAAGCTAACAACACCTTGTACTGGGAGAAACTTTATTCCAGGAATTCTATAGTGAGTTAATGCATATCTCTAAAAAATAGCCCTCACTACGAGTATGGCACTTTCTGGTGCAGGAATATCAGAGGGGTGAAATCTCTGATTACTGCTGGGTTCTCTAACAAATAGGAAATAGTTGGAAATACTCTGTAAAAATTGGGGTTGGGAGCTCTGCAAAGGCGGGATGCAAACAAGTTTTGCTCCACCATGCCGCTGTAGGGGTTGGGTTGGGTCCAGGCCGTGTTTCTGCTCATATCCCCTGCAGCCTAGAAAAGGATCTTGAATCTCGGACTTAGAATGATCAGATCCAGAGTTTGCAGACCTGAGAATTCTTGGCCCAAAGACACTTGGAATTGCAAATGGTAGAATTTAACACAGAGTTATGGCTTAGGGTGAAATTACACCACATGTAATGAGGGTCTACATGAGCATATAACCTTATTAATATGGAAACGCCCTCTACGCAGGAACGTTGGGCAAGATCCTGAGACGACTGCAATGCATCCTGAATGCCTCAGCATGTCTGATCCTCGACATCCCCCGCCGCAGCCACATCACACCCCACCTGAGAGACCTGCACTGGCTCCCCGTCAATAAGAGGATAACCTTCAAGCTCCTGATCCACGAACACAAAGCTCTCCACAACACGGGCCCAGCATACCTCAACAGACGACTCAGCTTCTACACCCCAACATGGCAGCTCCACTCCGCTGGCCTCGCCATCGCCACAGACCCCGCATCCGAAGAACTACCACCGGCAGCAGATCCTTCTCCCGCCTCGCCCCCAAGACCTGGAACACCCTCCCCACCAACCTACGGCAGACCCAAGACCTACTGGCCTTCAGAAGACTCCTCAAGGCCCGGATCTTTGATCAGTAGCAGCACCCCACCCCGAGCGCCTTGAGACCCTCACGGGTATGTTGTGCACTTTACAAGTGTCCTGATTGATTGATTGATTGATTAATACCCACAACAAGAAGAGGGAACAGTAGATGACAAGGTATACTCTAGCAACGCCAAAGTAAGAGTTCCCTCTAAATTGGGTACCATATCAGAATTGTCCATTAGCCAGTGTACTATTAGCAGGGAGATGGGCGATTGGGGCATAATGGCACACATAAACACACACTCATGCATTCACACATGCACACACGCACACACGCACACACACACACACACACACATCCATTCACAACACTCACTCCTATATATTCATGCACGCACCAACCATTAAAAATAAAATCATACCTGCGCAGCTCTGCCTTGAATATCTTATAAGGGTTGGGACTTCTGCTTTCCTGCTCTGACTTACCATTGATCAGCAATGAGGAAGGCAGCAGTTCCTCATTAGTCACATAGTGGGATAGGGTCAGTGACAGTGCTGACCCCATCCCACTCTTTGGTGAGGTGTCAATGATTGACAATCAGCCTGGCCAGGTGGGAGGCAATCAGTGACGCTCCCCCTCATCACAAGTATGAGGGCCTCGAGGTGATTTGTAAGGCTGAAGATGTCACACCCACAGGAACTGTGACATCTTCAGCCCAGCAAAGTTCAGCTCAGGCAGCCAGGAGCCTGTGCATTTAGCACATGTTTAGCTCCTAGCTGCCTGACCTGTAAATAAAGTGACTGTCGGGTTGGCATTTGGTCAATCTGACAGACATTTTCTATAGTGGCCAAAAGGTGAGGGACATGGCCCTTCAGCCCATTAGGATGAGCCGTGGCTGCTATTAGCACCGGAAAATGGACGAAAGTTCAGAACACCACAACATATAAATACCTCTAGGTAACGCAGTCTTCAAAATCAGCCCCATAAAATATTGATGCAAATACCAAATTGATCTAATCATTCATTCTAGAGTGTGCTGAAGTTTTTTTTAAATTTTTATTAAAGTTTTGTATAGCGCTAGCTAGACCCGTAGGTATCAGAGCGCTTCACATACATAGTGTGCAAAGCCGAAGGGCCTTACATTACCTAGAAGGCTGACAGTAAGTAAGCAAACCACGGATAAAGAATACAGTATGAACAAAAAGTAACTGTGCAGCGGAGGGGGAGGGGAAGAAAAAAAGAAAAACAGGGAGGTGGCATTATGTTATGCATCATTTCAAAGAGAAATCAAAAGACCTATGTCCATGAAATTGGAATGACAGCTGAGTTAATTGATTTGCCGGTGAGAGTAATCCATGCAAACATGTTTGGGAGGGGGGGGACAGCTCAAGAAGGAGGATTCTTCACAGTGCCACGTGTAGCACAAATGACATAATTATCTCTTTGACAACCTCTGTATGCTAAGGCATAGGATTTATATAAGTCCAGTTCAGTCTCCTACATGCTACCTCCTCCTGTGCTTGGCTATTGGCGTAGGTGCACAGTTGTAGCCTCTTAAGCACATGCATAGGCTTATATGCCAACCCACTCAAGCGTTAATGTATAGTTTTGTATTGCAGCATCAGAAGCTTGGGTACATCCTTATGTGCTCAGGGCAATTCTCATATGCACTGTGAAACCTCAGCAGTCCAAGCAAAGCAACATATGCACAGGTATAGCCCCATAAGCAGAAGTATAGCCTTCTATTTCAGCTATAGTTTATATGCTCAATGCAGCCTCGCCTTTGAAGGTATAGTTTCAGATGCTTCATAATAGTCAATTAAGCATAGGTATAGCCTCTCATGCTTGTGTATAGTCTTATATACTGATGCAGAAGTTTATAAGCATGGGCATCAGCATGAGGCTGACGCAGCCACAAATGTACATCTGCAACCTGTCATGTTCAGGCCTCATGTGCCCAGCATAGAATCATAGGTACCAGTATAGCCATATCATACATGGCACTAGATCAGATTCAGTCAGGAGACTCCGGATTTTCAAGCCAAAAATTACTACATTTGGCTGTCTCCCAACTGAAATTCCCTCTGCAGCAAAAGAAGTCAACAGGGGAAATACATTCTCCTGATTATTTTCTTAAAACCTCCCACTTTCCTCTTTTAAAATGTTTACATGTACGCCCAATGCACATATATTGTCTCATCAGCTAGCATACATCTTCATATCTTCTGGACAGACTTAAAAGCACAGTGCTACCTCGTATGCACAGATTTAGTCTAATGTGTCAAATGTAACCTCGTGTATCAATCAAGTTTTGCAACTTGTGTGACAAGGGGGTTTGAGGTGTAGCTGACCAATGAGAAGTCTGCCCCCCGGATAGATTGGGAGGGTGATACAGTCCTAGAATGACCATTTTGTATTGGGCTGCTTGCGTAGTCCAATCATATATAAGGAATTAATTTGGGCTCCGCGCCACTATTTTAAGTTTAGGTAACCTGGTGGTTGATGGAGGGAGTGTCTTGGTGATTTTTTGTGGTTTGGTGCTTTGCGGTGTCGCAGTTTGGTAGTGATTGTGCTAGTGTAGCTTATAATGCGCCTACCTGGTAATGTCAAGGCAGGGCCGGTCTTAGGAATTGTGGGGCCCTGGGCGAAATGGAAGATGCGAGGCCCCTCTAATTTTCATGTGACATCACATCCGGGGCCGGCGGCGGGGCCCCCCTGAGAAACACACACACTCTCGATATTATTAGACGGACGGAAGAATGCACTGTGCTGTGCTCACCACTGCGCAGCGCTTTTCCCCAGGCCATCATCATTTATTATTCCCGCAACTGCGGGGCCGGCTGCGGGGCCCCCCTGAGAGCGAGGCCCTGGGCAGCTGCCCATACCGCCCATGGCTAGGACCGGCCCTGTGTCAAGGGATGCTCGTGTCGAGGAGGCGATGAGGCTGCTGCAGGATCCAGAAGGCTTGACCTCATGGCGGGTGGTGGGGCCGCATTGTTGGGAGTCCTGCCCGTCCAGCATGGTGGGTGTCAGAGGGAAAGTGGCGTGTAGTGGAGCCTCACATGATGGGGTAAGTGAAAGGGACCGGACCCCAAACCTTGCTTGAGAGGAGGTACAGGAGGAAAGTGAGCGGGTACGGATCATTGGAGACGTGACCTAGGTGCCAGCGTTGCCACGGCAACATCCGTGAAGGCGCTGAACATAGTGGAGGGAAGCACAGTGGCCCCATATCATACTCTCCATGTCTACAGGGCAGCTAGGGAGAAGGCTGGTCAGGAGCGGTAGGTATCAGCAGAGTCACCCACCAGATATGCAGCACGAGTGTTTGCGGGGAAATATGCGTGCAGATTCAGCTGAACTGCTTGCAGTATTTGCTGAGGAGGAAGGAGAGTGGCAAGGGGGTTGACAGGGGTCTGGGAGCTAGGGTAACCAACTGGCATGGGTGCAAATTCAGGACGGTCAGCGTAAAAATTCAGGACAAAAATTCAGGACAGAAGGTCAAAATTCAGGACAAAAATTTGGGACAAAATATAAGTTTTACAGACATATCAGAGGAGGTGGCACAATCATATATATATAAGTAAATAGACAACCAAAATAAATACAAGTCAAAATAAGTTTATATAAGGTTGCGCCAACCGTGCACTTCACAGTTTTTCAGTATGCGTGCAGCTTTGCAAAGCGACATCGGGCCCTTTCGCCAATCAAGATTTGTGCTAGTAACAATAAACATTAATAAATAGTATTTTTGTATTTGTATGTTGAAATCTGTCTTTTAAATGTACAGTGAAAACGCTGTTAGTTATTCTATTTTCTCCAGCATGGTGCCAAGACAAAAGCAGAATGCTTTGCCCTAGTCCCATGCAGGAGAAGGCACACCACATGCTGTCACTACATTTGGGCTCATTGTAATTCTAAAGTGCTAATCAGCTGCAGTCTCAGAATGACAATCGGCCAGTCCACAGTCTGCGCCAGGTCCGGGAGGGGTCTCTGCAAGCAGCCTCTACAGATTAAAAGTTAAGAGTGAGAGGCTCCGAGTGAAATCTTTTAAACTCACGGGGCCTCTCGCACGGGAAACAACATTCCTTACTGAAATTTCCTATTTCGATTTTAGTATGATGCCTGTAATGCATCCGTAATTTGAGATCCCCAAATTACGGACGCCTTACAGACATCATACTGAAATGACGGATGGTCCGTGAAATTTACGGACGGTTGGTCACCCTACTGGGAGCTTGGGTCCGATTTGAGGGAAGCCTCATGCTTGGTCAGTAAGCAGAGTGAGGCACTACGCCTGATTAGTGGGCTTGGGCGGAGTTCGCAGAGTTCCGCGAAGTATCTGAAAAACTCCATTGCTCTGCAGGCAGCAGAGTGCATTTGTTCACACACTTGACTTGATGCTAGTGAGCGCGAGCAAGGAAAAACTCTGCTTTGTGGAGCGGAGATTTTCAGAACTCTGCAAAACTCTGCAAACTCCGAAAACGGAGCAGAATTCACCGCCCAGGCCTACTGATGAGTGGGCCAAAGTGACAGGGAGGTGGTGAGGTCTCCGTGCCCTGAGAGTGACATAGCAGACTGGGGGAGATCAGATATCTTTGATCACAGGGAGAAGGAGGTGAGGGAAGGGGGATACAGGGTTGCACACTTGGATGCGTATTTTGGGAAAGGGGATCCTTGCAGTGGGACACATTGGGGCCACGGCCCAAGGAAACTGATGATGGTCTTTTGGGGAGGGGGAACTCATCCCGGGTGAGAGGAAGGGGGTGGCTGCAGGGGAAAGCTAGGGTACTGCCTCTTAATTGGTAGCGACCATGTTGGAATGATGCGGGGAGAATAACGACCGGGATGAGCAGTTATTGGAGGATGAGAATTTAATTGAAATGCATCTGCAGCAGCCAAAGGGGGGTTGTGGGGGGAAGGGGGAAGTGTATGTGTTATGCGGAACGATAAGAGACTCCAGGAGATGGTGCAGAGCCTGGCGGGTGAGGGGGATGTCAGGGCAGGCATAGGGTACCAGCGCACCAGTCCTTTTGTCTTTTTTACAGGTGCCAGAGTGGCAGATGTTTGGACTCGGTAGAGCTGGAGGCAGCTTGTCAATACCAAGGAGTAGAGAGGGCTTGACCCAGGGCGGTTTACCTGACGTCAATCCCTTCATGGCCAACACACGAAGGTCCAGGATGACCTTGTTCGCCCACCAGCTAGTAGATCTAGGACAGCCTCTGGTACACGCTCCTTAACGGACAGGCGAGAGGCATCGGCAGAGCAGCCGGGGCAGGTTAATCCAACCCTGTCCCTGGTGCTGCATGTCGCACTTTGGCTGTGACTTCTAAGTTGGTATCCAAGCGTGATATGAGTGTGGGCCCCAGTTAGGGCAAAATGGAGGACCCAATAGGGGTCACAGTACTGGACTATGAGGAGGATAGCCTGAAGGGAGGCAAAGTGCGGGATGAGGAGGCAGAGTCGGTTACATGTTATCACAGAGTGGGCGGCTAGGTTGGCAGAGCTAGAAAGGCTCTGGCAAGGCAACAGCATGGGCACTGACCTTGGCATCAGGTAAGTATAAGGACACTGCAGGAGCACCAAAGATGGTTTCTACAGGCGTGGATGATTGTGGCCTGGTAAGAGGGGAGGGGGAGCAATTCAAGCTACCTAGCTGATGAGGGGTGATGCCCCAAAACCGGTCCCAGGATGCTTGTTTCTGGTCCGTGGAGGAGTTGGCTTGGCAGCTCAGGCTGGACTGTTCCCGTGAGGCACAGGGTCCAGACTGACTTGCATATAGCTGGGCCTAAACTGGGGTGGCATGTGAGCAAAGGAAAAATGGATTTAACCGAGATTTTTTGGCTGAGGGGAATGTTTGATTTGCTCTGAAGTCAGTCCATCATCTGTGTGTCTTTTGCTTTCTCGCTCTAAGCGTGCCGGGTATGCCCAGACGTGGGTCCCAGGCTCACTGTGCCACTGGATTCGAGCTAGCCTAGCTGATTAGGCGTGATCCCCTCAAACCAGCCAAGATATGCTTGTTTCCGGTCCAGGGAGGACCTGGCTTGGCAGCTTGGGCATGACTGTTCCCATGAGGCACAGGGTCGAGACTGATTTGCATATGGCTGGGTCTAAACAGGGGTGGCATGGTCAGCAAAAGGATGATGGATTTAACCCAGATCTTTTGACTCGGGGTGAATGTTTGATTTGCTGTGCATTCTATCCATCATCTGTGTGTCTTTTACTTTCTCGCCCTAAGCTCACCGGGTGTGCCCAGATGTGGTTCCTAGGCTCACTGTGACACTGGATTCAAGCTAGCCAGGTTGATGAGGGGTGATGTTCCGAAACCAGTCCCAGACTGCTTGTTGCTGCTTCAGGGAGGACTGTTCCATGAGGCACAGGGGTAAGACTGATTTGCATATGGCTGGGTCTGCACTCTGTCCATCTTCTGTGTGTCTTTTGACAAGAAACTGGGACTAGATGTCAAGGAACTCAAAATGAAGCTGTAACCGTACATGGGCATTACTGAACTGTTGGGGGCTTATCTCATGATAGCTATGAAGGAGCGTATTTCGAAGAGCGAATATTTGGAGATGTTAAAGCTCTTACATAGAGAGGTTCGCTGCAAGGAAGGTTTGAAGAAGGAAGAATATGAGTTGGCAAAGAAGTCAAAGGTACCCCTCACAATAGAGAATTGGACCTCGGCATTTTTAATTTACACCAGCATATATTGCAAAAAATATCTGGAGCGGTGCATGGCCATGTTTAAGTCCCCGAGTGTAATGCAGAAGGCTCAACTCACAGGGGTTTATGCTTGGGCCCAATACGATGAAGAATTTAGGGTGCCCTTGGCCAAGTGGGGGGGATCGGAATCAGATTTACAGCAGCACACCATGGGTGCCGCAAAGTTGGGTAAGACTATTTTTACAGCAAGTGGCCTGCTGATTATATGTCAAGGTCGTCCTACCCGGGGCAGGATGGTGGTAGCTACAACACAGCCAGGGTCTGAGGGTACCTGCTTGTATTTCAACAAGGGAATGTGCACACAGTACTGTAAATTTCACCATACATGCTCAAAATGCGGTGGATGGCACCCCCAGGTTAACTATTTTGGAGCAGGTGGGCGTATCAGACTAAGGCAGCAAGGCTGTGGCAGCAGTATGGGGAGGTCATGGGGCACCAGAAGCAGCAATTCACAGGTTCCAGAGGTGGGAGGGGGCCCCAAAATCGGATGCAAAGTAATCATGCTCCTGTTAAACTCAAAAGGTTAGAGTATTTGGCTGGGGTTTTATAGGTGACCAGAAGATGCACAGCTGTTACGGGAGGAGTTTTGTTGGGTGTTCCAGTTGGGTTACGGTGCTCAATTGGAGTGGTGCTCAAGAAGGAGTAGGGTCAATTCCGTTTGATACAGCATCTGTCCTGACTTTTTCTCGCTCACAGTGGGGGCGATTCTGGGGTCTGGCCAAGGACGCAGACAGAAACCAGACGCCCATGCTGGTCCATAGGCAATGCCCAGTGGTACGACTGGTGATAAGGTCCATCACAGAGTTGACATGGATAACATATAGCCAGGCATGGACGGAATTCTTAGCATCAGGACCGCGGTGACGGTAGGAAGCTTGGTTGTGGGCGGAATATGCAATTCAATATATTTTGGAACCAAAGAACAGGGGCTTATCTCAGGTTACCATTGCAGGAAAATTGGCTGGAATTGCCTTTATGGGAAAGTTGTTATGGGGTTACCCTCTGAATGTGGGGGAATTGGGCCGTAGAATGCTGGAGGGCTGGGTGCGGGAGCATGGTCAGGTGGGCCCGGCACACATTCTGTAATCTTCTAACTTACTTTGCAAAGTTCTGCGCCAGTTCCCAGAGGTGTTCAAGGACGTGTTAAAGAATTGCCCATTCTCTACCCTGATGGTGTGGATTTTTTTAGGGCTTTCTGGGTTTCTGAATTTCTGGGGAGTGGGGGTGTGTATCAAGTCAAGTGGGAAGACATTTTCAGGATATCAGGCTGTTTAGAAATTTGGCTCTGTTGCTCCAAAACCAAACAAAGAGTGAATGGGAAGAGCGTCATATTGCACACATTTGATTCATCACGGCCCTGCCATGTAGAGTGGGGTGAGCACTGGGCAATTTGTTTTGCATCAGACTCAGTTTTTTTGTTTCATCATTGTGAATTTCTTACTGCTTGTCTGTTTCCTCCTAGGTGGTGGTGAAACCAGAAGCTGAGGAGATGGCCATCTGGGTGGTGGGCCACACATTTATTAAGTGGACAGCTATACAGGCTCAACAGAGTGGTCTGGGATCCAATCTACGCTTCAATAACTGTTTGTTTTCTATTACTTGGAAGGGGAATGAGGGCATGTCCGAGAGAGATTTATTGTTGACATTGAGTGGCATGATGGAAGATGGGAAATGACAGGACTTGTTGATTCTTCACCTAGGGGAAAACATTTAGTCAAAGAGAAAGGGGTAGTTCTGATGAGGAATATGTAAAGGAACTAATTGTTTTGTTCTGTGGACAGAGTTTGTGCTACGAAGGACTTAGAGAGGGATGAGCAAGCCAGCAGCCATAAAAAGGGCAAGGAAGAAACTGAATAGGGAAATGTCACTTTTTTTAAGGTGGATCGGTTTTGGATGAAATTGCAAATTAGACATAACATTTTCCCATTCAGACAAAAAATTTGAAGCCATGGAGTTTTTCAGGGGAGACAGGGTGCATCTGTAGTGGATAGGAATGGATCTGCATTTGTTGGAGCTTAGAGAAGCGTTGGTCAGGACTTGTCATATTGGGCGTTAGGGGCTCAGGTTAGTAACACACTTGTGGGTGGGCAGAAAAGGGGCAGGTTCCTAACCACCTTTTCTCAGTGGCAGAGGACTAGAAAGTTTGCCAGGGGTTGGCAGAAGTTTGGTTGATGTTGCCAGTTGATGAACTGTGTGCAAAGGGAGGGTAGCCAGGCAGTTTAACGTTCAGTTTAGGATAGGCGGTTACTTACAGGTTCATACATACAGTCATAGGATGTAGGGGGAATAGAAGTTGGACATTTTGAAATGCACTACATTTAAATGAGTTAGTTGCGGGGGTGAGTATGTTGTGGGGACCTTAGGGTGGGGATGGGGGTTGGTTCCCTTGATGTTTAGCTAAGTTTTAGTTGTGTAAGGAAGTTGGCCTGGAAATTTTCTGATGTGCACCTGTTTCAATAAATTAGCATTTTTCAGGTTTTTTTGCTGAACCCCTCAATCCCAAGGTGTTGATGGTGGCTGCCTGCACTGACTCATCGCTAGCATAGGCCACTCGGAGCATGGAAGAGATAACTGTGATGGCGGAGTGATGCAGTGCTGGGGAACAGGGGGACTGGCAATCGCTGATCCGAGCTGTGGGTAAAGCCTTTCCCTGGGTGCAGCTTGTCGGGTTATGTGAATATGGGGCAGTCTACTGGATGTGTGATATGGCCCTGTGATTTGATGACTGCTTTGACAACACTGACAAACTCTCAGAAATATGCAGGACTCATCGTTTCATATAAAGATGTTTTACAGCCCCACAACTCCCTCTGCAAAAATAAGCAACTATCTGACTTCTTGGCTACAAAACAAGTCGCGGTTCTGTCCAGTCATATTAAATCCTACCAAACTACAGCTTCCAATAGATTGGCCACTAAAAAAAAAACTTCAAAACAGGTGCTGCTTCTATACACAGATTCTATTAATTAGGGAGGACCAATTAGTTAGGAATCTCCTCTGCAATATTGTGGTATTGAAATTTCCCAGGCCAAAGGAGAACTAAATATAAGTCACTCAGGCAACCTAGTGGCACATGACCTAAGTGAAGGCTTGAAACGGGAGCAGGAGGTTACAGCAGAAAGGTCTCAACCGTATCCTCTTTTTCAAATATCTAAGTGGATAGATCAACCAAAGAGGTGCCCCCCCCACCCCAGTTTACATACTTAAGAACACGCTGGTCTCCTTTCTCTCACAAGGTTATGTACCTATTGTAACCGTGTGCGTCGGTTTCGCCCAGTGCTAGAGGGAAGTACAATCTGTCCAATTAATGCCCTGTGCACAATGCAATAGTTTTTCAGATTTGAGTGGACCATGATGTCCTTGTCTTCTCTCACAGTGACAATAAATTGTATAATACCTGGAGTTAAGTTCTTGCTACGAGAAATAAATCATACTGAATAGTATTTGCTACTATTTGAAGGCTTGTGCTTCCTTGTAAAGGCATTGTCGTGTGCATTCTATGAGAGAGTAACCTTTGATTTCTCATGTCATTTACTATGTTCTGTTCTATGATGACACCATGAAATGTGTCCTTTGCACTATAGTATACCTGGTCTGGTGTTATTGGGCCACATTTCCTTTACTTAGCATAGCTCAATTATTTATGCCATGCCAGGGAAAATAAATGTGGCTGTGTTTATCCTTACAGTGCATACCTAAAATGCCTTATATTGAGAGAGTGCAGTGTAACTGAGTTGCCCCCTTGTGCTCTGCATATGGTTATATATTCTTGATATGGGTATATACTTCTGGAATTTACACTTTCATGCCAAGCTTGGTGTAATTTCATTCAGAAAAAAATCCTATGGAAATTATCTACGCCTGCGTGAAAGATGTGCATGAAATTTATCATGCTGAACTCAAATTGGGTAACCTAGTTTGTTTGGCAGTTTCCTGCAGATTTTTTTAACAGAACCAAAGTTATTAAAACAACAAAAGAAATCCATTTGCAATAGAAACTCTGACCTAAGCATTACACACACTGGCTTTTCGTAATTATACATAAGTCTGAGTTTCCGTAGGAAGAGCACTTTTCGTTTTGCCAATAACTTTGGAGCCATTTGACGATTTTTTATGAAACTTTAAAGAAAGGTTTAGCCACCTCAGCTCCTTCCTGGAAATAATCAGGGTGATCCGTCAAGCGAGGTCAAGAAAAAGGGGGGGGGGTCTCAAAGCATTTTTCCCCTTGCAATTTCTGTATGGAAAATTAGATGATACAGAAAATAATGCTGGACCGAATTACCACCTTTGGCACAAAGCTAGACATTTACTCAGAAAGCGTGCTTTCTATGATTTGGTGTAAATCCTTTTAGCCGTTTTAGAGAAACTAAGGTAAACAAAATAGCATAACTAGTGCTTCAGTACAAAACAGCACAATAAACCATTCTAATTGGTTGAGCCCATAGGACTGAGACCGGTCCTGCTGGAACCAAGAGCTGTGATTGGCCCGCAGTAAGATGAAGAGAAATGGACTAGAGGATTCTAAATTTTTTGCAATGGTGTACAGAAAAATATATGGGGCGGTGTACGGATACCCTGACACACTACCCCTAGTAGGGTAGGGTGGGGGGGGGGAGGTCCCAGAGCGACTCTCCCTGATTTAAGAAATTAAGAAACAACATTTGGGTCATCATGTTCTAGTGGGACTGAAAAGGCTGTGGACGGAGGTGGCTTAGCTGCAGAGGTATTGTAATAAGATCTTACAGTGGTAATATACGTAAGTAGAGTAGTAGGATTTTAACTTTTATTAAAACAATGATAGAAATTCACTAAAAACACAAAGGTTAAAATGGAGTTATATATAGCTCTTCTTTAAAACAGTAGTTTTGTGTTATTAGAAGACCTAGGTATAACTCCACTTTAACCTTTTTATTTTCCAGAGAATACATATATGTTTGCGTGTGTGTGGGTGAGTGTGTGTGTGTGTATGCATGTATTTTTATGCAGATGTCTAGAGCAGCTGAGTAACAATTCAAAGAGGTGACAGATACATTTTTAACAATAATTCCGAAAGGTTCTTAGGTCAAATGCACAAGTATGTCTCTTCAGAATTATCCTTAAAATCCCTTGTCATTTCATTAGAAAAATTACAAAAAAAGGAATTCAATAAATGTTGAGAAGCAACAACTCTACAAAAGTATGTTAATGTGTGGAGAATCCCATGAGATCTACGTATCTACACTGCCACCACTTGGGAAAACCCTATCCCACAATTTTTAGAAGAATGGTCTTCAAAATGCACTTTGAGGTCTAAGGGGATGTTGAAAATCCTAATAAAATATATGTGGATTGACAGATATCATATCCGTTTGAGAACTGCTAATAATAAGAAGGAATTATTGAAATGTAATATAGACAATGACCAAGACACAATTAAGAAATTTAAATCGATGATGAAGGCAGACAATTATAAACATGAGATTAAATTTACCAAAGTTTCGAAGAGATAAACAGGGTTATTTGAGTGGCATTGCATTGGTATTTGCAAAATGTTAACACATTTTAAGAACAGGCAAAAGTAAATATAGAAATACACAATTATAAACAACTCTCGCCTTTGCATTTAGAGTGGACTGAGAAGAGGATTATGTAAGTAATGAAGTGGGGAACCCCTGGAAATAATATTAGTGTAATTTTTTAGACTAGAATCAGAGATTCCTCAGAATCTGCAGGCCACTTGTCTAAATATATTATGCACTTTATATCTACTGCCTGGGGAAATGAAGGATGATATAATTAAAAGTGAATCTACTGATACCAATGAATCGGTGTTCAGAGGTTTGGAACTTATAAAGCATGATTTCATTTTGTCTATAAAATAATTAAAAGAATATCTTTATATTCCAATATTGTTAGAAAAGACACACATGGCAGTAGTCCACCAAACCATTTGCCTTCACACCTTCTGTTTTGCTGAATTTGTTTTTTCTTGACTTAGGACTCTGTGCACTTTAGCACTGCCAACCAGTGCTAAAGTGCGTATGTTCACTCCTCCAAACATGATAAAATTGGATTACAACCAATTGGCACATTGAATTTACTTTCAAGTCCCAAGTAAAGTGGTAATACATGTACTGAGGGTCTGTAAATTAAATGCTACTATTGGGCCTTTTATCTCACAACAATATCCCATTGGGCATCATTTTAAAGGATTTGTGTCATTCATACAATACTTCAGACCAATGCATTGCATATATAAATTAATTACAAGAAAGATATGGCCAGCAATAATCATAAAAAGTATTATTTCATAGTTTTCCTTTATATATATATATATATATATATATATATATATATATATATATATTCACTGAAAAAAACATAGGTTTCACACACGTTATAGTTAGGAATTAGCATTTAAAAAACCTTGGAAATTCACTGAAAAAACCATAGGTTTCACACATGTTATAGTTAGCTGGACATTTCACTCATACAAAACCTTTGAAATTCCCCTGTTATAGTTAGTTCAGCTAACTATAGCTCGCGAGCCCGCAATGCACTGCTGATGACGTCACATATTACATCACTCATGACATGGTCAGTGACATCACTCATGACATCACTGATGACATCTCAAATGACATCACCGATGACACCATCTTTGTGAAAGGGTGGCAGAGCTCCTCTCACCCTAATATAACCTTTGATACACACATTGAAATATGGAAACTAACATTTTCAAAACAATGGAGGTACCAATACCACTTAGAACAACCTAATCAGTAATTCCAAAATCTACATACACAGCCACTCATCCACCAACAGTTCTATATAGTCACTCATACATGTAGTCACTCATCATATGTACTCATATACCTATACATTCTGTTACACACCTACACTCATACATAGAGTTACTCACACACATACTCACACATGTAATTAAACTAGCAAACATCCATTTACTTGCATCAACAGCTATACACACACCACTACACTTACTTCTACAGAAATGTACACATACTTACTCTCTTAAACAATCACTTATACAAACACATACTTATTTATACAGGAACTCTTCCAATCTGTCACTCTCACATATACTCACTTATATACATCAATACTCACATATAATAGTTTAAAATATATGTAGTTACTCATAAAGATACTATTGAGACAGTTATTCACTCACTAACACACCCATACACACACTCATCCAACCATACACTCCTGCACACATGCTGTCTTCAAAACACTTACAGTGAGTCAGTCATTCATGCATCTGTGTACTAAGTAATAGCCCCCACCGAATCATACAGACACTCATTCTGATACTCAAAAAACCAAATAATAACCCACATAAACACTCATGTAGCTACTCACCAACCCATGCAGCCACGTATAGACAAAGGGAGACACTGACACATATATTTGCATATTTAAACATTACTCGCTAATACATGTATTCACTAAGATACACTTTGTAAGTCAGTTATGCAATCTTTTTTACAAAAATCCATTTAGACACTTATTTACCCATGTATTCTTCCGTCGACCTTTAGATATACATATATAAAAAATATTTATTTTTCAGAAAGACACACATTCACTGGATTATGTCATCAGTGATGTCATTTGAGATGTCATCAGGGATGTCATGACTGATGTCACTGACCATGTCATGAGTGATGTCACTGACCATGTCATGAGTGATGTAATATGTGACGTCATCAGCAGTGCACTGCGGGCGCACGAGTTATAGTTAGCTGAACTAACTATAACAGCGGAATTTCAATGGTTTTGTATGAGTGAAATGTCCAGCTAACTATAACATGGGTAAAACCTATGGTTTTTTCAGTGAATTTCTAAGGTTTTTTTAATGCTTATTACTAACTATAACGTGCCTGAAACCTATGGTTTTTTCAGTGAATTTCAAAGGTTTTTTAAATGCTAATTCCTAACTATAACATGTGTGAAACTTATGTTTTTTTCAGTGAATATCTAAGGTTTTTTAAATGCTAATTCCTAACTATAACATGTTTGAAACTTATGGTTTTTTTCAGTGAATTTCTAAGTTTTTTAAATGCTAATTCCTAACTATACCGAGGCTAAAACCTATGGTTTTTTCAGTAAATTTGCAAGGTTTTTAAATACTAATTCCTAACTATAAGATACCCAAAAGCTACATTTTTTTTCAGTGAATACATATATATATATATATATATATATATATATTCACAGAAAAAAACATAGGTTTTACACACGTTATAGTTAGGAAGTAGCATTTACAAAACCTATGAAATTCACTGAAAAAACCATAGGTTTGACACCAGTTGTAGTTAGCTGGAAATTTTAGTGATATAAAACCAATGAAATTCCACGTTATAGTTAGTTGGACTCACTATAACTTGCGCGTGTAATGCACTGCTGATGACGTCACATATTACATCACTCATGACATGGTCAGTGACATCACTCATGACATCACTGATGACACCATCCTTGTGACAGAGTGACAGACCTCCTTTCACTGTAATGTAACCCTTGAAACAAATATTCAAAAATAGAAACTAAAATTTACAAAAAAATGGAGATAGCCATACCACTTACAACAACCAATTCAATAATTCCACCATCTATATACACATGCACTCATTCACCAACAGTTCAATATAGTCACTCATACATTTTCTGACTCATCATATGTAGTGATACACCTATACATCCTGTTACACACCGACAGTCATCCAAAAGTTACTCACACACATACTCACACATGCAAATTAACTATTCAACATCCATTTATTTGCATATACAGCTATACACACACTACCACTTTACTTCTAAGGAAACTTACACATACTTACTCTCTTAAACAATCACTTATAGAAACACATACTTATTTAAACAGGAACTCTTGCAATCCCTCACTCTCACATATACTCACTTATATACATCAATATTCACATATACTAGATTAAAACATATGTAGTTACTGATAAAGACACTAGTGAGACAGTGATTCACTCACTAACATACACATATACACACTCATCCACCCATACAGTCCTGCACATATGCTGTATTCAAAACACATACAAACAGAGAGTCAGTCATTCATGTATCTATGTGCTAAGTAACACCCCCACCAAACATATAGACACTCATATTGATATTTTAAAAAAACATCTAATAACCCATATACCTACACATGTAGCTACTCACCAACCCATGCAGCCACTTATACACAAAGTGAAACATTAATACATATGTTTAAATATTTAAACATTACTCACTAATATTTATTTTTCAGAAAGACACACATTCACTGGATGGTGTCATCAGTGATGTCATGAGTGATGTCACTGACCATGTCATGAGTGATGTAATATGTGACGTCATCAGCAGTGCATTACACGCGCAAGTTATAGTGAGTCCAACTAACTATAACGTGGAATTTCATTGGTTTTATATCACTAAAATTTCCAGCTAACTACAACTGGTGTCAAACCTATGGTTTTCTCAGTGAATTTCATAGGTTTTGTAAATGCTACTTCCTAACTATAACGTGTGTAAAACCTATGGTTTTTTCAGTGAATTTCATTGGTTTTTAAAATGCTAATTCAGAAATATCTCGTGTATACAACCTATACTTTTGTCAATAAAGTTCTGGCAATATTTTTTTCGGAAACAAGCCGTTTTCTTCACTGTTCAAGTTGCATAGAGACTCCTTGTAAAGCGATACAGAATTAGAAAGTCTGTACCTTGCCTTTTTTTCAACGCATTAAAATTTGCCTGTAAATAAAAATTGCCTTTCTAAACTTTCGTGCACGACCCGGTGTGCGCACTCTCGGCAACAGTTCTCAATAAAATGGATAGCGCATTTCCAGGCTTTCGTGCGTGACCAACTGCGCGCACCCGCCTATATATTTCGTGAAAACTTTGCAATCTGAACTTATTGAATTTCTTCATAGACCCATCAAAGAACTTATACTACGTCAAAGACACTAAACCTAGGCTTCTTTTTTATTATTATGAGAATTTACATTAAATGGAGCCGAATGTCTTTTTAAACTTTTGTGCGTGACCGAATGTACACACCTTGGTATTTTTTTAAAAAATATAAAAGGTTTTATACTTTAACAATTGTATGCTTGAATCGAGCTCAGAAGATATATTAAATCCGGATGTGTTTGGATTTACTCCTTTACACGTTTTGAAACTTAGCTGAATTAGACCGCTACTTCCAAATGGCGTACGTGACCAGATACTGTCACCGCCTACACGTCCCGAGACGCGCATGTGAAGTCATGTGACTCGAAAACAACACTTCCAATTGGTTCTTAGTAGTTTCTATTCTGCAATTTACACGGAGGACTCCACCCACTTCCCTCACTATCTTTTGTACTCTCAAAAGAGAACAACGTTCAACATCTTTCGGAAGACTTTGCTGAAATGGCTACCGCCCCGCATTCATCTTCCGAATCTGAAGGAAATGACCGACTACCTTTAAAAAGAAAAAAGGAATCTTTTATTTGGCAATTTTTCACTTATCCTGAAGAACAAAAGAAAGTGAATGCGCCAAAAGTTACCTGCACGATATGCAATTCGGTTCTCTCAAGAGGAAATCCAAGAAAAAAATATTCCTTTTCCATACATACCATGGTGCGGCATGTCAAACAGGTGCACCCTGTGGAATTTGCAAAGGCATCGACAAGAGCCCTGACCACGCTATTACCATCAGAGGTGGCCAGCACATCTTCTGGTGGACGACCTGTATCTCCATCGAGTGCTGTGATGGACTTGAGACCATATCTTGCAAAGGTGCACATGAAATGCAACGAATGTGGAGAAATTCTTCTGTACGGAGAGCAGAGCCTCATTCTTACTAAACTAAAAATTGAGAGTCATAAATGCCCCAAGAAAAGATAAATTTCTTCATTTCATTTTGATCCTGTCTCACACATGAAAATGTTGCAAGTTTAAAAAATCAAAAACAACATAACACTTGTTTTAAAAAAAAAAAAAAAAAAAAAAAGTTCTTTTCGGAACTAACTCATTCTACCAAAAAGAGCTCCAGGAGCATATTATAAAGGGGGTTTATCTCCGCTTATTTGGCTTTCGTTCGTGCGCGACCGTGTGCGCGCACCCGCATATATATATTTCGTGAAAACTTTGCAACTTATTAAATTTCTTCATAGACACATCAAAGAACTTATACTACGTCAAAGACACTAAACCTAGGCTTCTTTTTTATTATTATGAAAATTTACATTAAATGGAGCCGAATGTCTTTTTAAACTTTCGTGCGTGACCGAATGTACACACCTTGCTATTTTAAAAAAATATATAAAATGTTTTATACTTTAACAATTGTATGCTTGAATCGAGCTCAGAAGATATATTAAATCCGGATGTGTTTGGATTTACTCCTTTTCACGTTTTGAAACTTCGCTGAATTAGACCGCTACTTCCAAATGGCGTACGTGACCAGATACTGTCACCGCGTACACGTCCTGAGACGCGCATGTGAAGTCATGTGACTCGAAAACAACACTTCCAATTGGTTCTTAGTAGTTTCTATTCTGCAATTTACACGGAGGACTCAACCCACTTCCCTCACTATCTTTTGTACTCTCAAAAGAGAACAACGTTCAACATCTTTCGGAAGACTTTCTTTTCACGCGATAATGTGAAATACTGAGATTGTTACAGGATTTTCTATCAGATATGTGTTCCCATTGCTGTAGAAGCACTAACACCGTGGAAAATTCCACCGATAGCATTAATATTTTTAACGCCGAGCACCGGCGATTTTTATCACTTAGAAGCCTTCCTATTATGAAGGTTTATCTCCTAAGTCTCTGATTCTCAAACTGTGCAACGCGGCTCCCCTGTGTGCCGTAATGAAGTGCTAGGGGCGCCGCCCACACTCTAGTGTGACTAACCATCTATAAATTCCACAGACATCTCTACCCTGTTATCTACAATTGTGAACATCAAAAGGAGCTGCGCTACGCCCCTGTGAGAGGCCTCACTCCCACTGCTGCAACGGCTTGGCAGTCCTCCAGATGCACAGGAACAGCCCCTCCGATCCATTGAAGTTCTGTGTCGGTCTCAATACCACTTACGAAATGAAAATAAGCACTGAAGAATATTCAAGTATGTAGTACTCCTCCTGCTACAGCATACAAAATGCATTCTATTACCTATAAAAAAGTCAAACACCCACGCTACAATCATATAGAATACTTCCTCTAAAGAAGCCTGTGAATAACTTTAAAACATCAGGTTAACCTTTTTTTACTCTCATCATTGTCAAAAATTTTAAATGAAACGGTTTACATTTTTACTTTTTATTTCCAGTAAATTTTAAAAATAAATGTTTATAGTTCCATAGGCTCAAGCAGGTCAGCTTCCCACCCTATGTCATACAAATTAGAAAAAATCGGCATCCTCATCATGTTCTTCATCATCCTCAGGATTTAAATCATCTAAGGGATCTACTTCCACTGACGTTTCAATGACAAGTTCAACGATAAGATCGACATCAACGGATTGCTCATTATCACTCATGGTTGATGTTGTCGTTATCTTTAAAGAAAGAGAAGAACAATAAGATGTTGCAGAGTAAGAGACAAATCTCAGAGACTATAATAGTAAAATTGTTTAACAAGAGTAACATTTTGCAGCTATTATTTAGCCATGTCCAGCGATGCTGAGGAGGTGAGGCCTATGTCCAAGTTTTCAGTGAACAGGACTCATCTCTTCTTAACCTTGGATAAGCCTCACCAACTCTGTGTCCCCTGCTCATACTTAAATGTAAAGGGGCAGATTTATGTTAACTGGCGCATCCCCAGATATGCACCAGTTAATGTGCACCACTGCTCTGCCACCCATGGTGTGCCGCATTTACAATGTGGAGCACCATTGAGCAAAAACAGCACAGATGCGTCACGCATCTGTGCCGCAAAAGCGGCGCATTGCAGGAATCACGTCGCAAGTGCAACATGTCTACTGCAATGCACAGGAGCAAGCCACACATTGCATGATGCATCACTCCTTATGCCTGTTTCAAACAGGCGTAAGGATTTGATTCAGCAATGCTATAAAGCTGACTCAGTGAAATCTTCTAAATTTCACTGTGTTAGTTTTACAGGGCTTTCATACATGCACCTCTCGCCATTTTGTCGGTTTTGGCGCGTTTTTTTTCCCTTACACAATAGCATAACAGAAACGTGATAGTGCTTCGCATGCAGAGAGCTGATTGATAAAGACATAATGTCTAACCACTAGCATTTTTATATATCGTTCCTAAACTGAAAGGCCAGAGACCTTCTTCCATTTATTAAAATATAATATACTTCCTCATAAGAGTGTATAATTAATTTAGCAAAACCATATTCATTTTTCATCAACTATACCGTTTGTATTCTATGTACTACTGACTATACGGATTACTTTGTTTTTTGCAATGTCTCTACTCGTATTAGATTAGAAACTTGCCTTGAAAACAGTGCATTTCTGAATAAACATTTCAAATATACACGTTCTCTCTTTTAATCCATAATCTCAACTAAAATGATTGTATACTGAAACAGTATTCATGTGTTCCACTTAACTTCAGCTGTACTAACTTAATATTTTCTTTTGTCGACCTGATTTACTCATACTAGAACCCACAGGCCTATAACAGCCCGTGAACCCTTTCTTAGTAGGTCGCGCACCATGCAGACAGTTGTACCTCTGTAAAAAAATAATTTATTACTCTTCTCAAGCACCGTCTCAGTTCTGCTTCACTCAGTGTTAATCACTACTCCCACGCTTCTACAGACCAGACGCTATGTTGTATTTCACTCCTTATCACGCTTTAATCTCCACAATAACAAACACTTCTCCGCCAGCCACCAGAGAACAGAGTGCAGATGCAGAGGCACTAAGTAGTGAAATACAACATACCCTCTGCTCTATGGAAGCAACCGAGCGGTAATTCTGAAAGAAAACATTCACTAGCGCTTCAAAAAAGCATTTCAATTATATAAATAGTTTTTTGAAAACGTTCCAATTACTTTGATGCGACTATCTGTGTGTGCCTCCACAGCAAAGTTCCTCAGCCCGGACTGAAGGCAGACACAGACAGACACCCACACAATAAGATAACACAGGGCAACGGAGACGGAAAACAGAAGAGAGATGAAGATGCAGTCAAACAGCAGGAGTGAGAGAGATATTTTATACTCCGTTTGGTACCTCAATTTACGAATACATTTACTGCACAAATCTGTGTACAACCTCATGGTCAGAACTTTTCATTTTATTTTACTCGACCACCTCCCCCTCTCACCCCACCAGTACAAGCCGCGGCCACAAACTACAATGTAATTTTGTCGTCTGTCAGAAAGTTTAAGAATTCATTAAGCATTACCACTTTTTGAAGACGATATCACATGTAATATACCATTTCTCTCTCTATCTGCATTATCTGTCTCTCTGCTAATATAATTTTTTCACTTCATAAACAACTTCTCTCATTATATATAAAGGCTTCAAAATCACACAAATAATTACTCTTTATATTAAACATATTTTATACTTCATATATCACATTTAAATTAAAAATAGTTTTAGAAATACAACACATTATGACAGCCAAAAATGACTTTAGTTTCAAACTATGAGGAAAATCAATCATTGTTTGTGAGTAAACCATATTTTACGGTACATGACAAAACAAACAGTTACAGACTTACCTTTACCAATGCTTTGTACGATGTACAACAGTGACAGTCACAAAATAGATATTCGTTTGACGGAATCTCAATTATGCTGCTATCACTGCAACCAAAATTCAATGGCACAGATATACAGTCAATACAGACTCATATATTTCTCTTCAGCCAATCATATTTCCTCCCGCAAAATTTTGTATTCAAATTTACATTTCAGTTGGTTGTCCCTCACAATATTTTCAATGTCACATAAAACTCACCCATCACCCACTGCCATCTCTGGCTGTTTCCATGGTAACACCTCATTCTGCACCTGGCTGAAGGCACAGGTCAAAAGTTCATATCTCAACGTTCTACAGCAAACTAACAACACTGTTTTCCCTCCAGAAACACCTGCCTATCCACAGCTCTGTTACATGTCATTTTTTTCACACCCAATACTACTTTTTCTTTTACATAACATTAACATGCAACGTAGTCTTCAATCTTCACGTATTAGAATCAACCAATCATTTTTCGTTTTTCAACCACACCAAGCTTCATCCATTTTTTTATCCTGACTTTCAGCTTCTAACTGCCATTCCACTTCCAGAACCCATCGAAGTACGAGTGCATCTGCCTTGAAAATGAAGGTTTGGCTTTTAGGACACAGCTATATTCACTGGAGTGGAAAATATGCAGCAAGCAGACGAATTTCCAACCTTGATTTACCAAATGTGCAGATAACGTGGATTGGGCAAAGAGGATTAAGATGTCACCAATTAATACCATTGGTGAAAACTTTTATGCATCTCCCAGAACTAGACCTTATAATTGTGCACTGTGGTGGGAACGATCTTGGCACATTGACTGGGGTAGGTCTGGAAATGTTTCTAAAAGACACCTTTCGACAATTGATGACACTTTTACCTCAAACTGCCTTGGTATATTCCAATATATGCCAAAGACAGAAATGTAATTGGTCCAATTAACATTGTGCACAAATTGAGAAAGCAAGGAGACATGTTAATAAATCTGTTTCTGCTTTCCTCAGAGATTATAGCATGGGTTCTATTTACCACAACAACTTGCGTTACCACATGCAAGACATCTATAGGACAGATGGTGTTCATTTCACGGATGAGGGAAACAGAATCTTCCTCTGCAACATCAGACTCTGCATCGGTACTTACTTATAAATGCAGAAAAAACTCAATTAACACAAGGGCTCTTTTCAGAGCCACCTTATATCAAAGCACTCAAACTTCTGATTTATCTCCATTTTCACACTCTTGTAAATAGGTGTGCGCGCCCGGGTGCGTGCACCCCGCAACTTAAAAAAAAAAATATATATATATATTTTCGCGTTTAAGGGACTTACTGCACACCCTGAGAGAACCTACGCAGCAAAACAATCTCTACCTTCTCCCCTTTCCATGTTTCAACGCTTTGAAATGACAATATATTTACTCGCAGTGACAAAATGGCGGTCAACACTTCCTGATTTCCTTCGAATCGAACGTTAACAGACGTCACGCAGCAAAAAAAAATTCCGCTCGCGCGCAGCCGCTTGAGTGCGCGCACCCGTGCGCGCTTATAGATATATAATTGACTTTAAGTTTAATTTTCTCAGCAACTACTGAACAGATTTACACCATTCCAAAAAAAGCGTAATCTGCGAGCCGGACTCTACAGTTTTCCCAAATTTCTTATAAATCCATTCAGCCGTTCGACCTGTAGCCGTGTCTAAACGTCCTATGGAAAATAACATGGAGAAAACACGTTTTGGGACCCCCCTTTTATCTCAGCCCCCACTTCACCAATCCCCCCCAAACTTTCAGGGAAGGAGCGCAGCGGACCGAGCCATCTTCTTTGAGAAATTCGTAAAGATTCATCCACCACGGCCAAAGTTAATCCAAATAGAATGTTGAGGATTTCCTATGAAAACTAGGTCCTAACTATAACTACCTACTGGCGACCGCCAGTAGGTAATATATTACCTACTGGCGGTCGCCAGTAGGTATATATAGTTAGGATTTTTTCTCTATGGGATTTTTGAAAATTCTATGTCTAATAACTTTGGCGTTTGTGGACGGAATTGGCTGAAATTTTCAGGAAAATGGAACATTTTGTTTCTGAGCAGCCCCTGAAAATTTGGGGGGGTTTCGACAAGGGGGGGCTGAGAAAAAAGGGGGGTCCCAAAACGTGTTTTTAACATTGAGTTTCCCATAGGGCGGTTGGCCTCACTTTTAGCCCGAACGGCTGAATGGATTTGCACGAAACTTGGCAAAATTGTAGGGACTGGTAGCCCGATGTGCCTTTGCTAGGTCTCAATATATGTGCTTCAGTGGATTTTGAGAAATTAACGTTCAAAAAAAGATATATATCTGTAACAGCGGACCGGGCAGCGCTCCGGTTCGCGGACTTTTCGCGGTACGGAGCTTTGTGAAGCGAAGCTGATTGGTTCTCCGGCGTCTGTGAACATTCCAAACAGTCCGTAGCGGCCGCCATCTTGTCTCTCGGTAGGATCGAGAGACAAGAGGAGGCCAAAGCGAAGGGGCAAATGACCATAAGGGGGCATAGTAGATCCTCGCTGACCCCCTAGGTTTGATGTGGAGGTTTTAAAAGGGCCCCGCGGGGCAAAAAAAAAAATATAATAATAATAATCGAACGGCTGAATGGATTTGCACGAAACTTGGCAAAATATTAGGGACTGGTAGCCCGATGTGCCTTTGCTAGGTCTCAATATATGTGCTCCAGTGGATTTTGAGAAATTAATGTTCAAAAAAAGATATATATCTGTAACAGCGCTCCGCTTCGCGTACTTTTCGCGTTACGGAGCTTTGCGAAGCTGATTGGTTCTCCGGCGTCTGTAAACATTCCAAACAGTCCGTAGCGGCCGCCATCTTGTCTCTCGGTAGGATCGAGAGACAAGAGGAGGTCAAAGCGAAGGGGCAAATGACCATAAGGGGGCATAGTAGATCCTTCCTGACCTCTTAGGTTTGATGTACCATTTTGCCAAGTTTGGTGTAATTCCGTTCAGCCATTCAGGCTGTAGACGTATGTAAATGTCCTATGGAAAATTGCATGGGGAAAACACATTTGAAAGTGTTGAAATTTAGAACCAATTAAAATGTTACTTTGGTTTTGTATTTGTGTGTGATGAAAGTTAATTGGTTATGTATATATCTCAAATGAGAGGAAACCACAGCCATTTTGTGATACTACTGTCTGAGGTACATTTGTGAGGAATTTTTGGTGGTGAATTTCTGGTGTTTGATTTACACAGTACTAACACTTCTACTTTTAAAAAGGTGAGTTGTTAATTTGTAAGGGGAACTATGTTGTACACTTGAAGATAATTTGAAAAATGTTTTCTGTTATTTATTTGCAGTCCTTCTGTTATACTAAATACTTGATAAAGTTAGTTTTATATTATGTATTACTAAAAACGATAAATGAAAGTGATTATTTTTTTCTGCAATTTACAGCAAGCAATTTCAAAATAAAATGGCTCACAATGAAGAGACCGTGGCAATTTCTTTTGAATTGTCCACTACATTGATTGAAATTGACAGCAGCAATAATGAAATATTGTCACAAGGAGGAGATGACTTGAATGATTCCACTACATTGATTGAAATTGACAGCACCAATAATGAAATATTGTCACAAGGAGGAGATGACTTGAATGATTTTTTTGATCAATCTGTTGATGGCGAATTTATCGAATGTTTGGAGACCATAGAGTTACAAGAATCATCATTGCAGACTTTTAATGAGGAGATTCCAGATGAGATGATTGAAGAGGAAATTCCTGATGAGGACATGTTACTAGTTCTTTCAAATTTAGAAAATTCAGAAGAATAAATTTATATTTAGAAATCAAAGATTGTTTGAGACATTATTCATTTTTATTTTTAATTTATGAGGTTGTAGCGAAGTGATTGTAGTATAAAATGAGACTTATAGTATAGAGTGCAACATTTTTATGTTACATGGTAAGTTTACTCATATTTACTTCCCTTCTCCCACTATATTATCTCCAATGTGTATTTGACATCTCTTCTTCATCTCCGGCCTCCTTTCTCTCACTGTGTGTCTCTGATGCATCTTATCGCTGCTATTTTGTGTAATTACAGAAGAGAGTAAAATAAAATAGTTCGGAACGTGAAAAGGGGGCAAAGTAGAGTACCCCTCACCCCCTAGGCCTTCTCAGGCGTCCCAAAAGGATCAGTTTCTGCTTTCCTGAGAGATTATGGTATGAGTTCCATATACCACAATAATTTGCATTACAACATGCAAGATATATATCTCCTATTACCAACTTTTGGAGATATTCGCGCTAAGCGCGAATATCTCCAAAAACTAACACCTGCCCTGAGCAGTTCTTAGCCATGTTATCCAATGGGAGGTGGATAACATGGCTAAGAGCATTAGCTCGGTAATGCATGAATATCGCTGAGTTTTCAGCGATATTAATGCATTGCGGTAGTTTTTTATCGCATTTGCGATAAACCTTGATAATAGCAAGGTTTATCTTCGATAATTTCTGACGATGCTTAGCGGTAAAAAATTCGTTGGTAAGCATCGTTAGCGATAAATATCGCTTAACTTTGGTAATATGCACCAACGTCTGTTAACGTTCGATTCGAAGGAAATGAGGAAGTGTTGAAAAACATTGTTTGCGCCATCTTGCCTTTTTTGAAATGCCACACTTTTGTCGTGCACGGCAGCCATTTTAGATGCCTTGACCAGACCCACTCTCTGCACGCTGTCGATTCGTAGCATGGCTCCCCCTCGCAAGCATCTTCCCCAGGCACTGCTCACCCCCGCTCTCTGTGTTATGCATGGGCAATAAACCTCTCCCCATCTGCGCTGCTCTTCCCTGAGAATCACACTCTGTGCCCGCCCGACACCTCCCTTTCGCCCTATTCACTACCGCACCCTCTGACACTCCTCTTCCTCTGTGTCCGATTGTCCAGGCTATCAGCTAGCCCTGCAGATGTAGTTTATGGCCCCAGCTGTAAAGAATCACCCCTCTTCAAAGGAGTTATAGTAGATCAAGGCCCACACCCGATGAGATCCGTCACACCACACGTGTTCCTACTATCTGAAAACCATCCTGTATTGTGATTGGGGAGGGGACCGAGCCTGAAGCGGAAGATTCCAGGGATGACTCTTTGTACATCAAAGTTTTTACATTTATGTGTCACATTAAAAATATATAGCACTCCAACAAAGTAGTAGGATTATAAAACTTTAATAACTTATAAATATATACAACAAAACAAAAACAGTAAAAACATTTAAACAACGAAGAGACCGTGGCAATTTCTTTTGAATTATCCAATACATTTATTGAAATTGACAGCACCAATAATGAAATATTCTCACAAGGAGGAGATGACTTGAATGATTTTTTTGATCAATCTCTTGATGGCGAATTTATCGAATGTTTGGAGACCATAGAGTTACAAGAATCATCATTGCAGACTTTTCATGAGGAAATTCCTGATGAGGACATGTTACTAGTTCTTTCAAATTATGAAAATTCAGAAGATGTTGCCTGGGGGTGGGTCGTCAGTAGCAGTCTGTTGTGCGAATAGTTCGAAGGCAGCAGAACGCGCTGAAATCTAGATGGCACGAAGGTGATGTCTAGTAAGTTGCCGCCCAGCAAATAACGGCGTGGGGCGCCGCGGGGGTGAGTGAGTCCAGTAGGCACCACAGCTATTCTTACCGGCATTGCAGAATTACTGCTGGGGACAATGCCTGTGCTGTAGCAGGGTCACAGCAGAAACAAAAAGGATTCTGTTGAAGATGTTGTTGGTTTTCAATTTGAAAACAGTTCTGGTGTCAACTGCTATGCTAATGTAGTGGTTAATGTTTTGTTTTCTCTAGAAAATGTAAAAGAGGGGGAGGCAGTCCAAAGTTCTGGTAAAAGGGCAAAGGAAAGGATCGGTGGTTTGAACTATCAGTCAAAAAGGGGAGGGGGTGCAACAATTTTTCCTACCGGGTCACAGTGTGCTTTCACCGGAACTGAGGTTTGCAGGATTCTAGTAATTCAAAGTGAGGCTGGCGCCAGCATGGGAGCGCCGATGTCCCGCGGATACAGTTTCATCACTCCACGGGCGATCATGGCAGTCATTCCCCATCGGGGGTGTCTGCGGGGGTCGGAGACTCCCGCGGCTCCTCTAGAATCTTCAAGGTCGTGGAGGACTACGGTGGTGGAGTCAACCAGTGACCGGGCCATTTCTTTATGCTGGGCCCGCTCTTGCCAGGTCGATCGCCATTTTGAGAGTTCGGTAGCTACTGGCGATCGCGGGGTCAAATGAGCAGACGGGCTCCACCCTGCCGGGCGAAACGTTGCAGCATCGCCACAGTGGAAGAACCCTTTTCCGGGCGCCTGGAGCGCTGAGGGTGCAGGTGGGAAGCCTCCACTGGGGAGGCGGGAGAGGCCTGTTCGCACCGTCTCTCCCTCCCAGTGCACCCCACGGCGTCTCGCTTGAGATTTGTTATGGCCGGACCAGGCGATGTGGACGAGGGGGGGGGGGGTCGGAGGCATGTGCAAGACATCCCCCCCAGTGTTGTCAAAGCCATTATTGAAGAAAGAAGAAATGTCCCGTCCGTCTTCGGGCCGGGCTTCCGGTGGATGTCGGCCGGACGCCCCTTGCTCTGGCCCCATGAACGGGTTCCTTGGTTTATCGGCTGCAGCCGGATCCCATCGGCCCCGGCCGTTGGTGGCCGGACCGGTAGAGAATGTGGCGGGACTACCTGCAACTGTCAAGGGCCACCGCGGCCGGACTGGGAGAGAGAGGGGAGGGTCGAGGACACGGACATTCCCCCCCCTGCAACTCTCCAGCGTTGTCAATCCCCCTGGCCGGGTCCCGCTGGCCTCGGCCTCTCCTCCGGCTACACCCTACGTGATGATCTCCTGGCCGAGGCGTGGCAGCAGGACCCGCCTTATATGTGTTGCTTCCGGCTGGGCGTAGCCGAAAACCTGTTGCCCTTTGGAAGTTTCTAGAATGGGGCGGATGTCTGCTGACTTCTATCTTTCCCAGTTTGCCGTTATTTGGCCGTGGCAGGCGGTGGGACAGACACGTTTTGGGGCAGTGAGGGGCGATGTTTTCAGGTTTCTTATTACGGGCTTACTGCTAATGTTTCTTGTTTCTAGGACAATAATAGGTTTTATCATTACGTATTGTTATCGTTTCTTTGTTTGTTATTTAATAAAAAGTTCATCAGTGGCCTACTGATTTTCGTTTTCCTATTCTTTTCTTTCCAGGTTGTTTCATGCTAAAGTTTCTGTTAACAGGATACAGTGATCACTTCTTATTATTGCATATGTCCTTTTCACTAGGGGTGCTCTCTTGTTGGGCCAGATGACCTATCTCTAGTAAATGGTCCGGGTGAAACAGGTGCATCAATCAGTGGGGAGTAGATAGGCATGACAGATTACAACGGGGGAGAAAGGTCCGCATTACCTACACTTTCACTACTTGCAAAGATTTTCCTACGTTTATTTGCAAACAGGGAATACCTCCAAAAAGAACTAATTCCCAAACAGTCAATGTTCGGACAATCAATCAATCAATGAGGAATGAAATAGGTACGACGTGTTAAAGGCTTGCGTTACCTATCCTTCACTATCTGCAAAGGGAGAGAGAATATTCCTATTCTTCCTCGTTTGCAGGCAGAGAAGATCCTTAAGAGAACCAACTTTGAACAATTCAATGCTCGATTCAAACAATCAACAAGGGGTACTGTGAACACAAATGAACGCCGCTTATGTACATACACATTGCTATTTTCAACAGGTTGTTCCTAATGTTTCTATTTTAGCGAGGTCAAAAAGAGATCCCATTAGTGGCCTACTGATTTTGCTCGATTCCTTTTGTTTTTTTACACGATTTTTCGCTATCTGCAAAGACTAAACAGAGTATTGCGACTCTGTGCTTGTTTGTAAATAGAGAATGAACCAAAGAGAACAATCAATCAAATGGAGAGAGAAGCAGGCACGACGGATTACAACGGGGGCAAAGGCCTGCGTTAACTACCCTTCACTATCTGCAAAGAGAGAGTACTCCTAATAGAAATGAGGGGTGGGGGCCGCATTCAAAGCAGATCAGTGTGCATAAACACGAAAATGTTTTTACTTACCACGTACTTGACATTCGACAGCTTATGATATTTGCTATTAAAAAACCATTGAAATTCACTGAAAAAACCATAGGTTATAGACCATATATAGTTAGGAATTAGCATTTACAAAACCTTGAAAATTCACTGAAAAAACCATAGGTTATAGACCATATATAGTTAGGAATTAGCATTTACAAAACCTTGAAAATTCACTGAAAAAACCATAGGTTAGAGACCATATATAGTTAGCTGGACATTTTATTGACATAAAACCAATGAAATTCCATATATAGTTAGTTGCACTAACTATATATCGCGCACCCGCAATCCACTGCTGATGATGTCACATATTACATCATTCATGACATGGTCAGTGACATCACTGATGACATCACTGATGACATCTCAAATGACATCACTGATGACATCACTGATGACATCTCATTTGACATCAATGACCACATCACTGATGATATCATTCATGTGACAATACAATGCATCTCCTCACATTTTAATATAACCTCTGTTTCACCCAGTGTTAAATACAGAGTATAATTTTTGAAACCATTGACACACCAATACTAGTTACTACATACGCACTCACTGATTGCTATGTCTACACACACCTTCACTCATTCACCCATACAATCATTCATACATACAATCACTCATCTTTACAACACTATCATATGCACTCATACACCTATACAGACACTCACAGTCTGCCACTCATCCATGGAGTTACTCACACACCTAGTCAGTCCTGTAAAGAATCAATGACACTTCCAATTTCTTGTCTATACAGTTAAACATAGAGCACCTTACATTTTCAAACATATACTAACACATACTTACCTTCTTATACAATCATTGATACAAGTACACATTGATCTGCACAGAGTCACACACCTCCCAGCTAGCCACACACACACTCAGTCTCCCATACAAATACTTGGGCAATCAATCAATAACCCATATAGTTAGTCATATAGCTACTGATCAACACATGCAGCAGTTTACAGAACAACAGACATAATGATGCACAAATTAAGACAGTTTAGTCACTAACCCATGCACTCAGTGAGACACATTTAATCACTCACTCATACAGTCAGTCATGCACCTACTAAATCCTTCGTCCAGACACTTACACATCCACTCATTCTTCAATATGTAAGACATATTTAAACTTTACAGAAACAAAAAATCACTGGATGTTGTTATCAGTGATGTCATCAGTGATGTCATTTGAGATGTCATCAGTGATGTCATCAGTGATGTCACTGACCATGTCATGAATGATGTAATATGTGACATCATCAGCAGTGGATTGCGGGTGCGCGATATATAGTTAGTGCAACTAACTATATATGGAATTTCATTGGTTTTATGTCAATAAAATGTCCAGCTAACTATATATGGTCTCTAACCTATGGTTTTTTCAGTGAATTTTCAAGGTTTTGTAAATGCTAATTCCTAACTATATATGGTCTATAACCTATGGTTTTTTCAGTGAATTTTCAAGGTTTTGTAAATGCTAATTCCTAACTATATATGGTCTATAACCTATGGTTTTTTCAGTGAATATATATATATATATATATATATATATATATATATATATATACAGTGAATACATATATATATATATATATATATATATATATAAACGCTCCGTGGGGTGACCAAAAGTAAGCAGCACACTGCACACAGCCGCTTCTCCCCGTAAAAGCGTCTTTAATGGTATGAGCAACCGTCTTAGCAGTCTATTACAGCAGGAAACCACAGCCTAGTTTTACACTTCCTCAGAGGCTGTTGTGGTTCAGAGAAGCTTGGGCGTGTCCACATCCCCCTATTTATGCCGTGTATCAGCTGCTCTATATCAGAGTTCCGTAAGAAATGGAAATGGAAAGTTTGCATCTCTGCAGCCTCTCTTATTTTTCACCTTATTCATTTTGCGCTCAATTCACACATCATCCACAAATACACACACCTACTTACTGCCTTTCTTGGCTGGGCTCATCAATTATTCTTCTTTAATTCAAATTCAAAGTCAAGGCCCTTTATTCAGCCTTCTTCGTAACTACTACCCACCAATAGCAGTGGGTAATTTCCACACTACCGTCCTTTCTTCCGACCTTACTACCGCACACTATGTGTACTTTATGCACTAGCTTGCTTCCTTAGATGTGCTACTCGTTTCTCTTGCTCCCACTGCAGAATTCAACACCCTATCTGTGTAATGAGCTGGAAATCCAAAGATTCTCTTCACGGCAGTGGGTAGTATGTGTGTCGCCAACCTTTCTTATTTTTCACCTTTTTCATCTTCCACTCAATCAACACATCATCCACACATACACACAAATACTTGCTGCATACATTAGCTGTGATTATCAACTATTCTTCTATTTCATATATACCTATTCAAAGTGGAGGCCGTTATCGAACATTTTTATTGTAACAAGTACCCCAGCCGAAGACATTGTAAATTTGCACACTTGCTCCCTTTCTTGGCTGGGGTTATCAATTTTTCTTCAATTTCATTTTCTGATTCAAACTCAAGGCCCTTTATCGAGCCTTTTTGTTGTAACTACTGTTGCAGGAATTCTGCTCCTACACAGAACTGTGCATAAAGACTTAGGTCCTCAGTGAATTACGGTGTACCAAAACCCACCTTAGTACCCAAACCCCCTACCAGACTAGCAATCAGTGACTCATTGGTTCTTCGTCCTATAGCAAAAACACCAATGACTAGTCAACCCAGAACATGCGACTTAGATTACCTCAAGTAAGGTAGATAAAAAGAGCCCTCTTTCGTTATGATCTTACACCAGTCCAAAACAAGGAGTAAATAAAGACACGTGCAAGTTTGAAATGTTTATTTCTAACACTGTTATCTCATGCACAGTACCTTAGATAATACAACCAAACATATTATCAGAAACAAGGTTGTCAGCATTGTTACTATTCCATAAAATACAAAGTGAGAAAGCATCTTATATTGCTAACGGGAAACAGGTTTAAAATATACCTACATTTCACCCTCCCTACCTACCAGGTAAGTTTATGACTACAGAAGGTCTCATAGGATTACATGGACGGTCCCATACCTCTGGTACTCAGCAGTAGTGGATAACATTGAGTTCTGCACAAACTGTCAGGATACCAATGTTCTCCAACTGTGTCTAATTATGCCTCCACAATGCACTATTAAACGCACCAGTATCAGACGTGGCCACACCTGCATATGTGTTATAGGTCGAACGTGCGAGGATCATTCCAAATAACATACACAGTATCCAAGATAAAATTGATGTTCCATGCTCTCACTATACACACTAAACTAGCGAGGCAGTCTAGAAATGTAGCATGACAAATTATTCTCATGTGAAACAAAATACTTAGCCTTCTCTAAACAATATCAAAATTGTGTGTCGTGTGTAAAGCAGAGCAGGAAAGCAAAAATGGCGTTTAAGCTTCTAATGAACCCATGCTAACGTAACACGGTGTGAGTGCAAGGCTCAGCCCACGACACCCTCCCTCGATAGAACCATGTGATATAAACGTGGGCGAACTAGGTACGCAGAGTCCAAGCCTGAAAAGCAGAGTCAAGTTCAAAGTTGCATAAAAAATTATTCTCTGTTTGATAGAAAACAGTAACTAAATAATAAAGAATAGGTAGAAAAATCAAAGAGTCTTAATCCAACAGTGTATAAGCACAGTATGTAGCAACAGCCTCCAAGAGGAAGTCATTGAACTCATCTGAAAACATTTCAGCCATCCAATTCAATAGTGGGAATGAACATACATGTTCCTCACGACCGGAGCCTCTATCACCATCGGAGGAAAACTCAGGTCATCTTCAATGTAACTGCGTGCCAAGAAGTCATGCGCCGCTGCAAAAACATTCCAACATCCCATTATTCGATGTATCGCTGCTAAGGCCTTAATCCTGCCGCCAGAACAGAGCAAATCATGAACCACTAAGGGACTCATTAGCTGGTCATAATCCGCGTTGGGAGACACCGTACTGCAGAGACACAAATCCAGGGCCCAGTCGAAATCGCAGCTCAGGCAATGAAAGACAGGTTGAACGCATGTGAAGAAGGAGAATCGAAATGATAATCCATAAGCTGCACTCAATGTAGCCAGAGGCAGTGCTCCGTGATAATGAAACGTTCAGTTGCGGAGCAGCAACAGCCGAGGAATATTGTCTTGTGCTGGAGGATGGGCATCCATATTTAAGTAAACAAATTAATAGAAGCGCACCGGCAACTAATGCGACTATTAAGGGGAATCCACGAAAGATGCTGGAAAACATCGAATGAAAAAATGCCGAAAAGACACCAAATATAGTTTGAAAAGAACTCACAAGACCACTGCTTCTAACTTTAAAAAAGTAGGAACCCCGTAGTCAAGGACGCATTAAAGATACTCTGAATTAACTCCCCAAAATACAAAGGTACGTCTGTATTTAATAAATCATACACTTCTGTTCGAGTGTTTACTACATGAAGGACAAATGTTTCTCTAGCAGATGTAAGAGCAACCTCTTTTTGAGACAGTAGCGCTCTTATACGGCTCACTTGGTTGACTCTGCTTTCAAGGTCGGAATCGACGGCCAGATGGAAACATCCAGCTTCCCATTCAGAGGAGTAAACACAACTTTTTTTTAGCAAACCACACGCTCAGTTAACATAATCATGTAACCGATGCCTGGTTACATTGCACAACAATCTGCATTATTTCAAATTAAATAACTCACGTTTCCAATAAACTGAACGATGGTATGATAGCAGGCGTCGCAGTGTCTTTCAAAACTCACACCAAATTAGGCGCATCTTGATTACAAGAGCCATGCAATTGTATTTGTCTACAAATTAAGGAGTGATGTGGTGCTATTGTGCAATCCTCGCCATTCACATAGACTTCTTTTCCTCCCTCAGACACCTATATGTAAATGATAATAACCAAGCCTCTTGGAGATAAGCGCTGCCTAAACATCCATATCTGCCTATACCATAGTATTACATGCAAACCTCAAACTTAAACAGGCTAATAAGTAACGTTATGATACTGTGGATAAGCCACACAGCTGAATCGGATTTCCAATGAGTGACCACTTCTAACCATTCTCATAGCGCGCCCTGTGCTCTGATTTGACAGTGAGAGAGTGATCGCACCATAGTTTGTACTGCTAATCATTCTCACCATACGCTATGAATACGCTTTCACGTTACGCGTCGCATCAAAGCTTCCCTGTGACATCATGTACGGCGCCCCGTACGCAAAGACGCAAATGTTTTTAATTGTTTAAAAACATATATTTATGTATTTATTGAACATACTAACAGAACACATTATCTAGGATAATTATGAAAACATTTTTTTTTAAGTTCCAATAATCCTACATTACCTTTAAAAGCAATTACACAAATCGCGATGAAAAGTCATGCATACTCGCATCCTAAGAACACCGTAATAACAGCGTAACCGTATGCAAAGCAATGTGACTTTAAAAGAAGAAATTTCATTGGTTCATAACACTTCCTATTACAACTGTTGAAACTTCCGTCCCATTTTAAAAATTCTACTTTGACTTTCTAAAAAGAAACATCTCTTCTGAGAATCTTGTCAAATAGAACGAAGTTTACCATATTAACAGCAATGGACTCATCTTCCAGCCATTTTTCAGAAGAATATTTCATTCATAAAGAAACTTCAAAGAAGAGGAAAGAAGATCTAATTTGGCAGTTTTTTACTTTTCCAAAAGGGCAAAAAAAGGTTAATGCTCCAAAAGTAACCTGTAAAATTTTCCATACTCTTTCAAGGGGTGATCCATCTCAAAAATACTCCTTTAGCACAGCAAATATGGAGCGACACGTAAAGAACTTACACCCCAACAACTTTGCTCGAGCTGCAACACAGAGATTGAAGGACATCCCACCTGCTACTGCACCAAGCACATCAACTGCTGCACCAGCATTTTCAGCAAACAATCCACGCACACAAATTCATCCTGAGTTTGCTCAAGTTAAAATTCTATACATTTATTGCAATAAACTTTTGTGTTATGGGAAACAGTCTATTGACCTGATAAAATGCAGGAAGCAGGAGCATCACTGTCCTCGACATTACTTTTTTTTTCATTCTTTTCTTCCTGTTGAACACTACGAAGCCCCCCATTATAGAAAAAAATTGCCCCTGGGATTTGCCCGGCCCCCCGGGAGCTCATTAGGAATAAAATGAACTTCTAGTTTTTTCTTTCCTTTTCCACCGCGTACGAGTGCAATATGCATACAACGCGTTTTTTTATTTAATAAATAAATTGCACCTAAACATCCATGTGAGACCCCCTGAGCAGGCCTAGAGGGTCAACATGTTTCTACCCCACCCCCTTTCCTTATTTTTCAACTTTGTTTTACTGTTTCCTTGTGACTCGGTGCTACCGAGGCACAAGATGGCTGCCAACACTTTCTGGTTTGGAGTGTTGACAGACAGTTGATATCCAATCAGCATGCAGCTCGCGCTCATACTTGTACGGATTTCTGTACGCATGCTGTACTTCGTCTCTAGATATCGCTATGATTTTACTTTTGATTTTCTCAGGAACTACTGAACAGATTTACACCATTTAACAAAAAGCACGATCTGCGAACCGAACTCTATCTCTCTGCCAAATTTGGTGCAATTCCGTTCAGCCGTTCGGGCTGTAGCACTGGCTAAAGGTGCCTATGGAAAATTGCATGGGGAAAACACCTTTTGGGACCTCCCTTTTTTCTCACCCCCAAACTTTCAGGGAAGGAGCGGAGCAGAGCAAGCCATTTTCTTGGAGAAATTCGCGAAGATTCGTCCACCGGCGCCAAAATTATTCCAAATAGAAAGTTGTGGATTTCCTATGGAAACTAGGTCTTAACTATAACTACCGCCAGTAGGTAATATATATATATATATATATATATATATATATATATATATATATATATATATATATATATATATATATATATATATATATATATATATATATATATATTTAGATAGATAGATAGATAGATAGATAGGTATATAGATAGATAGATAGATAGATAGATAGATAGATAGATAGATAGATAGATGTAGGTATATATATATTCACTGAAAAAAACAATGGTTACAGGGACGCTATAGTAAGGCTTGGATTTCACTCATACAAATGACATCACTCTCATCATCAAGTGAGTCAGTTTTCTAAGAGTTTATGAGTGTAAAACATGTATACTAACCTACTACGAATTTAGATTAGTATACCAGTTGCACCACTAAAGAGTGATACTATTTCTAACATATGCGATCTGAGTGGCTGTGTAACTGTCTGTATCAGTGTGTGAGTGGGTGTCTGAGTAGCTGTATGGCTGTGTGAGTGTAGGGGTGAGTGTGAGTGGGTTTCTGACTAGTTCTGTGGGTGTGTAAGGGGGGTTGTATGGGTGTGTGAGAGGGTGTCTCAGTGGTTATATGGGTGTGTGAGTAGCTGTGTGGGTGAGTGAGTGGCTATGTTGGTATATGAGTGGGTGTATACGTGGCTATATGGTGAGGAGTGGGTGTGTGAGTGACTGGGTGAGTCAGTGGGTATCTGAATGGCTTTATGAGTGAGTGACTGGGTGTGTGAGTGGGTGTTTGGTTAAGTGAGTTGGTATGAGAGTGGTTGTATTGGAGAGTGAGTGTCTGTGTGAGCTACATAGGCGAGTGAGCAGATATGGAAGTGCTTGTATTGGTGGGTGTATGGATTTGTAAGTGGTTGTGTGTGTGTGTGTGTGTGTGTGAGTGCTGGTATGGTTGAATGAGTGGCTATGTTGAGTGGCTATATGGGTGAGTGAGTGGGTATGTGAGTGGCTGCTTCTGCGAATACGTTTGTATGTGAGGAGCTGTATGGATAGGTGTGTGGCTGTGTGAGTAGCTGTATAGATGAGTGACTGATTGTATTAGTGGCTGTATCGGTGAGTGAATGGTTGTGTGATTAGCTACATGAGTAAGTGAGTGGGTGTGCGAGTAGCACTTTGGATGAGTGAATGGTTGTGTGAGTACTTGTATGGGTCTGTGAATTGGTACATGAGTGGTTGTGTGGGTGTTTGAGTGGGTATACCAGAGATTGTATTGGGTATGAGTGTTATGTTAGTGGTTCTGTGGATAATGTCATCAGTGATGTCACTGACCATGTAATGAGTGATGTAATATGTGAGGTTGTTGTAGTTCTATCTAGGACCCTAGATTCGATAGTCCTGATTTATGCCCTTATGTGGTTATAATAAATAATATCAGTATAAAGGCATAAGAATCATATCCATATTTAGTCATAGCCCATGCTGCCCAAATTAAGCAAGGCTACTTCCCCAGGCTCCTAGACAGTACAACGAGTTCTGTAAACAAACCAAACCTACAGCAACCTGGGAATTCCCCATTGCTTCTGTTTTGATTTTGTCCTAGAATTCCTGTGAGCACTCTAAGAACGGCCAGTTCTTAGTGACATCTTCATTGACGTCTTATGTCCAACCTTACGCCAAAACCCGGCACCTTTCAGGTATAAATATACCAACGTTGCCTTAAGCAAACACACGGTGGTGGTTTTGGAGCAGAGCGGCTATCTACTTGCCCGAGAGCCCAGCTGATGCGAGAGCCCACGGACGCCGCCCCTCCTCTTTGATGCACTGAGAGAGACGCTATCTTTTCTCCTGCCGAGAAATCCAGCTCCGGTGTTTCCAGATACCCTTGCGGGTTACTGGGATATCGAGTCCTGAGAGAGAGATACCAGACCTCCTGCTTTCTAACACCCAGGTACGGAGCTGACTAAACCCTTAAGAGAATTCTTGATTCAGATTCCTTGGCAAAACCAACTTAACTTAAACTGCTACTTACTTACTCCTTCCCACGTATTAGGCTTAGGTCAGGTACACCGGGGTAGGCGTATTTAGAAGCACCAGTTGAGTATGTTAGTCAATGTATATTTATATGTATATATTTTATCTATTTTAAAGAAACATATGGCTAAGAAACCATATCCATGCTTTTACAGTATTATTTCATAATACTCCTTTTACTGTACGCACTTTACTTTATGCTAAGTATTGCAATTGTGGCCATTCATTTCTCTTGCATGAGAAAGAAGACTGCTCAATAAATAACACCTTTTATTGAAAACGCCCGTCTCTCTTTTCTCTGCACTCTGGTGAAACTAAGTATGCACATTTGACTGAGTGAAATAGCTGTCTATTGTTTTCACACGACTCTAGAGATACACTCTTATTCTGAGGGAGCAAAGTTGTCATGTTATATGGTTGTCAGAAGCTAATCCCTTCTTGTCTATCCAGGGAGGTTAAACTCCTCCTCGTTTATTCGAGAAAGTTTCTAGTGACCTCTGAGCTAGCTGGCAAACCTTAAGTCTAATATAGTCAGTAGAGACCTAGTCGACCTCAGTCCTACGTCTACACTGCTGAATATATTATTCCAATGCGCAGAGCCTATTGGGAATATAGGAACTACACTACATGGCGCCCAACGTTTGGTAAGGCGATAAATCTAACGCAAGACGTTAGAGTAACTCAGCCGTGCTTTTTCACACAGAACCCTTTTCTAGTAAATACTCCAAAAGACGTCTGGAGTGGGTAAAAGGTTCAAATCCGCCTGAACTTAGTAGGAAGAGATTCCTATGTATAGTTTTTGGTTTAGTCAACATTGAAGGATACAGTGTTCCAAAATATTGTGCACCTAACCTTTGTTACCTTGAAACTTGCTCTGCAACAAAAACCTTTCTGTTAGTAAAAATGACGGAAAGTGAAGACGAAAGGGAGACAGCTAAAATAGCAGCTCAACTCCTAGCGGATGACACAAGTCTCAGAAAAAACGACCTGAATGTTATAATCATTCCGGTAAATGTAAGAAAAACTATAACTCTTAAATTTATAGAAAATGGACTGACATCACAAGGTGGTATAATTATATTCGTGATAGAGGCCCATGAATATCGGCAGACAGAGGTATTCTATTTATGGATACACTTTCCAGCAGCAAACGCTGTAACACACAAATTCCACTATTACAAAATAGAGGAACCTCCGGATGAATACACTCCTTTCGAGGAGATTGAAATCCCACTAAATTACCAAGAGCACCTGCTCTGGTTTAAAGGCGCCCTAAAACATAACAATCACATCACCAGGCTCGGTCCACTAGGTAAACCAGGAGCAGCGTGGCCGGTTCTAGCCAGCTACACACCACATCCAGACATTGATAAAATGTCAGTACCAGAACATTTAGCACAGCTAAAACTACTGATTAAAATACATAGACAATTAGTCCAATATGTAATGCGGACTACAACAGTCCAACCAGCAATTAACATTCCACATCTGACCCCTCATCAGGGGAACACAAACAAAATAACACCACAGAATATACAATCCTGTCTTGGAAAAACACCCGCAAAACGGGAACAAATTCCATTCTGGTTAGCACAAAAAATCACTCAAATAGAGGCAGTATTTCCAGATACTACACCTACTGAGAAACACAGAATTCTGACTATCTGTCTTCCAATGGGGATCGCACCACATGTGGAGGACAGTGACACTTGGGGTACAGTCTTTGCTTCCATTTACACAAAAACACATGGTGTTCCATCCATGGCGGTAATACCAGATGTGCTAAGACAGATTCAAAATGAATACGGTCCAGAACCTGCTTTAACTCTGGGTATGAAATTACTGAAAGACTTCAAGCAGGTCTCGGCTATATTATTAGCCAACATAAAAGGAGAAGGAGCATCTGTGGCGATCCGCCAGAAATTGAAAGAAACAGATATAGCAGAACAGCCATTTGAACTTGCCAGAATCATAGAAAAATCCTATGAAGAACTAGGTAGAGATAGTTTGGGTGGGAAACCAGTAAAACCCCAACTAACTGAAAATCCTGAAAAAATATTTATTAAAAATAATCTAAACACTCCAAAAAAGAACTAGGATGGAAATAAACAATCCACTCCCAAAGAAAAAAGATTCCAGTCCAGAGGAAGGTCTCCTCAACGAAGAGAAAGATCTCCTGACCGAGGAAACAAGTCTCCCCAGAGGGAGCCCTCTGAGAAAAGATACAACCTTAGAAATAGGGATAATTTGAAAAAACTCGATAGATATCAAGATATTGATACACGTCCCTCTCGATTTTTTCAGACTTCCTCGCAGAAATCGGAACGAAGAGGACGGTCAGAACACGGGGAAGAGCACGTCAAGTCCAAAGACAAGGAACCTGCTCAACAAAGTAAAAAGTTACAATTTCCAAGAAAGAAGGTAGCCAGTATTAAAATAATTAAAGATGCCGAGGATACTGAGGACACAACTGAAAAACGGAGAGTGGGCCCAGACAATGCTAGACAGCGCAGCAGAAGTGACAGTAGCTCGCAAGATCTTGATGAATCTTCAGTTGACAGTGGACACGAATGAATACATTCAGGTGGAAACTGCAGATACCAGAGTTAGCAAACCTCATAAAATATATGAAATAACACTGCGTATAGAGGGAGATAAAACTAAGAAAGTAAGAGGTCTCTTTTGGGATAACCTTTCGAAAGGCTATGACATCCTTTTAGCTGAGAAAGACTGGCCACCAGAGTTTGTCAGGGAGTGCCCTCATGGCAAAGAAATGATTATGCCTGCCTTCTCAAATCATATTCCAATTCATAGAAAATATACATATGCAAGAAAATGGGCAGTAGCTCAAGCTCCTGCATTATACAAAAATCATGTAGGATGGGAGGAGGACTCTCCTCCTCACAAAATCCAGTTAAAATGTCAACCAACTGCACAAAGGCAGTACCCAATTAAACAAGAATCTAAAAAGCAAGTCAGGGAGATCTTAGATCAACTTGAATACCAAGGGGTGATTGAAACATGCACCTCTCAAATGAACAATCCTTTGTTTCCTGTCTCCAAGCCAGACGATTCATATCATCTAGTTTTGGACTACAGACATCTTAACTCATGTTGCAAAACATTTGCAGTACAAAACTCACACAGTGCAGCACTAATGAATAACATCGTGCGCAAAAAATACAAAACGACATTAGACATCTCTAATGGATTCTTTTGTCAAAACATTGCACCTGAAAGCAGGTATTTGACCGCTTTCTCAATAATGGGGTCGCAAAAACACTTCTGTCGACTCCCACAGGGATTCAAGAATAGCCCAGGATTATTCTCAGCAAGAGTAAGAGTTACTACAAATATATGATGATGAGGCATTATCTTATGTCGATGACATCTATCTCACAGATGATGACCTGGAGACACACTTGAAAAGAGTGAACACCATAATACTTGGGTTTGCAGCTGAGGGTTACAAATTCAACTTTAAAAAGTCAAGAATTGCCCATCTAACTGTCCTGTTTTTAGGATATGAATTATCAAGTGAAGGCAAAAGCCTAGCAGACAACTTCTTAGAGAAGTGTGCTGTACTCCAAGCACCTAAAACGCTGAAGAACTTACAGCCAATACTAGGTTTCCTGAATTTCGGTAAGAATATACATTCTAAATTATGCAGAGAGGGTAAAGCCTCTCTATGAATTGATAAAACCTGATTTCAAACCAATAAATTGGACCCAGAAACACACAGAAATTTTAAGATCATTGCAAACAGACATGTTAGCTAAAACAAAATTGCAAACGCGCGAAAACATACGCAACCTTGTAATCCGAGTCATCCCAGGAAGATGCGGATTCACGTACCTAACCTCTAATGAGGGAGAAACGGTACCAATAGCTTACAAATCACACTTGTACACACAAGCTGAAAAAACATTCAGTCTTAAAGAAAACATTGTAAATGCGGTTCAAACTGCTGTAGCAAATGAAAGAGCCCAAGCACAAGGCAAAAGGATAACTGTTTTAACAGCCGAATCAGCCTTTGAGGCATTAACAAGCCCACGCAATATGACTAAGGTGGCATTAGATCCAAAATGGATCGAATGGGAAAATTCTCTTGCTACAGAAGACGTAAAATACTATTTTGACCCAAACATGAAAAAACCTGAAAATCTAGAATATGAAGAAGAATATCCTCGGCCAATCGACATCCTGCCTCTCGAACAATACAAATGTGTAATCTACATGGACAGATTTGCACAACATTACGATGTAGAGAAAAAATCCTACAACGCAGCGTGCGCGATTGTTAAAGGTCGCTGGTGCTTGGGTAAATTCAGACCATTAATTACCAAAACTGAATCACTCAGAAACTGTTCAACTCAGCGAGCTGAAATAAGTTCTTTAAAGATGGCGCTTGAAAATGCTGATTGCGAATTCCCCGCACTAATAGTGTGCGATTCGCATTACTGCGTCAAATCTTACAATAATGACTTGCAGAACTGGGTTCAAAACCATTACAAAGATGACACAGGTGCAACAATAAAGCATAAAAAGCTTTGGGAACAGGTAGTTCTTTTGCAGAAGGAACTACAAAAGACTCACGTGATACATACACTGAGTCATCAACTTGATGGCGTTCACGTTGCAGGGAATTCATTGGCTAACACAGCCACAGCAGAAGCAACCAATCCGGCTTCCGTAGCCACTAAAAAGCGTTCAGAAAAATACATAGACGGGGAAACCATGCTGGCGGTAAAAACGTCTTCAAAAGGCGACTGTGCAGCACTACCCGTGAACTATCCACTCAATTATACATACATAATTGATGCAAACTCCGTTCCTTTTGCTCGAATCCCTGGAGTGGGGGATAGAGTGATTCCAAACACGAACAGGAGAATCTTCTTGATTCAAGAAGCACATATGGGATTAGGTCTAAGACACCAGGAGATCATGACATCTCTGAAAGAATTACAATCAGAATTCTGGTGGCCGGGGATGAGCCTGCATAACTACAAATTTGCAATGGGCTGTCAAAACTGCAACAGAGATCGCAGTCGCGAACCGACCGGAGTATTGCCAGGACCCTTCTTTTAGAAAGCATAAGGCCATCTATACGCAGAAATCCAATAGGAGAAATGCGTCCCATTTATGTTTAAGACTAGATTCACTTAAAATGTAGACACCAGCGCTCAGCTGATGCCAGAACTGTTATAAAAGATTTGCGAGTCCATATCGGCACATACGCAATTGGCATGCTACATTCTGACCAGGGTCCTGCTTTTATCTCTCGAGCTTTTAAGGAGGCCATGACCAGCATGGGCATTGCATTGCGGTACTCTTGTCCCTTCCATCCTGAGGGAAATGGGATAGTGGAAAGAAAAAACCGGGACATAAAGCAATCTATGACGGCGAGGGTATTAGGTTCGGGTGATGGGTGGGTCCAACATTTAACAAGTGTCCAACGTAGTCTTAATAATCTGCCAAGAAATTCTCTGCAAGGTTTCAGTCCATACGAACTATTGTTCGGGACTAGAATGCATATTCAGGACCTCGATAGTCAGACTTCAGTGGTAGAAGAAAAATGCTTTGATATCAAAGATCGTTTGGCTATTTTACAGGACTTAAATGAAACAAGAAAAGGCCTCAGCATCGTAAAGTTAAAACAGCAGCCAACAGCCACTGAAGATAAACCACCTGTCCCAGCAAGGCCTGTCTGGATTCCAAAGATTGGGGATCTGGTCAGAGAAAAGATCGCGGTGAAGAAGGAATTTGGGCCTTCTTACAGAAAAGCAGTACCTGTCTTAGCTGTCAGCGGAACGAGATCAGTTGTACTACCGCCCCTTGCTGGCAAAAAGGAGAACCGAGTTGTATCCATCGACCTGGTAAAACCACAATCATGTGGCCAATAATAAGTAGTAGGCCCAGTGGACTCCCAAGAAATAGCAGAGTACCAAAACTTGCTACAATATAAGAGGTTCAAACTGAGAGACTAATCACATTTGATAAACCTGCAGTGAATAAAAAAGGACTATGCAACAATGCCATGGAACTTGTGCCTCTTGAAACCCACAGTTCGTCAAGAAACACCAGTCTACAACGATGTAGCCTCAGACTATGCTAGTGAAACAAAGAAAAATCCAAAAGCAAATGAAAATTCGGAAGCAATTCCAACAATTGACAGAACTGCATCTTGCTACTTCATCAATTTCGATAACTTTTCTGAAGCTCCAAGCGAACCGGAAGAAACGCCAGCAACAAAAACTTTTAAAGACAAAGTAACAGAACTCTTTCATCAACTCAAAGAAACCTATCTGATTTCTCCATGGATTGAATTTTGGATTGTGTTAGGTGTACTTTTCCTCCTGCTTTGGCTCATCATGGTTCTTTGTTTGGGAAATTTCATTGAAAGAAAATACAGTACAATGGACACAGCAAGTCAGAACATCAACTTGGTCCTAAAGCCTCACAAGTCATCTCACATCGAGAAAAGAGAACTATCATCAGTGAATGTCACAGCCAATCCAATACCCGGTGGGGTAGCATGGGACAAAACGGACTATGAAATCTATGGCCCGGTTGAGCTCTTGAAATATCCACACCAGTTCAAGGTATCATTAAGTGACTTTGTAAAACCAAGTACATTCTCTGATGATTGGGACTTTGAAAGTATTAATGATATGATGTCAGATTTAGTAATGTCAGCAAAAAATTTACAGAACATGATTACTTACAGGGTTCATCAAATTATGAAGAAATGTATTGTTATAATCACTTTGCACATCACTATTTGCATAAATCTGCTCAACCTAGAAATGTTTTTAATTATAATCAATGGGAACATTGTGCAACTCCACCTCAAAGCAGTTCGAAAACATTTTACGAGAAATTCCCATACTTCTCAGGGTTTAACACAAGTGATGCAGAAACGTTTTATTTCAAAATGTTAAATAAGACGGGGTAAAAACAATGCTGACAAATACTAAATTGATCTATTCTGAAACATTTTATGAAAAAATGATTACATTCGGTTTTGATTTCTGGAAGAACAATATTGAAACAAAAACTATCTGGGTACAAAAGAATGGCAGGTACAAGGAATAGAAGAATTATTTAGAGCCTGCATGATTCCAGAACAAATATTATTCTTGAATGACACCATTCAACAGACTACTTGTCTTGGCCTAGCCAAGATAAAAGAATTAAAACAAACCGTCTATTCCAAAGCCAACACCTGACAGTAATAGCACTACAGATGTTGAGATAGACGTATCCCATATCTTTAACCAAAACAGAACACATCCTGATTGGAAAAAATGGTTGATCTGGCCCACAGACACAAATAACTGTCAAGATAGATTCCTGAACAAAATACATGGGTTAAAAATGACCAGGCCTGACCCTAGATACTCCCAGAGACAACATCCAGGGATAGTTACAACATACAGCGTAGGCAAACTATGCCTTGAGTGGCTACAAAAATCCACACTGGCTGAAATTAAGCAACACTTGACTTTACTTAAAGACGGTGCTGACTTGCGTGATTTCATAATGGGACCACGCAAACAGCGTCAAAAACGTTTCATAGCGGCCGGTATATACGCTGCGTACAACGAAGCTTGGAAAGTAATGCAAATTGAAACAGCAGAAAAAATACGAGAAATTGATCGTATTAATTTGGAAAAATCACTTTCTGTTGTGGACAATGGGTTAATGACTCTGTCCTCCACAATATATTCACTGGACAGTATTGTATCCTCTGCTATTGATATAATAGAGCAGGACTTGCAAATGTTACAACACGGTCAGTCCCAATTACGTTCTATTGCACAGCTTGGCTGGACGTTGCAAAATCTGCGTTCAGGCTACGTGCCCTGGCGTTTAATCAACACAACGTCATTATTCTCTATCTTTAACCTTACTGATACACAAATCAGTTTGGCACAAAAAGCAGCAGGCTATACGATTCTGAGCATTGAAAAACTTGAGAGATTACCATTGACAATGTCAGAAAGACCTGTCATTGAACGGATAATACACGGAATAATTACAATTCCTATAACAACTTTCCAATTTAAATACTGCCAAGAGTATATACCAGCGGGCCAGTATGAAAGGTTGGGTAAAGAGTACATCAAGTCATCATGGAAATTACCTTATACACACACATGTTACAGTGAAAATAAACAGAATGTATTTCTTAGTGGTAATAATTGTAAACAATCACTAAGCGGTATACTTCTGTGTCAAGGTATTAACCTGCATGGGGCCTGTGAGGGGACTTCAAATAACCTTTCATGTCACCAGCACGGCACACCTGCATTACGAATAGAGCCATTCTTTAGATGGCTTTCTAACGGGAGCAATATTCTAATAGTGGACCACAGCTGTTGTGGCATGGTGCCAGGGAAAGCCTATCTCGTCAGCGTGAGTTCCATGGTAACTTGCTGTATGCAAGTATTGTATCCAAACAGCACTCCAGATACGGAGGCAACAATTTGGCCTTCTTTGAATATCTCTTCTATTCGAATTGATACTTTAAGCAGAATAAAGTCTGTTCTTTTACAGACAACTGTGCCCTTAACGTCATCAAAAGAAACGTATGATCTGCAAGTCGCAAGGACAACGGCAGAGATACATAGCCTTTTATCAACAAATTGCCCCGTGCATTTCGCAGAAATGCTAAGCCAAATCCTAAATATGTCAGATACCAGTGGCATCCCACATGTATTTAAGACAATTTTTTCGGGACTGTTAACACCCTTCGAAACAGTTCTGGGCATTTTTCCTAATTTTGTCCATTCTGTCTTTGGCGACCTACCACTTCTTTTGGGACTCGTAGCAGGAATTTTATTTTTGATCCTTTTGCTCCGATATGGCAAGCCAAGTCACAGACAAGACTCCGGCAACAATGGAAGAAACGATCCTAGCTATACGCTATCGGGACCGCATAACTAAAGTCCTTGGATTAGCCCGGTTAAGAGATCTGAAGATGACCTGGTTTCTTTCATTCAGACCCATCTGGCAGAATTGCATCTTACCTGTGCTTCGATGTATGCTATGCGGAGAAAAATGCGTGTTGGATGTCTGTCTTACACTACCATCAGCAGTACCATTGTATACAGATACTTTGCTAAGTCCTGTAACATTTCATGCATCGTGTTGTCCCCAGCGGCTACCCATTCTGATGACGGCATTCGTTGAGACTTCACCACTACGATTAGGGGGTAGTGAAGTACGAGGTGAGAGCAGCATCACCCAGGTACGACCTTCTGTGAGCATTGCTGATCCTGACATCGATGATAGCAATCATTCTCACGACTGTACTGTTGCGGCATTTTCAAACTTGGTCGAACTTTCACCTGAAGCCATAGACCAATTTTTTGAGAGTCTGTCTGAAATTATGTTCTCCCCTGAACAGAAAGAATACATTTTTAAGCAACGAGCACACAGCGTTCCCTGAACTCTGAATTCGGCCTTCAGCTTTGAAAAACAAAAGCTACTGAAAACATTTGGAACTCATTTTTTCCCCTGAAAGCGAAATTATTTTTTTTCCACTTCCAAAATATTTACCTTTTTCAGGCACATGTACTCTGCTTAAAGTAGAACTATTCTTAGAGAACAGAGCTTCTATTTTAGGAACTCTAAGTGACAATATATTACCTCAGCCTCTAGCACATGTACAGCATTTTGTATTAATATGTGATGAAATGGTCTCGACCTTCTCTTCTGTATTAGGAGCCATTTCATGTGTAATTTTCGCAAGTCATTCAGCGGATAATTATATGCAATCCTTATTTTTCTGAATGATAACACTGCTTGAAAAGCGTACAGTACCAATACTCATTTTCGTGTATTACCATATACCATTTCAATATGCACATTTATGTATTTTGGGGTGGGTTGGAAAACACATGCATCATTATATGTTTATATGTTTACCATTGCTTAGTTTTAAGTAATGAGGGACATTAGATCGTGGAGTGGGTGTTGTAGTTCTATCTAGGACCATAGATTCGATAGTCCTGATTTATGCCCTTATGTGGTTATAATAAATAATATCCGTATAAAGGCATAAGAATCATATCCATATTTAGTCATAGCCCATGCTGCCCAAATTAAGCAAGGCTACTTCCCCAGGCTCCTAGAAAGTACAACGAGTTCTGTAAACAGACCAAACCTCCAGCAACCTGGGAATTCCCCATTGCTTCTGTTTTGATTTCGTCCTAGAACTCCTGTGAGCACACTAAGAACGGCCAGTTCTTAGTGACATCTTCATTGACGTCTTATGTCCAACCTTACGTCAAAACCCGGCACCTTTCAGGTATAAATATACCAGCGTTGCCTTAAGCAAACACACGGTGGTGGTTTTGGAGCAGAGCGGCTATCTACTTGCCCGAGAGCCCAGCTGATGCGAGAGCCCACGGACGCCGCCCCTCCTCTTTGACGCACTGAGAGAGACGCTGTCTTTTCTCCTGCCGAGAAATCCAGCTCCGGTGTTTCCAGATACCCTCGCGGGTTACTGGGATATCGAGTCCTGAGAGAGAGATACCAGACCTCCTGCTTTCTAACACCCAGGTACGGAGCTGACTAAACCCTTAAGAAAATTCTTGATTCAGATTCCTTGGCAAAACCAACTTAACTTAAACTGCTACTTACTTACTCCTTCCCATGTATTAGGCTTAGGTCAGGTACACCGGGGTAGGCGTATTTAGAAGCACCAGTTGAGTACGTTAGTCAATGTATATTTATATGTATATATTTTATCTATTTTAAATAAACATATGGCTAAGAAACCATATCAATGCTTTTACAGTATTATTTCATAATACTCCTTTTACTGTACGCACTTTACTTTATGCTAAGTATTGCAATTGTGGCAATTCATTTCTCTTGCATGAGAAAGAAGACTGCTCAATAAATAACACCTTTTATTGAAAACGCCCGTCTCTCTTTTCTCTGCACTCTGGTGAAACTAAGTATGCACACTTGACTGAGTGAAATAGCTGTCTATTGTTTTCACACGACTCTAGAGATACACTCTTATTCTGAGGGAGCAAAGTTGTCATGTTATATGGTTGTCAGAAGCTAATCCCTTCTTGTCTATCCAGGGAGGTTAAACTCCTCCTCGTTTATTCGAAAAAGTTTCTAGTGACCTCTGAGCTAGCTGGCAAACCTTAAGTCTAATATAGTCAGTAGAGACCTAGTCGACCTCAGTCCTACGTCTACACTGCTGAATATATTATTCCAATGCGCAGAGCCTATTGGGAATATAGGAATTACACTACAAGGTCATAAGCAGAGCATTGCGGGGTGTAAGTTATAATTAGCTCAGGTAACAATAACTGTTGAATTTCAATGGTTTTGCATAAGTGAAATCTGAGTCTAAGTATAACGTTCCTGTAATCTTTGTATTTTCAGTAAATTTCTAAGGTTTTTTAAATTCTATTTCCTATTGATAATGTCCCTGTAACCTTTAGTTTTTCAATAAATTCTATGTTTTTTAATGTCATTTCCAAACTACATCCCTTACCTTTTGTAAGAGAATCTGCAAGGTTTTTTAAAGGTATTTTCTTACTGCAGCCTGTAACCTTTGCGAGTGAGCATGTGAGTGAGTGCATGAGTGTCTCAGTATGTCTGTGAGTCAGTGTGAGTGTCTGAGTGGTTCTGTCAGTGGGCATGCGAGTGGGGCTGGGAGTAGCTGCATAAGTATCTCACTTGGTGTGTAAGTGGGTGCATGAGCATCTGAGTGTGTGAGTGAGAGCTTGAGTATCTGAATGGGTGTCTGAGTGGGTGCATGAGAGTCTGGGTAGGTTTGTGAAGGGTGCCAGAGTGTTTGAGTGGGTTTATGAGTGCCTCCTGAGTTTGTGAGTCAGTCTGTGAGTGAATGCATGACTGTCTGACTGGGTCTGTGAGTGTTTGCATGAGTGTCTAAATGGGCCAGTGAGTGGCAGTGAGAGTGTCTTTGTGGTTCTGTGAGTTGGTGCATGAGTGGGTTTGTGAGTGAGCATGAGAGTGTCTGAGTGCATCTGGGAGTGAGCACATGAGTATCTGAGTGGGTCTATGAGTGTGTGCGAGAGTGATTTGAGTAGAATGGTGAATGGATGTGTGAGTGGGTCTGTGATTGGGTCTGTGAATGCCTGAATGGGTCTATGAGTGAATGTATCAGTGTGTGGGGGGTCTGTAAGTAGCTGTGTGAGTGACTGGCCACAAAGGAACCACACCTGCAACTTCATCTTATAAGACTCCACAATTTTGCCCAAAATATCTACCCAAGTGGAGTACTTTCTGCAGGTTTATATTCAAGTGCTACCTCCTTGGGAAAATGTCCAGTATGCATTATCCACTACAGCTCCGTAACGGAGCATAAGGAAATGTCACCAGTGATCTTGTAAGCATTTTGGCAACGTGATTGTTCTTTGTGTGTCTGTATCCAGAAATATATCATAAGATAAATCCTCCTATAGAGAAGATAACAAGTCTACAACAAAGTAAATCTCCACCAAACAAGGGTCTGTATTCTTAACTATATGAAGCAAGTACTTTATTGTTTGGTGTGGATGTCCTCGTATTCCTTACCATCTACAACACCTCATCAAAATAGGCAGGCAATGCACTTTGGGGCCACATGTTAAGCTGTCTATCATCCTGGCAAAAGGCAGGAAGACCTTTGCATACTACTAAGGTGGGCAGAGCCAAACGGTGAAGCTTCCATGTGATATGTACATTTAAATACTTGCAGCAATTTAAAGGGAGAACCATGGACTCTCCTCTCACCTGATAAGGACAAAAAAGAACCCACTCATCATGGTCAGTACAGATTGCGCTCCAATAACTCTATGATGTATTCACCCCTATGAAGCATTTCAGATTGTTTTATTATGGAATTGCTCAGAAAACACACTTGCTTTGACTTCATCAATCCTGGAGTTAGAATCATTTGTCCTTTAGAGAAGTGGAGCTTTACTGGGGCACCTGCTTTGTTTATATTTGCAAGTACTTCCTGTTGAGGTTTAGTTTCTGTGAAATGAGCCTCAGGTTCAGAATGGTCCCAGAGACACCCCACTCCCAGGGGCCCTGTCATGACTTAATGGGGGAGGGGGCTGAATGACGCCCTCTCCCCAGCCCAGACTGATTTCATCCCCATGGACCCCATTCCCTAAGGCCTTGCTGCATTAGAATGGCAGCGGGGTGGGCAAGGAAAGAGATAAAAACTCAGTTCCCACCATGCAAAAGCAAACATGTAAGTCCCCATGGGTGGGCACCCCAGGACATAGTAGATTCTTGAGCACAGGCCAGCCCCGGGAGGTGGTGAGCCCATGGCCCTAAATGGCCCAGGCCCCGTCTTCATTTTTAAAAAAGTATTAAGCACCGGGGAGGTGGTGGTCCCTTGAGCCAGACGGGGGCCGTGTGGCTACCTATCTAATTTTTCATTTGAATCCCAGGGAAGGTGCTGGTACCCAGAAAACGGGGGTCTGCGTTGCCCACCCACAATAATATAAACATGAGCCCTGGGGATCTGGTGGTCCCCAGGACTTAAATAAACCCCAGGAGGGGGGCCCCATATGTCCCGCCTTAATAATTAAACTACACATGTCCCCGGGACCTGGCCTACCCGAGGCAATATTAAAAGCATGTGCAGGAGACCTTTTGTTTAATTTACGGTGATATTCACAAACTTTATTGTGAATTTTGGGGAAAAAAAGCTTTTTTGCCCTGCCGGGTACGTCTGTCCATTTCTTTTTATTTGCATTTATTTTTAGGATTTGGCTGGAGCCAAGTTGTAAGATGGCTGCCAACACTTCCTAGTCAACGTGTTGTCAGCCAATCAGAGCTCGACAGATCTCTGCAGGAGCTGGTTTTTATTCACAAAGGCTTTGCGACCCAATATATTGAAATTTGGATCTCCTTTAATTTCTTACAAACTATTGAACGGATTTACACCAAATACCAAAAAGAGAAATTTGCAAACCAAAAGCTACCTTACTGCCATATTCTGTGTCATTCTGTCCAGTGGTTCGGTCTGCTGGTGTGTCTAAAGGGTTGTATGACATTACAACGCATACTTTTACAACGCATACCGTTACAACACATTTTTTTACAACGCAGCATCCATTACAACGCATGCTATTACAATGAATTTTAAAAAATTCCTTTACAACGCATTCCATTACAACGCATACTACCTTTACAACGCATACAATTACAACGCATACCATTACATTGCATGTATGGTAAGTATTGGATAGTGTAGGGGTAAAAATTACTATTATAACTCCAGGGGTGCAACAGTAGGGTAAGTGTTGGATAGTGTAGGGGTAAAATTGACTATTCTAACTCCAGGGGGTGCAACAGTAGGGTAAGTGTTGCATAGTGTAGGGGTAAAATTGACTATTCTAACTCCAAGGGGTGCAAGAGTAGGGTAAGTGTTGGATAGTGTAAGGGTACTATGCGTTGTAATGGTATGCGTTGTAAT